>NC_059364.1:19977500-20350625 GCF_019703515.2 Myxocyprinus asiaticus | reverse complement strand
CAATTCTAAAGCATTGTTTTCTGCATTATATGTTCTGAAAAAGTTTTCATATCGGTAAAATATACGCCGATACCGATATATCGGTGAAAGGCTAATATCGGCCGATAATATCGGTCGGGCACTATTTACAAGTAATCACATTGATTTGTTGAACACATGCTAAAAACCAGTACTGTCTCTTTAAGGAAACAGGCATATCTGTAAATGAGCGCACGTTAACGACAGAGACTCAAATGGCTTTATCTCATCTGTGCTACACCTGATTAGAATTAAATGTTTCTCTTTTTTGTTTCTGATCAACAACTGACTGAAAAGAACAGAAAGGGTATTAAACAAGACATTATTCAATGACAAATGGGCCACGTGGATCTCGTATTTGGACCCACACACATTACAGGAATAACTTTTACTCTCAACATGCAGTGAAAGGATCTCGCTGCTGAATACTTTACCACTATACTACACAATTGCAGGTGAAATGTAAACATTTACCAGCCAGTTGCCAAATGTTAAAATTTTTAGTCGCATAGCACAAAATTCAGCTCTTAGACATTTTTTGCAGTAAAACTCTACCAGAAAAAGGTGCATCTTGAAATTCATCCCCTTAAAAGCACCGCCACTACAGCCACACACACATTCAGACAAAAGTTTTTTGGCCATTTCTAAAACTACAAACTATGTGTTTTTAAGTTAAAAGTAGTAAAATTTTAAAAACTGGTCTTAAGAACGCCATGCGAGGTTCGGACGTTTGAGCGGCAAGCTCTACGCACTTTGCTAGTTTTCATACTTCTTATGTCATAAACCGGTGAGATTCGATACACCCTGATCCTTAACTGTTCTAGGAAGACAATATGTCAAAGAATTAAAATCCTCGGGCTCAGGAGCCATTAAAAGACACTACATGCTCAAGCTGACACCCCCCCGGAGGCCCAGAGCGATTTGGCCAGAGAAGTAAAGGAAATTTGGTGAGAATTGTTTATCATGATGGCAATGCTGACGAAGGTCGTTGCTGACTTGGAGGATCTTGCTGTAATATGTCGATCGATCACTGCCATGGAGACAAGAGTGGGGGATGTTGAGAAACGGATCGATTATCCGTAGTCATCAGAGAGGGAATTAGCTGCTAATCCGCTAGCGACCAAGGTAGATTTGGAGCATGTCTGGGAAAAGTTGGAGGACTTGGAGAATCGTAACCGGTGGAATAACATCCGAATTGTTGGAATTCCCGAGGACGAAGAAGGACAGGATACGGCGAAATTCCTGGATGGGCTCTTTCCGAGTCTGCTTGACATAACAGGCCATAAGCTGGAAATCGAGCGAACTCAAAGGGTTCCGGCTCTGCGATCCGCTAAGGGAGACAGGCTCCGATCAATTCTGGCCAAATTTCTGAGATCATCCGATAAAGATCACGTGTTACACGAAGCGAGGAGTAAAGGAAGGCTTTCTTGGAAGAACCAAAGCATTTTTGTTCCCAGACTTTGCGAATTCGAAGAGAGAGAAACGTGATTGATTCAAGGAATGCAAGAAACACTTATGCACTGATATTCCTGGCCAAATTGAGAATAGATGCTAAGGATAGCCGTAAAGTATAACATGTCCCCAGCAAGCGATACCCTTCATAAAGTCAATGGTCTGAGTAAGTTATTTTGTGGTACTCATGTTGCAGCCAAGAGGACCAACACACTGAAAATCCACTTGACCATCCGAGGAAGCTGAGCGCCTTTTTTGTTTCTTTTTGTGCTGGTTCCACTTAGCAGCTGAAGTTTGTTTTGTGGAGGAACACACCTTCGGGACAGTTATGTGGATGAATCTACACGTTCTTTGTGTTTATTCCACCTATTGGCTGGAGTTTGTTTTATAGATTATATTCTGTTGTGTAATTCTGTCTCACAAAATTTTTATAGAAACATTGGACTTGAGCAATTAAATGGCAAAGTTGTCACAGGGGCTCTCATAGGCGTACATGGACTGTTTGAGTTTAGAGGGATGGACGCCGGTTGGTGCTGTAGTGCGCAGGGTTAAATGTGCACATTTTTCTTTTTCCTGTTTGTTTGGTTCGGGGGGGGGGGAAGTTTGGGGTTTGATTGTTGCACTAATGTTGGAATGTGGTCTTTATAATTTTATTTTTGACACACAATGTATTTTTCTAATATGTCAAAATGTCAAAAGTTAGTATGAGTGGATTGTCTCTCTTGACATGGAATGTGAATGGGTTGGGGCACCCCATGAAAAGAAGGAAGGTTATTTCTTTTCTTAAACGTAAGAAATATGATATAGTGTTTCTTGAAGAAATGCATTTTTCCCCGCAGGAAGCTGAAAAAGTTGGCAAGATATGGGGTGGACATGTTTTCTTTAGTGCTGGCTCAAGTGAGAGGGGACTCATTACACTGATAAGTACGCATCTACAATTAAAATGTCTCAAACAGATTAAAGATAAATTAGGAAGAGTCATTATTGTTTTAGCAGAAATTCAGGGGCAAAGTTTGATTTTGGCTAATATTTACACACCTAACGCTGATGATCAGGGCTTTTTTATAGATCTTGAAGGGATGTTGCAAGCCGCTGGTGCCCCTCATGATATAATATTGGGAGGGGACTTCAATCTATTGATGGACTCAGTCCTTGATTATAGTGAAGCAAATGTGTATAAGCCCACTAGAGCAGCATTGATGCTTCACAGGATGTGTAAAATCTTGGTCTTACAGATATTGAGACTTCTGAACCCATCTGGTAGGGACTATAAATTTATTCTAGAATAGATTTATATATATATATATAAGTCCCTCATTTCATCTGTTGTTGATTGCTCAACTGGAAACATCTTAGTCTCAGATCACGCCCTGGTGTGTTTAGAGGTGTTGCCACATTCGGAGAAAATGAAATCATATAGTTGGCGCTTTAATGTTTCCCTTTTGCAAAATCCTGAATTCCAACATATGTTAAATTCTGAAATCAATGTTTAAATGGAGACCAACTGGTCCTCAGTATCCTCTGTGGGCGTGGCTTGGGAGGCACTTAAGGCGTTTCTTAGGGGTCGGATCATACAGTATGCCTTATTCACCAAAAAATACAAAGCACGAGAACTCTGCCGAGGCAGAGCTGAAGCGCTGAATGTCGTCTGATGGCCTCAGAGAATTGGCCTGATTTAAATACATATATAATACTAGTTTGTCGTGGAAGGTGGAGTTTTGTCTATTCAGGGCAAGTCATATTTTGAGTCGGGGGATAAAGGAGGGAAGCTTTTGGCTATATATAAAGAAGAGAGAGTCTTTTTCTACCATTTCCTCAGTGAAATCTGCTGGTGGTGAAATATTTACCTCGGCCATTGATATTAATAATGCTTTTAAAGAATTCTAGCTTGATCTCTACAGTTCCACATCTTCGTCTACTGATGAAGATATTAGAAACTTTGTGGAACCATTAGAACTTCCTAAACTGACGACTGAGCGAAAAAATTCTCTTGATTCTGAGATAACCTTGGAGAAGCTTGGTGAGGTAATTAAGGCCTTGCCTACAGGCAAGGCTCTGGGGTCAGACAGTTTTGCCACTTAATTTTTTAGATTTTATGCTACAGAACTGGCTCCACTTTTGTTTGAATTTGATATGGAATCATTAAAGAATGGAAAGCTTCCGCCAACCATGACACAAGCCCGGATCAGTCTGATTCTTAAAAATGACAAAGATCCATGCAAGGTTAAGAATTACCGTCCAATATCCCTGATCCAGCTAGATGTAAAATATTGCCAAAAATTTAATTGGCTAACCAATTAAGTTATGACATCTCTTATACATATAGATCAGGTGGGGTTTATTCAGGGCTGCAGCTCTTCTGATAACATTAGGCATTTCATCATATCATGTGGTCAGTGGTGAATGATTAGACTCCGGTCGCTGCCATCTCACGTGATGCCGAAAAGGCGTTTGATATGGTAGAATGGGATTATCTTTTTAAGATTTTGGAAATATACAGTTCGGAAATACTTTTATTGGATGGATTAAGTTATTTTATAGACACCCGGTAGTGGCAGTACAAACAAATCAAATCAGAATAATAGTAGAGAATGATTTATTTCAGTTTTTATTTCTTTTATTACATTCCCAGTGGGTCAGAAGTTTATATACACTTTGTTCGTATTTGGTAGCATTGCCTTTAAATTGTTCAACTTACAATAAGTTGCTGAAATTTTGGCCCATTCCTCCAGACTGAACTTGTGTAACTGAGTCAGGTTTGTAGGCCTCCTTGCTCGCACACGCTTTTTCAGTTCTGCCCACAAACTTTCTATCAGACTGAGGTCAGGGCTTTGTGATGGCCACTCCAATACCTTGACTTTGTTGTCCTTAAGCCATTTTGCCACAACTTTGGAGTTATGCTTGGGGTCATTGTCCATTTTGAAAACCCATTTGTGAATGAGCTTTAACTTCCTGGCTGATGTCTTGAGATTTTGCTTCAATATATCCACATAATTTTCCTTCCTCATAATGCCATCTATTTTGTGAAGTGCACCAGTCCCTCCTGCATCAAAGCACCCCCACAACATGATGCTGCCACCCTCATGCTTCACGGTTGGGATGGTGTTCTTCGGCTTGCAAGCCTCACCCTTTTTCCTCCGAACATAACGATGGTCATTATGGCCAAATATTTCAAATTTGTCTCATCAGACCAGAGGACATTTCTCAAAAAAGTAAGATCTTTGTCCCCATGTGCACTTGCAAACTGTAGTCTGGCTTTTTTATGGCGGTTTTGGAGTATTGGCTTCTTCCTTGCTGAGCAGCCTTTCAGGTTATGTCGATATAGGACTCATTTTACAGTGGATATAGATACTTGTCTACCCGTTTCCTCAAGCATCTTCACAAGGTCCTTTGCCGTTGTTCTGGGATTGATTTGCACTTTTCACACCAAATTACGTTCATCTCTAGGAGACAGAATGTGTCTCCTTCCTGAGCAGTATGATGGCTGCGTGGTCCCATGGTGTTTATACTTGCGTACTATTGTTTGTACAACTGAACGTGGTACCTTCAGGTGTTTGGAAATTGCTCCCAAGGTTGAACCAGACTTGTGGAGGTCCACAATTGTTTTTTTCTGAGGTCTTGGCTGATTTCTTTTGTTTCTCCTATGATGTCAAGCACAGAGGCACTGAGTTTGAAGGTAGACCTTAAAATACATCCACAGGTACACCTCCAATTCTGTACACCTCCTATCAGAAGCTAATTGGCTAACTGTCTGAAGGCACAGTTAACTTAGTGTATGTAAACTTTTGACCTACTGGAATTGTGATATAGTCAATTAAATGTGAAACAATCTGTCTGTAAACAATTGTTGGAAAAATTACTTGTGTCATGCACAAAGTAGATATCCTAAACGACTTGCCAAAACTATAGTTTGCTAATATTAAATCTGTGGAGTGGTTAAAAAATGAGTTTTAATGACTTCAACCTAAGTGTATGTAAACTTCTCACTTCAACTATATATATACACATATACATATATATATATATATATATATATATATATATATATATATATATATATATATACACACATATATACATATATACATATACACATATATATATATATATATATATATATACACACATTCACACACACAGTTGTGCTCAAAAGTTTGCATACCCTGGCAGAAATTGTGAAATTTTGGCATTGATTTTGAAAATATGACTGATCATGCAAAAAACTGTCTTTTATTTAAGGATAGTGATCATATGAAGCCATTTATCATCACATAGTTGTTTGGCTCCTTGTTAAATCATAATGATAACAGAAAATGGCCCAAATGGCCCTGATAAAAAGTTTACATACCCTTGAATGTTTGGCCTTGTTACAGACAAACAAGGTTACACACACAGGTTTAAATGGCAATTAAAGGTTATTTCCCACACCTGTGGCATTTTAAAATGCAATTAGTGCCTGTGTATAAATAGTCAATTAGTTTTTAGCTCTCACGTGGATGCACTGAGCAGGCTAGATACTGAGCCATGGGGAGCAGAAAAGAACTGTCAAAAGACCTGAGTAACAAGGTAATGGAACTTTTTTTTTGCCAGAAGAATTGTTCAGGATACAAAGAAAAACCCACAGGTAACCTCAGGAGAAATTCAGGCTGCTCTGGAAAAAGATGGTGTGGTTGTTTCAAGGAGCACAATATGACGATACTTGAACAAAAATGAGCTGCATGGTCGAGTTGCCAGATACAAGCCTTTACTGTGCCAATGCCACAAAAAAGCCCGGTTACAATATGCCCGACAACACCTTGACATGCCTCACAGCTTCTGGCACACTGTAATTTGGAGTGACGAGAACAAAATAGAGATTTATGGTCACAACCATAAGCGCTATGTTTGGAGAGGGGTCAACAAGGCCTATAGTGAAAAGAATACCATCCCCACTGTGAAGCATGGTGGTGGCTCACTGATGTTTTGGGGGTGTGTGAGCTCTAAAGGCATGGGGAATCTTGTGAAAATTGATTGCAAGATGAATGCAGCATGTTATCAGAAAATACTGGCAGACAATTTGCATTCATCTGCACGAAAGCTGCGCGTGGGACGCACTTGGACTTTCCAGCATGACAATGACCCTAAGCACAAGGCCAAGTTGACCCTCCAGTGGTTACAGCAGAAAAAGGTGAAGGTTCTGGAGTGGCCATCACAGTCTCCTGACCTTAATATCATCGAGCCACTCTGGGGAGATCTCAAACGTGTGGTTCATGCCAGACGACCAAAGACTTTGAATGACCTGGAGGCATTTTGCCAAGAAGAATGGGCAGCTATACAACCTGCAAGAATTGGGGCCTCATAGACAACTATTACAAAAGACTGCACGCTGTCATTGATGCTAAAGGGGGCAATACACAGTATTAAGAACTAAGGGTATGCAGACTTTTGAACAGGGGTCATTTCATTTTTTTCTTTGTTGCCATGTTTTGTTTTATGATTGTGCCATTCTGTTATAACCTACAGTTGAATATGAATCCCATAAGAAATAAAAGAAATGTGTTTTGCCTGCTCACTCATGTTTTCTTTAAAAATGGTACATATATTATCAATTCCAAGGGTATGCAAACTTTTGAGCACAACTATATATATATATATATATATATATATATATATATATATATATATATATATATATATATATATATATATATATATATTATTTTTGTAAAAAAAAAAATTATTAAATAAATAAATACAGAAGATGCACAACTGAGGTTTACAGTATTAATGAAAACATTAAATGAACACAGTCTGATTACCTGAGGCAAAAGGCTGCCATGGCTTAATTTTCAAATGGTCTTTGATTTCATCTCAAATCTCTCACATTGCATTACATTTTGCTAATGGCAGGGTACTTTAATATGGTACCAAAATTAACAAGATGATATCGTACCGTTTTAAATTTTTTGGTATCGCGATATTTCATAAGTACCGGTATACAACACAACCCTAAAAAATGTCTCAGCTTTCAAATGATGTCAATGTCATCATGAAATTCAAACTACAAAACTTGTTTTTACGCTCTTGCATTGTGTCAAATCGCACTGTTGTCAATTGACCCTTCGCTAAGCTCTGCTCCACCTTGCTTACCGATGCTTGCTCTGACAAGCTTTTCATTCCTGTGGGAAGTTCTGCATGGGAGATTGCCATGTTTAATCCAACACTGTTTAATCCATAGCATGCTCTGCTCGAGATTTATTTAAAGATTTTAAAACAAGAAAGGAAAAACACTGCATGTATCCTCTCTAGGTACCTCGTGTCACTATTACAAAGTTCCACGCAACAACATTTATTACAATTTTTTATAATTTCTATGAAATTCCAGTTAAAACTGCTCAAACTCACATTACTCCCGTAGACTCGCATTGGATAAAAGCAAGCGCACAGGAAACCGTTTGCTAAAATACGATTGATTAGAAACACTTTTAGGGCGGGGCTTAGCGAAAGATCAATTCAGATGGTGAGCGCTGCATATAGACCATTTCAAGAACATAAACAATAACAAAGGAATTAGAACGCTACTGCGCATGTCTGGACCTGAAGCATATAACCCAGAATTGTAAAAATGAAATGACTAGCATGTACATTTAAGAGTCTAGCTAAAACAGAACAAACGAGATATTTGCAAAAACTCAAATTAAACAATGAGATGTCATTATGTGATCCTTTAAATGAGACTCCAAGAACATCAAACGTTTTCCTGAAGTGACTTATCCAGACATGTTGTTGATACTGAGCGCGTCTACGCGAGAGAGGCAATGAAAGTGTATCGTAGTTTAAATGCTCACAATTATTTTCTCAGCAGCAAGATTGGGAGTATTGTATAGCTCCTGTTATAATCAATGAAGCTGTTAATGCTGCAAGCACGTGACTTGGAGACAAGGTAAGGGTTTTCTTTTTATTTATTAAAAAACTTTCCTTGTGTGTCTCTTTCTGTGTCGCTTCTATACTTCTCTTGCTAGTCTGAGAATCTGGCAGTGCGATACTGCAGATATTGTTGATTTTTGTATGATAAATTGCTTGTTAGGTTCATCATTTGTAAGTTTCTTTCTATAAAAGCATCTGCTAAATGACTGTAAATGACTTGCGCAGCATCACTCATTATAATGGGAGTGATCGATAGTCACTTTTAGAGCCCGTAAAGAAATACTCTGACATAATTAGCCAGCTAAACATTTAAATAATGACATTATATTACAATCGTATTAACGTTAATCGTGTTTAAGTCACTATGAATGAAGCACCTCTCGCTGTTGTTTCGAATAAGTTTGACAAATAGCCGGATATGTTCAAGGAACAAAAACGTCACTTCCTTAAACAGACGAATAGCCTTTGAAATGGTCTATAGCATCTCTCCTCCAATCAGCGTTCCTTTTTACTAAGATAATTAAAGCACAAAAAACACATGAATTGTCAGATGGGATGTTGAATGACATGTTCATGTAGAGCCTCTCTGGGGGCCTGACATATTTAAGTTTGAGAACCCCTGTACTGGAACACTAAGATTACGCTGTGCTGCACCCGTGAGTGTTTTCAGATCCTTTCTACACCATGATCAACCCCCAAACCCACCCACACACCCACACACCCCACACACACACACACACACAAGGAAATAAACATAAAAAACCAAGTGTGAAACACAGGCACACAGCAAGTGTATCTCAATACCAACCGTAACAGAGAGGCAGCGACACGCAGAGTTTAGAGAATTTATCTGAAAACTAACTGTGAAACGAAACACTGACACCGTATACTCCTCTCTGAACTACATGAGAGAGAGTGAGAAGTACTGGAATAGACTGAACATAATAAATGTACCCATGAACACAGGGCCTCACAGAAACCAAATTACAGCCTTTCAGATTCTCAACTAATTCTTCCAAAAAAGTACTTAACAGACTGATCAGCCCCCATGATACTAAAGACACTTAAAACAGTGAATGAAGATGAGTCAGAAACAGATCAGATAAACACTTGGGAAATATGATTTTGAGCGGTTTCTAGATGTGGGGGTGGAGCATGATTTTTCATAGTTTTGCGGTATTTTACCTCACATTACTGTTTCGATACTCTAATACCAGGAATCAAAATAGGAAACTTTTTCAAATAACCTTATATTTAGGTAGAAATTAACAACTCAACTTAACTGAAATAACTCAAAACATTCTGTAATATTAGGACAACGAACCTCAATTATTTATTTCAACTACAACATTGTTTATAGTTTGTTTCATTTGTAAGGATCAATACAGATCTTCCATACAGCTAGACTACAAGGGCTTTCGTATAATGATAAACACGCTAAAAAGCAAGGTACACCATTCCCATTTTTTTTCAGGCAACTGACTCTGATGTACCCATGATCTACGCTACTTCTGCAGCTCTATGCTGAATAAAACAGCAAGTTCAGTACTTGTTGTGCAAAGAAGATAAATAAGAAACAAGTGAGTGAAAAAAAAACAAAAAAAAAAAACAAAAAAAAAAAAATCGCCCAGTTTTATACCCACAAGCTTTAAAACACACTAAATATAAAGAATCACGATGTAATCACATCACAACTCAAACATCAATAGAATATCGTATTGCCTGGTCTTTCCTGACTCTAGTAACTTCTCTTTGAGCTCAATTCGTAGCTTTCATTCAGATGGATCTGAAATTAAGGGACTGAAGAGAAAGAGATGGAAAGAGTGCATTGCCAGACAGAAAGAGACAGCGAGAACTTCCACTATATGGCTTCAGCTACTGTATACTGTATCCTCATAGCCCCCCCTGGAGGCAAAGAATGTCAAAGCAAAGATTTATTCAGCGTCATTTCTAAAATCTACTGACAACCAATGGATGATAAACTTTGTTATTAAATTTTGCAGTACATTGAGCAAAAATTTTGTAAAATAGGAGGGGGTTTTTTTCAGACTAACTTCAGCCATTTCTGAATGTATCAGCTGCCAAATTGCCATGATTTAACTGTATTATATATTTAGATATTAGCTTCAGTATTGGCAGTTGAAAACCCTATCTGTCGAACGATCACAACTCAACAGTATAGCACCTGTTTCCTTTGTTTCTCTTTATTGATTGGTTTTGGTTAAGACAGACAGCAGCCCAGTGCCAAAAAAAGTATCTTGACGCCAGGCTTCCAACGATGTTGCAAATGCAGAGACTGACCTGCTGTGCAACACCAAATTCCACACATTTGTACAGATCCAAGACCTGTCAAAGAATCCCAGACAGCCATAGAAACAACAAAATATCATTGCACCGCCATCAGCAGTGCACACTGCACACCAACTTTAACAATGATAGAAGGAAATCAACAATGATCTACAGAAGAAATTTACTAAGAATGCGCTACTTGTATAGCACCGAAACACAAAGGGGCCGATTACACCAAACGCATTGGTTGTCAAGGTCGCTTCCATTGTCTTAAACCGTTGTGCCGAGTCAGGCTGTTTTATTTTTCTTGTACAGGAGAGCCGTGTTTTTAGACACTGAGTCAAGTTAAAAAGAATGATAACTGTTTAAAGTGCATCTCGAGAGACCTATAGTTGTGCTCAAAAGTTTTTTTGATTTTGAAAATATGACTGATCTTGCAAAAAAACTGTCTTTTATTTAAGGATAGTGATCATTTGAAGCCATTTATTATCACATAGTTGTTTGGCTCCTTTTTAAATCATAATGATAACAGAAATCACCCAAATGGCCCTGATCAAAAGTTTACATACCCTTGAATGTGTGGCCGTGTTACAGACACACAAGGTGACACACACAGGTTTAAATGGCAAATAAAGGTTAATTTCCCACACCTGTGGTTTTTTAAATTGCAATTAATGTGTGTGTATAAATAGTCAATGAGTTTGTTAGCTCTCACGTGGACGCACTGAGCAGGCTAGATACTGAGCCATGGGGAGCAGAAAAGAACTGTCAAAAGACCTGCGTAACAAGGTAATGGAACTTTATAAAGATGGAAAAGGATATAAAAAGATATCCAAAGCCTTGAAAATACCAATCAGTACTGTTCAATCACTTATTAAGAAGTGGAAAATTCGGGGATCTCTTGATACCAAGCTAAGGTCAGGTAGACCAAGAAAGATTTCAGCCACAATTGCCAGAAGAATTGTTCGGGATACAAAGAAAAACCCACAGGTAACCTCAGGAGAAATACAGGCTGCTCTGGAAAAAGATGGTGTGGTTGTTTCAAGGAGCACAATACAACAATACTTGAACAAAAATGAGCTGCGTGGTCGAGCTGCCAGAAAGAAGCCTTTACTGCACCAATGCCACAAAAAAGCCTGGTTACAATATGCCCGACAACACCTTGACACACCTCATAGTTTCTGTCACACCGTAATTTGGAGTGACAAGACCAAAATAGAGCTTTATGGTCACAACCATAAGCGCTATGTTTGGAGAGGGGTCAACAAGGCCTAAAGTGAAAAGAATATCATCCCCACTGTGAAGCATGGTGGTAGCTCACTGATGTTTTGGGGGGGTGTGAGCTCTAAAGATTCTAAAGGAATCTTGTGAAAATTGATGGCAAGATGAATGCAGAATGTTGTCAGAAAATACTGGCAGACAATTTGCATTCTTCTGCACGAAAGCTGCGCATGGGACGCTCTTGGACTTTCCAGCATGACAATGACCCTAAGTACAAGGCCAAGTTGACCCTTCAGTGGTTACAGCAGAAAAAGGTGAAGGTTTTGGAGTGGCCATCACAGTCTCCCTACCTTAATATCATTGTGCCACTCTGGGGAGATCTCAAACGTGTGGTTCAAGCAAGACGACCTAAGACTTTGAATGACCTGGAGGCATTTTGCCAAGATGAATGGGCAGCTATACCACTGCAACAACCACTCCACTACCGCAACAACCACTCCACTGATGATGCCATTGCATCTACAATACACACTGCTCTCTCCCACCTGGAAAAAAAGAACACTTATGTGAGAATGTTGTTTGTAGACTACAGCTCAGCATTCAACACCATAGTGCCCTCCAAGCTTTATGTGAAACTCCGGGCTCTGGGCTTAAACAGCTCGCTGTGCAGCTGGATCCTGGACTTCCTGTCAAGCACATGCCAGCTGGTTAGAATGGGCAGCAACATCTCCTCATCACTGACCCTCAACACTGGAGCCCCGCAGGGCTGTGTTCTCAGCCCACTCCTGTATTCTCTGTACACACATGACTGTGTGGCAACACACAGCTCCAATGCCATCATTAAGTTTGCTGATGATACGACAGTGGTAGGTCTGATCACTGACAATGATGAAACAGCCTACAGAGAGGAGGTGCACACTCTGACACACTGGTGTCAGGAGCACAACCTCTCCCTCAACGTCAGTAAGACAAAGGAGCTTGTGGTGGACTTCAGGAGAAGAGAAAGAGAACACAGCCCCATCACCATCAATGGAGCACCAGTGGAGAGAGTCAGCAGCTTCAAGTTCCTGGGTGTCCACATCACTGAGGAACTCACATGGTCGGTCCACACTGAGATCGTTGTGAAGAAGGCTCATCAGCGCCTCTTCTTCCTGAGATGGCTGAGGAAGTTTGGAATGAACCGCCACATCCTCACGCGGTTCTACACCAGCACTGTAGAGAGCATCCTGACTGGCTGCATCTCCGCCTGGTATGGCAATAGCACCGCCCACAACCGCAACGCCTTGCAAAGGGTGGTGCGAACTGCCAGACACATCATCGGAGGTGAGCTTCCCTCCCTCCAGGACATATATACCAGGCGGTGTGTGAAAAAAGCTCGGAGGATCATCAGAGACTCCAGCCACCCGAGCCATGTGCTGTTCTCACTGCTACCATCAGGCAGGCGGTATCGCAGCATCAGCACCCGCACCAGCCGACTACATGACAGCTTCTTCCCCCAAGCAGTCAGACTTTTGAACTCTTGATCTCTCACGATCAAACTACATCAGCACTGCACTTTATTACTCTTATTATCTCACACCGGACTGTCATAAATTATATTCTCGCTTAACAACACACTGGCAACTTACTATCAACCGACAGCCTGAATGTCAATACAGTACAATACAACCTACTGTATATTTTATATATACTATATATACTATTTTTATTGTATAATGTGTATCTATATTGTGTGTATTGTATACTGTACATTGTAAGTTATTATTTGTATATTGTGTTGTGTGTAATTATGTGTATATTAGATTTTAAATTGTGTTGTGTAAATCTGATGTTTATTGTAAATTGGTATATGTCTCATCACTGTCACGACTATGTTGCTCGGGACTGCACCCAAGAATTTCACACACTATTGCACTTGTGTATATGGTTGTGTGACCATAAAAGTGATTTGATTTGATTTGCAAGAATTTGGGGCCTCATAGACAACTATTACAAAAGACTGCATGCTGTCATTGATGCTAAAGGTGGCAATTCACAGTATTAAGAACTAAGGGTACGCAGACTTTTGAACAGGGGTCATTCCTTTTTTTCTTTGTTGCCATGTTTTGTTTTATGATTGTGCCATTCTGTTAAAACCTACAGTTGAATATGAATCCCATAAGAAATAAAAGAAATGTGTTTTGCCTGCTCACTCATGTTTTCTTTAAAAATGGCACAGATATTACCAATTCCCCAAGGGTATACAAACTTTTGAGCACAACTGTACGTTCTGTTTAATATGGTGCGCAAGAATGTGCTTGGTCTAAACACCCTAAGACAACAACAAGGGGTGAAATTAAACAGTTAGATCACCCAAAGATTAAAATTATGTCATTATTTACTCAACCTCATTGTTCCAAACCCTTATGACTTTCTTTGTAACACAATGAGAGACTGGCAGAATGTTGGAAACTGAAAGTCTCTGTAACCATTTACTTTCATTGCATGAAAGAGTAGGGTTGGGCGATATGGCCAAATATATTATCACAATATTTTTTCTCATATCGTTAGATATCGATATTTATCACAATATACATTTCATACCAATAATGGGGGAGGAAATGCATTCCACATGTTTGTTAGATCTCAAGAATGAATGTAAACATAACTTGTTTGTTTAAATGTAAACTCCAGAGGGCAAGCTACATTTAAAGTATGTTCAGTTTAGGACTGTATCCTACATAACCACTTTTTGATAATATTTAGCCAATTTCATCATCTTCAGCTGACGTTTGACTCATGATGTT
The DNA here is from genome assembly GCF_019703515.2 of Myxocyprinus asiaticus. Taxonomy (NCBI): domain Eukaryota; kingdom Metazoa; phylum Chordata; class Actinopteri; order Cypriniformes; family Catostomidae; genus Myxocyprinus; species Myxocyprinus asiaticus. Next base: position 20,335,953 of record NC_059364.1, on the reverse strand, counting down.
GAGGAATAGTTCACCCAAAAATAAAAAATTGCCGATAATTTACTCACCCTCAGGCCATCCAAGATGTATCTGAGTTTCTTTCTTCATCAAAACAGAATTTAAGATTTTTAGGATTTCATTTCAGGCCTCCTTCTCTAAACAATTCAAGTGAATGTACTCCATTTTTTGACGGTCCAAAATGCATATTTAGGGTGCATAAAAATAATCCACATGACTCCAGTTGACAAATAATATATATATATATTATAAAATAATACTTTTTAACTACAAATGTTCGCTTCAGTACATTTCTGTGATGCGCACTCATGAGAGGGATGACATAAGCTCGTTGGTAAGGTCATGCGTCACGTGGAGGAGGAGGCAGGAAGTGTGTCATTGTTTACAAGAGAAACTTGCATAGACCACAGACCAAGCGCTGTTCACAAACCAAAACAGTCCAAAACAATTTCAAAACAATATAAAATAAAATAAATAATAATTTCCAAATAATAATAAAAAAAAACATTACTGCAGTAAACAACCATCCTTTATTTCAGAGCAATGCCGTTGCGTTATCTACTTGTGCTTTTTCTTTAGCAGAAATAAATAGGCTATATGACTGTCAGGAATTCAAGCCACACAAGTTGTAGTTAGTGAAACCAAGTGCAAGAGAGTTTACTGAGATTCACAGGATTTACAGGGTTTACACAGTGAGATCAATGGTACAGGTGATTTCACACAGAAGAGAAGCTTCACAAACTTATTTATGCAGTCAGTGATGAGCGAGTGAATTGAGTGCAGGTGCGGTGAATTAGATATCGAGTGATGAGGAATGGAGCACTAAGGGAGGTGCAAAGCCCGAGGGAGGTGTTACAATGACAAAGTTTTCACACATACCTGAGTTCGCTGGAAAAACAGCACGGGCAACAGCCAATGAATTCAGATATCGACCCTTTGTTTCTTCCAATGGTCTGAAATCCTCAGGGGTAAAATGTTCACTGCACACCCTCCAATATTTGAGAGAATGTAGGGGTGTACTGATATCCAGGATCAGCACGATAAGCCAGAGCTTCAATTGCTTATAATCATGTATCGATGAAAAGTTTATATTTTTCCCACCGTGTATTTTCTTTGGGGTTTCTGAAGGTTGAATCATCCAGGATACACACGCCAAATGACCATTTTGAACAATACACTTAGACAAATACAAATCTACAGCAAAGTCAACTAAACTTTTGTACAGCGCTGCTCCTCTTGTAAACAATAACGCGCTTCCTGCCTCCTCCTCCACATGGCGCGTGACCTTACCAACTAGCTTACGTCATCCCTCTCATAAGCGCGCGTCACATTGATGTACAGAAGCAAACATTTGTAGTTAAAAAGTATATAAGTATTGTTTTGTTTCTAAAAATAATCAATCATTTGGGTTCAGAAGAACTCTATTTGTCGACTGGAGTCGTGTGGATTATTTTGATGCACCCTAAATATGCATTTTGGACAGTCAAAAATGGAGTACATTCACTTGCATTGTTTGAAGGAGGAGGCCTGAAATGAAATCCTAAATCTCTTAAATTCTGTTTTGATGAAGAAAGAAACTCAGATACATCTTGGATGGCCTGAGGGTGAGTAAATTATCAGCAAATTTTCATTTTTGGGTGAACTATTCCTTTAAAGACTTTTTTGTGACGCTCCACACTGCAGCTCAGTAGGTGGCGATAATGCACCATAAGCTGGATGGCCAACAGCCAATAAACATCACAAGAAGAAGAAACACTTTCATGCTTGTGAAAGTGCAATGCATCATGAAAAAACTTTCAACTAAATAGTACATAAATAAACAGTAATGGTGTTGATGTCAGAGTTGTTGTTCTGTTCAGTCAATAGCTGTATTACATTATCAGAGCTGTCTTGTTCAGTACACAACAATATCATATTAGCCGGATATCTAGCTAGCGGCTACCAAGTCTTATTACCGGTTTCATTTATAGCATGGCTATGTAGCCACTAGCCTGCAGATACTTGCTAACAGGCTTATTTCATGACTGTGATTCAGTTAGCTAGTTGTGTGTATAACTTTGCTGAACTGCTTGCGTTTTTAGCGAGACGTACCCTTTATCATCAATTTTTTTTTTTTATAAATATCGATAGTGTTTTATTGCCCAGCCATATGGAAGAGGGGTTCAATGAAACTGAATAGTAAGTAAAGCTGTCAATCTGCTTAACATCTCCTTTTGTGTTCCATGGAAGAAAAAGTCATATGGCTTTGAAACAAGATGAGGGTGAGTAAATGATGACAGAACTTTCATTTTTGGGTGAAAAAGTGATACATCTTTATAAAACAGTACAAGCACTTTGATTTTATAGACCTGAAAATCAAGACCTTCATCTTCATAGGCATGAGTTCTTAACAGCAGATACCATGTGACAGCATACTCTACAAAGCCCTCAAATAAATTAAGACTTCAGTTAAAGAGTAAAGCCAGTCACAGGGATCCTGAGAGAACCAGCTCCTTCATTACAGAAAAAACACACCCTGTTCAAAGAAAAGCTCTGCTCTGCCAGTCTTCTATGGTACGAGAACTCACATACACACACAGCATCTCAAAACTGGCAGTGGAGTCCAACAGACAGTTGAGTTTGGCCTCACAGAGAGAAGACTAGTAGAGCATGAAATTAGAGTCTTCTATTCCAGCCTAGTAGGAGAAAGACATCTGACAGAGACTGAGAGAGGTGTGTGTGTGTGTGTGTGTGTGTGTGTGTGTGTGTGTGTGTTATCTCTGACAGGTCAGGGAAGGGAGAGAGCATTGGGGGGTAAAGGTCTCGCCACAGTGGCTGTTCTGTCAAGTGGAAAGGAGAACAAAGACTGGGAGTGAACATGAGAGAAAAGCAGAGAAAAGCCGACTCGTTGTGACCTCTGTGAACAACCTTTAACTTCCCCACCAGTCTCGTAATATGGTGTGAAAAGAAAGTTTGGGAGACTGACCTGCAGCTAAGAAGCCAGAGTAATTTAGGTGCAAGATCTGAACAGAGACAGTCGATCTGGTTCACATCAGTTTTAAGCTGTGCTGTGCTGCGCCCTACTGGTAAGAGTTATTGGAGATTTGTACAGCGTGGAACTAAGGATTTATCTTTTGAGGCAAAGTTATTCTCTCTTTATTATTACTACATAGCTGGAATATTGATTAGTCAAATAAAGGCATTCTGCAGTAAAATATGTTCGTGCAATGAAATCACCTGACACTCGAATAGAAGCTTTGGAACCACAATGGAGCATGATGGAAAAAAAAAAAATTATCAAAGATCAGGGTTACAGCGAGGCACTTACAATGGATGTGAATGGGGCCAATCCATGAACATTACAATACTCCCAATTTTAAAAGTATTATTACAAAAACAATAATATATGTGTAAACATGATTTTAGAGTGATAAAATTGCCAACTTTTTCTTTATAAATTTATATCCGATTTTACAACTTTGTTGTCATGACGACGTAACGCAGTAAAACCTAAAACGACCATAAAAATGACAAATTAAACAACTTAACAGCTCAAATGAAAAGTTTTAACAGAATAATTGAAGTGCTTTTGTAAAATTATAAGATTCACATTTCTGCTTTTAAACCCTCCAAAATTGGCCCTATTAATTTCCATTGTAAGTGCCTCACTGTAACCTCAAATTTTGCCCCCCGTCTTTACTCGCTGAGCTACCCAGGCCCCCAATTTTTTCTTTTAAAAAAAGAAAATGAAGGACGAGTCAAAATTATTTTTTGTGATAATCAACATTATACCATAAATTCTGTCGATTGAGCTTAACTTGTATTGAACCCAGATTATTCCTTTAAGCTTCAGAACAGAAACATGTACATAAACATTCTTTAGATATTGTCGCTATATTATCGATAAGAGTGACAATTTCTATTAACTGAAATTAATAATTGCAATTACAATTTCAAGGGAAATAATCAGCAATTAGCATTTTTGTTATAATTGTCCAATTTATTTTTGGTTTTTAACACAACTGGATTAGAAATTAAAAAAATACAATACAGTCTAATATTGTATGCTAAAATATAGGCCTAACATACTACTGATTAATACATTTATCATTCCATCTTGCATATTGTTTCACTTCCTATTTAAAAAAAATAGCATACAGTATATACTGCACAGTATGCATGACACCCGTAGCAAAATGCTCTTTGTCAGAGAAAGACACAAAGTGCGCTCAAATTATTCTCTGCCAGAGACATAAAAGGCTAAAACCCTCCTTTATTCAGCAGCAACTTAGTTTCATCCACTCAGCAAAGGAGAAGTAAGCCAAACACCCAATGAACATAAATCCTGTAACAACTTAACCACATATTTATACTGAAGGGCAAAAGAGGAAAGGTCTCACTTGCACCACCTGCTGACAAACTGGAGAAAGGCATTAAAAACATACTGAGGAGTGTAACTCACATGGTAATACATGCTGTTATTTGCCAGACTCTTAAAAACACTATTGATTCCTTGAGAAGAAAGGCAGACATTATTTTAAGTCCTGTGACACATTAAAAATGAACTATGCTATACCATACTATGCTGAGCCTTTTAAAATTGAGTTGTATCCAAGTGTAGAGACTCTCTACCTACTAGTGAGAAGATCATTTTGACATTAACTCCAAATTCCAAATTCGATCACTTCTAGCAGCTGAGCATGATTTGAAGGACAGGTGAAAATATCTTCAAATCACCTCTGCCAGCTCTAGGAGTGAGTGCCAATAGTGACACGGCTTGTGTCTGTCCTCCTGCTCCGTGTCCATCTGATCAAACACTCAAATGCGCTAAATCACTGGCCCTGACTCAAGCGGTCACCAGCAAACACACATCGCAGTCTCAGCAGTCACAGGCTCCACACTGACATCTGGATGAGAGCCATTTTTTTCGGGCTGTGAGTGGAATGAAATATGTCAGAAAACCATTAGAAAGCAGAAAAAAATACCGGCCTAACTAAAACCACTCCAGCTGGCAGAGCCTTATGTAAAACAGCAGGCTAATATCTGGGCGAAATAAAGTCCTGGATCAGATTTCTTTCTGTCCTTATGTCCTAAAATTGGTAGTGTCTTTGAATTTCTTTTTAAAGGCACCTGATTGGAGGTAAAACAATGATTTGGTCCGCTCCACTTTCATTGTATGTAAAAGAGCAGCTTGTACATTCTGTTAAATATCTAATTTTGTGTTCCATGTAAGAAAGTAATGACAATTTTAATTTTTGGGTTAAATGCAATGTGTGCTTTTTTTGGCCTGTAATTATGAAATCCCTATTTTATTATAAAGGAATGACATCCTCACTTTCCCAATAACTGCGAGACAGTTAACATGTTTAGACATCGCTCCAAACAGGTCAAGCTCCTCAAAATGTGTGTGTGTCAGAAGCTGAGAATCCAACCAAAGTAAAGGCACAGCTGCTACCAGACATTTCTAGAATGCATCAACAAATATAGTTTTTAAAAAAAGTCTAGACTGTGGGTCGCCTCAACCAGGGGTTTTCAAACTTTTTGATGCCAAGGACCTTTAATTATGAATTATAATTATGATGTTTCTCTTTTCTTACCTTATTTTATTTTCACTATTAATGTTTGGATATAAACCTGAAGATTAACTTTTTTAATTAAATTCAAATATATTTGTATAGCGCCTTCACAATAAATATAATTCCAAAGCTGCTTTACTGAGAACATGGCCTTACAACCCCCACTGAACAAGGTAAAGGTGACAGCTTTAAATCACAAAACTATGCACAGATTTTTTTCTTTTCTTACAGTTATAAACTATGGCTGTCAATATAAGACCATTTAGAAAGCAGAATGAAACTGTAGATGTTAAATTCCAAAATATCGAACTTTTTTCTACACTTATTTTTATTTTATTTTTCCCAGACCCCCTAGCCCCCTTTGCTGGCCCCTGGGGATACCCAGACCCTAGTCTGAAACCCCTGGACTGAACGACTAGTCAACAAATTTGTTTAATAGCCAATTAGCCAGTATAAATAAGCTGATTTAATTTCATTTCATTTCATTTTTTTAATAAACAAGAGACAATTCAAAATTATTTATTGTGGTAACAATATGCAACAAATGCTGTCGAGTGAGTTTAACTTGTACTGAACCTGTAGCATTCCTTTAGCACCGCAAAAATCTAGACAAATGGACATCACAAATCAACTAGTTGGTTTCTGGATGACTAGTCGACCATTGTGACCCATCCCTCATCTAAACAAACATATTAAACTAATACAAATTTTAGTTTCAGGCTTTTCCGTCAGCTAAAGTATTCTCTCTCTTAATCTTAACATACCTTCTGAAGGCTATAATGACAAAAACACACACAAAGATGCTGATGTAAGCTTTCAACAGTGCTTATCTCCATAAATGACAGTTTGAAAGAGAGAGAGCACACAGGAGGAAGTACCAGAGCACATTTCCTGTCTGTCATGTGCGCAGGGGAAGTAAAGGATGAAGAGACTGTCGAACAGACGCTGCTCTCAACACTCTCCAGTTGCCAGACACAATGCAAAAACCAATATACATACATCTACATCAGCACTTAAATCAGGATGGACCCACAGACACACATACACACTTCAGCACTCCTGTCTGGTGTCTAGAGGCCTGCAGTTATGACTGGATCATTACTCATTACTTCACCTGTCCAGAAGCCTTCCCAGAATCTGTGCCCACAGAATTTTACAGAAATCCCAGCAGATTTACGCAATATTCAAGTGCCTGTCATTCACAAAGTTCTTCAAATTCCACACATATATAGATACACATGCACCATGGCATCTATAATAACAAGCAGAGAAAGAGAGACATGAACTGGCAAAGTAAATACAACAAGCATATACAGTACAACAAACCGACAAAGATAGACACTGTTACATATTAATGGATGAAAGCGAGGTTATTAAAGTCATGTCCTCTAAGCATCAGGCAATATGCTTTCATCTTAAAATTGAACTTAAAAAAGACACCCGTTTCTCCTCTCCATGATTTACCATTTTGCCAAAGTGGATGCAAAGAAAATCAGAGATAAATTGTGCATCAAAAATGTATCCTTCACAACATCACAATCTGAATTAGCATCAAAACTAAGGCCAATGCCACAATAGGTTTTCGACTGAAAACACATTGATTTTATAACATACAGTACATGCCTCTCAACCACACTGAAATGGTATTTTCCTCCACCGTCAACTGAGAGTGCCACATACTATGGAGACCGATTACATTAGGAAACTGAAAATGGATTAATGTGGACGTGGACCGGAATGGCGTTTTCCTCCACCGAACGTTGCTCCTGGTTAGGGCAGTTGCCTGGTTGTCTATTTTTGTCCTTTTTATACACAAACACACAAAATAACATGTTTATACCTTCTAACAGACAACTGAACAGTCAATAGAGATTTTCCTGAAATGCGTGACCTCACTGAAAGCAGTCTTAACCCCACCACACTAACCTCGGTGACCTGCCAAAAAAACAGAGCCTCTTATCGACCGAAAACAGGCATGTTACAAACGCTCACACGCACAAAGATAAAGTCTGGGATATCTAGCACTCTGGAGGGCAAACCTCTTTCACTAAGAGCAAATAAGCAAACACAGGTATGCAAAAAACAATGATTGAAGGCCTATTCACAATAGGACAGATTAAACATATTTATTTTCTGATGCATCACAATTTTTGTTTGAATGATCTCGATACCAATTCTTAAATCTCAAGATCAATCTTGTACTCCATATGGCAACCCTCAACAATGCAAGTAAATCACTACCATATGCGGCCAAAATTTGTGACTGAAAAAAATCTGTGATTAGCCACTGGCTGGTAAACTTTCATATATCTCTCACCAGTGATTGAGTCGTATAGTAGAGAAGTTCAGCACCGAGACCCTTTCACTGACTGTTGAGAGCAAAAGTTTTATGTCCAAAAAGATGTATCCACGCAATCCATATGTCATTGACATGAGGAATAAAATTTTCCTTGATTGTTTGACATATAAGAGGTCATTGTACTATAAAAACATACAGGAAGTTTCAGAACTGAAAACTTCCTCAATAGAAAAAGAGCATTTATTTAAACCAAGCTGCTAAAATGGCTCGTTTGGAATTCGTGGAACTTGTGACGTCACAAGGACCAAATACATCTGCATATGACTGCCTCTTCAGCAAGACATCAATGCCTATTTTTCGTCATAGTACCCTTGGCCCCGCCCACTGGTGCTCAGTCAGTCACACGGGTGAAGAGGAGAGAGATGGGCCTGTCACAGGAGATTCATCCAAAGTTGACTTACACAGGACACCTTTATGTGCCTGTCTGGATTTAAATGTTTTTCTACATAAACGTGCACTAGAAGAACAGCTTTGACCATTATCGTACATCTCACGCCGCTTAAAAAGACACAATGTCAAGTTATAACTCTAAAATGGATCCCCATTGTGTTTCATTCAGCTGCGCTGTCTTGCTGTTGTCCTGTTTCAAGGCATCCTGGACCGTTTTTGCACCCATCTGTGCTATTTTTAATTATTGGTCTTTGATCGTATTAATGCATTTCCACACAACACCATTGATGTGCGTCGCGTTTGAAGAGCGGTACAAGTACAACTTTTAAAAAACGCGTCTCATTCAGCTGCTGCCACTGACTGGGAGAAACACATGCAGTTCTGTGTGCAAACAAACCAGGAAAATGTGAGATGTGAAGACGTATTGGCCTGTTGAAGCCGGTTGAAGCACCCAACATCACTTTGTATTGTATTACGTTTGAGTATTCAAAAGCGACTATTGCTTGTGAAACAGTCACAATATGATTCAAGCTTTGCAAAGGAACTGTTATTGAAAGATGGGGCAGTTAAAATTGGACTATTGGACAAAAAAAAAAAACAAGTAACCAATTTAATTCATGAATATTTCATACGTCATGACTGTTTGATAGTTTATGCTGTGCTTGAGTGAACCGTTTGATACAATCAGATGAAATGTGTTGGGTGTACGTTATGTGTTAACCCTGAAAAGTAGTTTTATAATGTTGTGTGGTCAGTGTGGAGTTTGTTCAATTTCTTCGGATTGTGATTCAAATATGCCTCTATTGGTAGGACTGCATGATGTTAGCCAATCACAACAGTGGCTTTTACATTGAAGTCTTAAAGGGCCAGACAACAGAGCATTTCAATCATGACCCCTTTAAAACCCTTTCTGTTCTTTACAGTCAGGTGTTGATTAAAAACAGCATATAAAGAAACATTTAATTCTAATCACACATAGCACAGATGCACTAAAGAAACCATGCACGTCCACGTTAATATGGGCTCACTGGCTGATGCCGATAATCTTAAAAAGATGGTGCCGATTTAGTGCGTGTTCTACATATCAATGTAAATACTTGTAAATAGTACAAATTATGCATGTAAACAATAAGATATACATGCAACAAAATTAAAATATATATGCAATATAATATATGCAATTTCAAGACATTTATCGATGGAATACACTAAATTTGAAAAATGTTGAAGAGCTAAAAATGTGACCAATATGATGAAAATCTAATGAAAACAATTAGTAAAAATAATATTTTCAAATTGATAACAGCATTAGCTGAGAGAATTTCCTTCATATGAAAGCAAAATGGACATTGTAACCAAAATATACCCATATGAATCAATATTGAATCGAAAGCTTATGAAACTGAATCGAAACACAAATATGACCTTAAACATCGGCTGGGTTTACCTACAGTAGCGTTCTGTGTGTTTGTGAAAGCTAGTATAGTGGCATCAGGCAGTGTGAGAGCAGCACTGAACAAAGTAAATAAAAGCCTCTGGACACACTGTGCTCAGCCATGTCTGACCGATCCCTTCTATTAAGTCACATCGATCAACTAAACCAGCAGTTCCTGCAGTAACACACTCTCCATCCCCATTTACTGCTTTCCTTTTTACCTAAAAAGACAGAAGTTCATGGCAATATCTGAACGCTGCATCCATGTGGAGTCAGTTTCACCAACAGTGCAATCATATAGAACAAAAGTCAAAATGACCACTAGACTAAAAACAATAACTGTGACTATGTCTCAAATCATAGTATGTTTAAAAAGGTATGCCAAATTTGCCAAGATGGTCTACCACTTCCGGTAGAAGTGTGGGTCCGTGCATGCTTTTTCGGCTAATATTGCCCACAATCCCTAGCTCAACGGAAGATTAGCTTCAGAACAACAATTGTAAAATGTGAGAAAAACTACAACCAAGGTGGTGAGAATGACAGTGCTTCATCAGTTCATAAATGTTTTATCACAAAAGTTTAATGGTTGAATACTGTGTAAAAGAAACTACTTTGTTCTTGCTGTAGGACGAACACACTGATGGGGTCATAAATTGCAAACGATCAGCTGCTCCATTTACACAGTGAACAGAAAAGGGTTTGAGTGATTCATAATTATTATCATCTTACCTGAATGCTTTTATGTCCATCTACTGTATTTGTTTTGCTTATTGTGGATGCTCTTGTGTGTTTTTAAGAGCTTTCTCTCTTGAAAATAATCAATTAAGGAAAAGTTTCAACACCATTTTGATTACACATTACTGCATGCATCATATGTAAAACATCAGTGGATCTCCACACGAAAGACCTGTGACAGATCTTCATCGACATGCTGCTTGTTCTCTCCAATATGGTAGGAAACATTGTAGGATAGCATAAATTAAATGGATTGAGGAATAATTAATGAATGATAGTAAAAATGAAATGAGGAACGTGAATGTATTGATAAATGTAACAGGATGATTTTCAGTGTACAGTGACAGGATGCACGTAATTATGTGACCAAAGGGTCTGTGTTTTCAAGATGCAATTTAATGACATAATAGTATGTCTCAATACTTGTGCACATTTTTTGCTACACACTCAAACGTGTGTGCTTTTCCATAACAAACGTAGCCTAGATACTTTAAGGGCGCAGTATAAGTAGGCGAATCCAGACGCAGCAATAAAGAAAGAGAAAGGCGAAAGAGGCCAGGCAATATGAGCAGTGAGGTGTGGCTGAACTTAAGACACCGGAGAGCACAGTGTGGAAGAAACTTGTCTGGTTCAGAAAGCTGAGAGGAGAGCTTGAGAATGTGCTGGCCTGGTACATCAGTGCAGAGCTCATGACTACCTTCTGCCTTATTCTCAGATATACAACATAGGAGACTTTTCATCAAAAGACAACAAGACTTCCTCACTGAGCCAGGAGTAAGGTCTGCTCTGCATGGAGATATTGGACTTCAATGGTAAGACAGATAAGGGATTATAACAGAATTTAAAGTAAAGACAGAGAAAAAAAGATCTGCCTTTGTGAGCTTGCATAATTTCAAGGGAAATTAATGGGATGAATAAAAGTACTATTCTATAAGAGTTTAGGCATGTGCATGAAGAGGAAGCTTTGAAACTAGGGATGGCACCGATACGATACCTGGATCGGTATCGGGTCCGATACTGAGGTTTTTACCTGGATCGTGTATCAGTCTGACGAGCCCGATCCAAATCCGATACTGCATGTTTGTCATTGACGTTACTGTCAAGCTCAAATAATGACATAAATAACCTTCAAATCACCATTAAATTAGTCCATATAACTCGTGCTTTTTATTCAGGCTCTTACAGTCATCCAAAAGCTTTGTGAACTGCAAAAGGCTGTGTTTAATAATAAATACACAGTCAGCATGCACAGCTAAGTAGTCTTTGGCACCACGCTTTACTGAACGAACGCTGCTCTGCCAACACACACACATAAACGCGCAGAGGCTTGCGATGCGCTGCGCAGAGGCTTGCGATGCGCTGCGCAGCGCACTAAGTGGTCCCTCCACACAAACTCCATCTCAGATGTAGATGATCTATAGTTCGGTCCACCTAAAACATGCATTGAGAACAGCACCGGACAAGCATTTTACCAAATGTTGAATGAGAAGCGTATTACACTACTGCGAATTAGCCTACAAACACTCAAACACAAACTTCATGGAGCGCACAGTGCCGAACTTTCAAAATAAAAGCCTTAAGAAATTACAACTGAAATGTATTAATGTATCGTTAAATTATTATTATTATTATTATTAGAAATTACAATAAAAACAAATTGGGTTCCAAAAATTACTGTCTGATTGAAAAGTGGATTGATATACTAATAAAACTAAAATGAAATAAAAAAATAACAGAGAGAAAGATAGAGAGATAGAGAGAGAGAGAGAGAGAGAGAGAGAGAGAGGGATCTGAAACCATTTACAAGTCCAGATACAAGTTAAAATGTGTAGAGAACTGGCTTCTTTTCTACTGAAGACTTTCACTGGAATTACTGTTATTTTTGCTGCAGCATCCTGCAGACTAGTTAACAATAAAGTTTTGCACATGCTCTTATGTAACTGTTTTTTCTTTTTCTTTTTTATAATGAAATAATGTATTGCTAGAGGTTTTTGTTTCTTTACACAAAGAGTACTCCCAATCAGTTCCACACAGTGAATTATAGATGTTCTAAAGTAAACTCATTAAGAAAACACAACACTGGTATAGGATCGGGATCGGTATCAGTTGATACTGATGGTTCAGGTATCGGAATGGGAAGAGAAAATTTTTTTATTGTTCCATCCCTATTTGAAACAATTGTGAGGAAATGAAAAAGCAATATTTTGGTATACTACACAAGTATACCAATCGTAGGCTTTATGTTGTAACAACTAGGCTACATAATGCTCTGAACAACAGTTCGGCAGTCAAAGAACCTGTTTGATGCCTAGAGGCAACTGGCATATAGGCTTGAAAACGCTGAATTGATCATGTCTGACATGTCTGTCATGTTTTGTATTTGTAACAATTATGTAATAAACTGTCATTTTGATTCTTCTCACAATAAATTCCCATATTTACACAATAAAATAAGTCCAGCGTTCCCTGGGAGGAATGAATATCTACATTGAAATATGCATAAGCATCTTAAGTGAACAAGATCACTTAATTAAAAACACAGGATAGACTGCACACCTGAACAGCTACTGATAACATCAGAGATGTTGCATCAGCTTGCTTGGCAAACTACACAAAATGATGATTCGACAAACAATCAGATTAAAGGGATAGTTCACCCAAATACGAAAATTCTCTAATCATTTTCTCACTCTCAGTCCATCCCAGATATGTATGACTTTCTTTCTTCTGCTGAACACAAAGATTTTTAGAAGAATATTTTAGCTCTGTAGGCCATACAATGCAAGTGAATGGTGACTAAAACTGTGAAGGTCTAAAAATAACATAAAGGCAGAATAAAATAATCCATAAGACTCCAGTGGTTAAATCCAAACCTTCAGAAGTGATATGATAGGTGTGGGTGGGAAACAGATCAATATTTAAGTCCTTTTTTTACCATAAACCTCCACTTTCACTTTCTTCTTCTGTTTTCGCATTCTTTGCACATATCACCACCTACTGGGCAGGGAGGAGAATTTAGAGTAAAAGAAGGACTTAAATGTTGATCTGTTTCTCACCCACACATGTCACTTATGAGACATGGATTTAACGACTGGAGTCGTGTGGATTACTTTTATGCTGCCTTTATGTACTTTCTGGACCTTCAAAGTTCTGGCCACCATTCATTTGCATTGTATGGACCTACAGAGCTGAAATATTCTTCTAAAAAAAAATCTTCATTTGTGTTCTTTAAAAGAACAGAGTGGTGGTGGTGTAGTGGACTAAAAGCACTGAACTGGTAAGCAAAATGTTGTTGGTTCAATTCCCACAGCCACCACCATTGTGTCCTTGAGCAAGGCACTTAACTCCAGGTTGCTCCAGGGGGATTGTCCCTGTAATAAGGGCACTGTAAGTCGCTTTGGATAAAAGCGTCTTCCAAATGCATACAAATTTAAAAAAAAAAAATGTAAAATGTAAGAAAGAAAGTCATACACATCTGGGTAGGCATGAGGGTGAGTAAATGATGAGACCATTTTCATTTTTGGATGAACTATCCCTTTAAGATGCTAAATGTCATGAAATGCCTGGAGGCTACAAACCAAAATCACATTCACAACCTATAGTTAAGATTATTGATCAGAAACAAACTATACATTTTTAAATTTCTTAATGGTACAGCATCAATTCTGGATTTACTGTGTATACTATGATCTCTACTGGGGTGAACCCTTAGTAAACATGTAAATATGTTAAACAAACGATGCAGAGATGTTGTCTACAAGAAGCACTTTCTCATTTAGGTCATCAAAGTTGTCATACTTGTTTCAATGCACTAAGACTGGGAGGTACACATATACAGGTTAATCCCTCTTATACACCAGGAACTCTGACGTCACAACTGAACCAATGAAACATCAGTATGACACAGTATATCAGACCAGCTGATCACTTCAACTCCAGACTGGTTTTCCATTCATACATAAATAATGATTTTGATCAAGGACACATGGCTCAACGGTGATAAACCCAGTGAGCTGCCTTTCTACACAGCACTTCTGGGCATCGTAGTAGCGACTGGAACATTAGACAGCATTTTGGGCATCATCACAATCGAACGTTCAAACGCGCCTGTGATGCCCAAAAACGCTGTCTAGATGAGCTGTTCACTAAGTTTTGACACAAAGTCATCGCTTTCCTCTTTGACTGACTCAGTTCCATAAACCATGAGAAACCTGAACAGCCATAGAGTGTGTAATGAGACTCCAACGCCACAGACTTCCCTGTACAGGTGATCAAAACATCTCATGAGTGTTTAAGGGAGATTTTGGGGGTGATCATCTCACCTTTGGCTTCGCAGTCGGCGCAGTATTTGTTATCATCCTCTCTCAGCATTTTGGACAGAATGGCCTGATGCTGCTCGTTCAGTTTCTGAGCCTTTTCCCTCTCCGATCGCGTCGTCATCTCTGCCCGTTTCCTGTCAACGTCTCTGAATAAGATCACCGGCCTTTCCCCCGAATCACTCTGTTAAACTGGAGCGTGATAGATGGAAGACCATCACCCAAGAAATGAAACTACGATGGGCTCGCGGCGGCGAAGAGGCGGCTGAGTTGAGACAGAGCGGCGGAATATGGCAGATTGGAGGAATTGACCGGAAGCGGAAACGGAGACATAGAAGGTATGGTGAGCTGACTAAAATGTATTTAAAAATGGACAAAAACGAGACAGTTTTGATTAATCAAAGCATTCGCTTGAGTAATTTGTATTTTATTTTTATACATTTATAAAATGAAAAATTATATTTATATTTCAAGACAAAAATGTATTCCCACTACAACTTTTACGTCATAGAGCTGTTCAGCCGTGACGTCAATTTATAGGCGAACCCGGAAGTCTAATTCGCTCAGAGATATTAGGCTGCAGCTCGTTTGAGATGAGCGAATTCTGCAGAGATTTCAACCTCCACGCTTTTACCAATAGGCTCGTTTGAGATGCCAAACGCCTCGCCTTGAAAACAGACGAGAGTAGGCGGCTGCAGTCAGGGGAGGAGTAAGTGCTGTCAAGTCGAACAATTCTCACTTCTCGTACTGGATCAGACACCTTCGAGATAAAAGGCAGATATCGCGGGATTCACGTTCATGCGGTGTTGCTGATAAAGTGGTTATAATTTAAATTCTGTTGCTTTAAAATGAAAATAAATATGATGAAAAAAACACTCAATGTACAAGTTATTTAATTTTCCCCATAAGACGTGTCTTTCCATCCATTTCTAGTTTAAAAAAGACACGTATTTTAAACATTTCAGAAATATGATTTATCCCAACCAGAGATCGCACTGTTGATCACAGTGTTGGGAATATTCACATATAATTTATACATATAAAACATGATATTAGAGATAATATATATATATATATATATATATATATATATATATATATATATATATATATATATATATATATATTTGGTTGGTTTTTATTCCTTCAGTGCCATCCGAACAAGAGGTATTTATACATAGTCACCATAAAAATATGTTACATTGCCAGACACAGTATTTTACATACATTTTAGTACTTTTAAAACTTTACATGTTTTCTTTCTTCTTCTTCTTCTTCTTCTTCTTCTTCTTCTGCTTCTTTTTTCTTGGTATGACAGGTTTATTCACAGTAAAACAAGCAAAAGGCAGACACATATTTTTGTTTTGTAGCAGGTAGTCCAGTCTTTTCAGGCCGGTTATCTTTTCTTTTCTTTTTTTTTTTTTTCTTTCTTACTTTACATGTTTTCAGTGCTTTTCTTTTTTATTATTATTATTTTTATTATTATTATTATTATTATTATTATTATTATTATTGTTGTTTGTTTTTCATCACAGTTCTTTAAGCCAATGAGCATTACGCTGTGTCATCAGCCAGTCCTTTCCCATCATGCTTGCAGTTTGCACAACTGGAAAAATCCAACTGCGTGCGCCTCGCTCTCAGGAGACTTTTTTGTCATACGTCACCATGACATCACAGCAAGTAGGACAGATTTCTAACCGGCATGCACCTGCCACTGACACTGGTGATCGGTTCTGTGCAGAACTTGCTCATCTCAAATGAGCCTATTGTAGAGATCGTAACGGTCAACTTGGATCGCTTGAGTCTTCTCTGCCCAATCATATAACGGCTGACGTCAATGAACTGCGTTCAGAGTTTTACAACAGTTTTTTTAATGTTTCCGTTGCACTTTTTCTGTCTATGTTAGTTAATGTATTTTGGGAATGTAATGTTTTTGGGATAGGTTTCAGTGATCAGGAAAAAGAGCACCCTTTGCTGCTGTAGATTTCGGCATGAGAGTCTTAATCTATTTAATATATATATATATATACACAAAGTTTGGAATAATGTACATATTTTGCCCTTATGGAAAGATATTGGTACTTTTATTCACCAAAGTGGCATTCAGCTGATCACAATGTATAATCAGGACATTAATAACATGAAAAATTACTATTACAATTTGAAAAAAGAAAAAAAATAATGTTCAGAACTTCTTAAACTTGAAAGATTTCTCATCAAAAAATCCTCCACATGCAGCAATGACAGCTTTGCTGATCCTTGGCATTCTAGCTGTCAGTTTGTCCAGATACTCAGGTGACATTTCACCCCACGCTTCCTGTAGCACTTGCCATAGATGTGGCTGTCTTGTCGGGCATTTCTCACGCACTTTACAGTCTAGCTGATTCCACAAAAGCTCAATGAGTTTAAGATCCATAACACTCTTTTCCAGTTATCTGTTGTCCAATGTCTGTGTTTCTTTGCCCACTCAAACCTTTTCTTTATGTTTTCTGTTTCAAAAGTGGCTTTTTCTTTGCAATTCTTCCCATAAGGCCTGCACCCCTGAGTCTTCTCTTTACTGTTGTACATGAAACTGGTGTTGAGCGGGTAGAATTCAATGAAGCTGTCAGCTGAGGACATGTGAGGTGTCTATTTCTCAAACTAGCGACACTGATATACTTATCCTCTTGTTTAGTTGTACATCTGGCCTTCCACATCTCTTTCTGTCCTTGTTAGAGCCAGTTGTCCTTTGTCTTTGATGACTGTATTGTACACCTTTGTATGAAATCTGCAGTTTTTTGGCAATTTCTAGCATGTATAGCCTTCATTCCTCAAAACAATTATTGACTGACGAGTTTCTAGAGAAACTGTTTCTTTTTTGCCATTTTTGACCTGACATTGCCCTCAAGACATGCCAGTCTATTGCATACTGTGGCAACTCAAAAACAAACACAAAGACAATGTTAAGCTTCATTTAACAAACCAAATAGCTTTCAACTGTGTTTGATATAATGACAAGTGATTTTCTAGTATCAAATTAGCAATTTAGCATGATTACTCAAGGATAAGCTGTTGAAGTGTTGGCTGCTGGAAATGGGGCCTGTCTAGGTTTGATCAAAATTGACTTTTTTCAAATAGTGATGGTGCTTTTTTTTTTTACATCAGTAACGTCCTGACTATACTTTGTGAGCAGTTGAATGCCACTTTGGTGAATTAAAGTACCAATTTCCTTCCGAAACAGCAAAATCTGTACATTATTCCAAACTATTGGCCGCCAGTGTATATTATTTTATATCAGCATTATTGGGCACACACAGCAGCCATAATAGTCATTACAATAATATCGTTACATATATAATATATTAATTTATTTAAGTCTAATGTAACTGTTGAATCCTAAAAGCCAAAGGAAAAAAAAAACATATATACATTTATTTTTGTTTTTATTAGATAATATACAATATTGTACAAAATGTATCATATTTTAAAACCAAACGCTTATTTTAATTCATCGATGCAATTTTTGTGAACTGGAGACAGTAATAAAAGAATCTCTAGGCTGGTGTTAATGCCGTAAATGAGTCCTACATGTCGCTTCATTCTCTATTCCGACATCTCATCTCAATTTTATCTAGTAAACTCCACACAGTTCATCTCAAAGGTATTGTTTAGTGTAAAACATGTTGAAGATTAGCGGACAGGCAGTCAGTTCAATAAGTGGTGAGCTGTTTCCTCACAAAAGCTGTTTATTCAGCACACGGATGCATATCCTCCATAGACATCCATTAAAAAAAAGGCCTTTTGTCTCCTCGCCTGTGTACCGCTGCATTACACATTTTGATGCTAACCTTGTAGGCTCCATTTTAGAATGTATCTGGTTCCCTTGGAATTTTCCTAACAAAACGTCCATGTATCATCAAGTAATGTTTACTACATACCTTATTTTACTCATAAGTTCAAAAACCCCATTATAAAAACCCATAAGAAAATCCCGAGAAAACCCATGGCGAATTCTCTTCCGGGTTTTTGGACTACAACATGAACAGCTCTATTGCTTAGGTATGTATGTGTTTCGTAGATTGGACAGCCCTTGGGACAGACATTCTTGTCAAAGACAAATCTCTCTGTTAAGCAATTATTACATTCTCATAATGCAACTTTCTCAAGAGGAAAAATTCCATTGGAATTTCTTTTTGACAGTTGCCTATATATTGATGAAAAACATTTCAAAATTGTGCACAGAATTTAGCCTACAATGCACTACTCTAAATACAGCAATGTGAGTAATACAGATAGGTCACACCTTTTGTGAAGACAAATGTGAAAGCCTTGACCACCTGTTTTATTAGTGTGATGTGAGATCTGTGTTCTGGTGTAAACTGAGTAATTATTATTTAACCAATTCAAAGTTGAACTATAATTTTTATCTTAAAGTCATTTCTCTGGAATAAGTCCATAAGTCTCTGGAAATTACTGTTAACTTTTTCATCCTTGCAGCAAAATGTTATTACTTAACAGAAATTATTTCAAAAGATATGTAGATTTGCTGAATTATTAATTATATTGAATTAATTAATATAATAAATGCACCTCTCAATATGTTTTAATAATTAATAATAAAAATGTAAGACATTGCTTATTAATACTAAAAACGTAAGACATATGTTATAATGAGGTCTTTCCTGAGCCATGTATTGTATTGTAAGTTGTGTGTGTGTGTGTGTTTTCCTTTCAATAATTGCTTAAGTATCTCAGTGAATGTGATAATGTTCAGTCTTATGTGCTAATATGTACAACTGCCATAGTTTTAATGCAATTGAAAATGGCTTCCTCACTCCCTAATAGATTTATCATGATTCATGAATCTACATTTCTGTCAAAATAAAACAGTCACACCAGTTAAGAGACATACAGTAAAACCATGGTAAATTTTCACAAGGGTTCAAATGCTGAACAATCTATCTCTTCCAGCCTTGCTGTTGTGCACCAAGTAGATAATACATTTAAGCCCTATCTGCTTTAAGGCTGACATGGTACAACCCTCTCCACTGTATTCCTTCCAGATTAAAATCAGATGAAACACTGAACAGATGAAGAATTCAGAACTATTAGAGTTACAACATTAAATGTAGTTTATTCATATTTTATTCGCAAAACAAAGATGATTAATGACATGATACTAATAAATAGATGTCCTGTAACCTCTTACAAAGCCTAAAAAAATCAGCTTATTATAATTTAATAGATTTATTCTTTGAACAAACCAGACAGGCTGTGCAAATACTATACTGTGCCCTATTTCCAATAGGGGAAAAAAATAGATTGCCATAATTACAAATAAAGTCACAATTTTGAGTTTTCTCAAATTGCCTACTAAAGACTGAACAGTCTAAAGTTTACAGTTTAAGTAGTACTCCAATACTAATAGGCTGATACCATTAAAGGAGGGAGATACACCATTTCTGGTCCAGAAATTATTATTCTTATTTCATTTCTTTTTGTATCTCAGAACAGTGATAAATCAAATTCAAATGTTTAAATTATTAACTTTGGACATTTTTAACACAGTGACCTAAAAATCAATACAACGACCCTTTCTCTCCCAGTCACCATATCGTGTTGGTTCGGGGCCTTTGGGACCACCTTTTTCCTTAGTTTCTGGATTCACATCATCTGGAAATCCTGTTTAGGGAAATATTATTAGGTTATATGACAAAAAAAAAAGATTTTTCATATTATGATACCTTGTTTAGATGTCCAAGACCAACTTATTGTTTAATTTTACATGTCACTCAGTTTGAAACAGCTAAATAGATTAATGTGAACTTCGGAAATGGAAGGGTGTAAGGACAATATACATTATGTAACCATACAGAAAATAACATTTTTTTTATTTTTTATCCCCTTTGCTCCCCAATTTGGCACGCCCAATTCCCACTACTTACTAGGTCCTTGTGGTGGCGTGGTTACTCTCCTCAATCCGGATGGCAGAGGACAAGTCTCAGTTGCCTCTGCTTCTGAGACAGTCAATCCGCGCATCTTATCACGTGGCTTGTTGTGCATGACACCGTGGAGACTCCAAGCATGTGGAGGCTCATGCTACTCTCCGTGATCCACGCACAACTTACCACGCGCCCCATTGAGAACGAGAACCCCTGATCGCGACCATGAGGAGGTTACCCCATGTGACTCTACCCTCCCTAGCAACCGGGCCAATTTGGTTGCTTAGGAGACCTGGCTGGAGTCACTCAGCACACCCTGGATTCAAACTCGTGACTCCAGGGGTGGTAGTCAAAGTCAATACTCGCTGAGCTACCCAAAATAACTTCTTAGCTATAATTTATATACCCTAGACACATTATAGATACCATATGCCCTTTACGTATTCCACAATTATAATACTGTATATAACAGAGATGTGTTCCTACTTTCAAGGGCGTCTTTAGATTTTGACTCAGTTTCGTCCATGTCAAAGCGTCCTTGGGGTGTTTTGGCTTTCTTTAATGGTTCCTTATCTTTGACCACCCCACCAGAAGCATATCCTGCTGTCCTTTGACATGCTGCAGGGGAGTGCATGGAGATATTTCAACAAATCTGTAATAACTAGTTTTGCCGTTTGTGCAGTGGTTTAATCGCTATCAACAAATGTATACGAGTTTCAATAACAAAAATAAAGGCGTATATGAAATAACAGGGTTTAATATGACACAACTAGAACGAAATGCCTGTTGTGCAAGCATCCAAATACACTGTTCATCCATGGTCAAAAAATTGATCGCACCCACCTGTAAAAGTCGACTCTAAAATCAAGCTTCTGTTTACAAAACCTCTTGCTGTAGTACAGCAAACACGAAAAAGAAACATTTGGCCTGTATGCTGCACTGATGTGTTATAAACGTTTTCCCTGTTGCAGAAGCAACAGAAAGATCAGAGCCCTTCAATGATTATACAACTGTATAATGTTTTGACGATGGAAAGTGACGTAGAGTGCGTCATCATTTAGGGACACCAACAACACTCGAGAGAGTCGCGGTAGCGCTTAAAAAGTGCAGAATGTTTCAGGGAAAAGACGACAAATATATTTTACAGACAGTTATTGTTAATCCTTTCACTTCAGCACATATGAAATAAATATATATGTTCTTATTATAGCTTTTAGTGGCCAGTTCGATTGTTGTTTAGTATTTAATTCGAATAATTAATTACATTTCACTCTTATTAAGCCATGTAAAATCCAATAATAAAAAAAAAAGTCATAATTGAAAAATCACTCATTCTTTATTAAGTGTGAATTAGTAAACATAATTATAGGACACTTTCACGAAATTGTATTAAGTAAAATTATAGCCTATGAAATGTGATGTTTATTTATTTATTTATTTATTTATTTTTGCTTAATTGCGTTGAAACAAAACAGATTTCATCATGCAATGCAGTTTTATTTATCAGATCCATAAAACTGTATTTTATGTGCGAGCATAAGAAAACTATACAACGAATCTCTAAAAGAAGGTAATATATTAGCCTATTATTACTTATGAAGAAAAAATAAGGCCTTGAAAATTACCACACAAATCTTAATTTAATAAAAGAAATAATGATTGCTTTTGTAACAGGGTACAGAAATATTCAATTCACTTTGCATATGCTTAATGCGGAAAGTGTGGGCATTGCAACTTGCAACATGAACTGTTTAATAAGGTGTAATTTTGCGGTTGTCCTGCAGGTGACTACGTGAGTCTCCTACGATGCATTAAGCACTTGCAGATCAACGACGATTTTCAAGTTGCACATTACTTAAATTATGATGCTTTTAGGAAACGCTCTAGTGGTTCGCGAATCCCAGCTTTTGCTTAGGGATTATTGAAAATGGCAAAATGCCTCATATCCCTATTCTGGAACTTTTTAAGCGACACTTAGGCCTATGTAACACATAAGATTTTGGAAGAGATGATGAAACGTAAACCATCTTCCGTTGCAGTACTAGAAAAGTCTCTGGTTAGTTTCAGTCACACCATCACATCTGCACATAGTTAATATCACAAGCACACTTTTGCACTCTCCATACAATAGGAAAGACATACATTTATCATGCAACCAAACCTGTCATTCACTTCGAGTATAGATCCATCACAGATATCTGGGATCTTTCCAACACCACAAAACCTGCAAAGAGTTGCTATGGGTACTCAACAACATAAAGCGCTAAACAAATGGAACAGTTGGAGTGACCCTGGAACCTGCCCATAGATATTCAGTCATTCATGAGGGGAAAAAACTTTGGGGAACTTAGCTATGAGTATCAAGCTATAATAAAATATATTTTATAAAGGAAACACAAATTATGGAGAAAGTTGAAAACAAAACAAAAATCTTGAAATCTTAAATGCTATTTAATTTTTTTTTTTTTTTTTTTTTTTTACTGTAATAAGCATACAACAGCGCTATCAACACAGTTTATCTGCCTCAGAAAAAAAACTGTCGATTGTGTAAAAATGAAACTCAAATAAACAAAACAAATGTAGACTTATGCCTGCAGGCGTTATTGATGAATAAATTGCCTTTTGCTTTTTTTTTTTTTTTTTTTACTGGTACTTTTAATATTTTGACAAAATAAATGATCACTGATTAAGGTCCCGACAACATTCAAGTGAAAATATATAAAAGACAAACTATCCTGAAAAAAAAAAAAAATCACAAATAATTTTAAAAGAATGACACATTTGACAACGATTTTTCCGCAACAATTTCCCATTTCTGCATAGCCCTAACAAGTGCTTTAGTCATTATACTCCTCATTTATCACAAATATAGAGAATGAAAGCCGATTATGCACGTCATTTTCTGTATTTTTAATCCACACAACGAATTTGTTCACAAAATGCTAATTAACAAACGTGCAAAAATGCAATTCCTCCATGTTAGCCTATACGCAGCATTGATTTGCGATTATGAAAACAAACGACATCGAAAAATTGGGCAACACTTTGTAATAACTTTGTTTATAACAAACAATAGGTTACAATCCTTAACAGATCATCAGTTAATTATTATCAGATCATCAGTTAATAATCTATACAGCTACATTAGCCTAGAATAACATACAGATAGAATGAAACTTTGATTAATATATTTTCAGGTTTGTTAAAATGTGATTGTTGGCTAGGCTACGTCTTCACTGAACTGTTAAGTATGAAATATATGTCTATTTAATAATGACTTGTTAATGAAAGTTATTATAAGTGTTACCATAAACTGTAGGCTATAAAGATAAAATTACGGTTGGCGTACAATTTGTTCGTTGCATTTTGAAATCGAAATAACAAGAATGAAATCGATCAAATCTTTAAAAGTGTCAATGGCACGTATTATTCTACTCGACTGTAATGAAAATCAAGTATTTATTGAGCTTTTCATTTGCATATTACAAGTTACAAATAAAATAGTAATGTTACGAAAATAAAGGAGATATTAATATAATGTTGGCCAATTTCCCTTTCCATCGCACGTCTATAAAAAAGATCCTCAACTCAATCACTGTTGGGAACGCTGCTGATTTTCGCCGTGTTCTCAGTCCAGGGCTGGAGGTTCTGAAGTGCGAATAGAGAGCTGTTGTGAAGGCAGATTGGGTCCGGAGTAACAGGTTGGTTTATAGTCTTTTGAAATGCTTCTTGTTGAAGTTGCATAAGGATTCGGTTCGCTTGTTGTCGCTCGGCTTCTCTTTCTTCTGCTGTCTGCCTCCTGTTTGGATCAAAGCACAGGAGTCAAACCATCTAGTCGGTCATTATGATTTCATTTGTTCTAATAGTCAAGTGTATTTAAGGGCTGGCTAAATTGTATTTTCTAAGTATAAAAGAACGACTTGGTGAATGGAGGAACCAAGTCGCATCAGTCATGTATGAACGAAAGAACACTCCATGGAGTTTTTAATAGACTTGCGGAAATCAATTACAATGAATAGGATAAGAATGTGTTATTTGGGTCTTGGCATAATTATTTCATAAAGTGGATTTCCCAAAAGACTTCTGGCGCACCTTACATCACAGGGGTCAATCGAAAAACAGTTCTTTCATTTTCTTTTTTTAATGGGTCCACAGGACACAATACATTTTTGGAAGTCACTCAAACCAAGTGGAAATATATTTTAATATATGATCTATACATCAATATATTAATACTGTTTGTAATATAATGGTAACACTTTACAATAAGGTTCCTTCCGTTAATATAAGTTAATAGATTAGGTATCATGAACTAAGAATTAACAATATATTTTTACAGCATTAATTTATCTTTGTTAATGTTAGTTAATAAAAATAAAATTGTTCATTGTTAGTTCATGTTAGTTAACAGTGCCTTAATTAATGTCAGCATATACAACTTTTTATTTTTAAAATGTATTACCAGATTTTGAAATGAACTTTCATTAACCAAGATTAATAAATGCTTTAAGAGTATTGTTTATTGTTAGTTCGTTAACTGATGTTAACAAATGGAACCTTGTTGTTAAGTGTTACCAATATAATAATATAATATTAATATGATTGTAATATTATGATATGTATATGATCATATTAACATAAATATACTTTTATGTACATTAATGTTCAGGTTCCTAGAAGTCAGAGTAAAAAGTTCAGAGCCAAATCACGGACTAGGCCTTTGACACAGTTTTTTTATTAGGAGCCTATTCATAGTGAATTGATAATAGGATTCAAATGTACTTTATATGTTTGTATAATGCTCTGACTGTAAATGTCGGTTGCACAAAAACATCACAACATCGACTTTTGAGGCTTGAGCAGCAATGATCTACTTGATTTCCGTTAATTAACAAGCCACAAATTGCTGTCAAACTGCACACTCGATCATCATCTTTGCTTGTCCATTAATGTCTGATAAGCTTTGAGCCTTTGGTAATCAATGTCCAGGCCTAGTAGCCAATGCCATTTAAAGGATGAAGCATTAGTAGCCTATAAGTTTCTTATAAACTCTGTTTACACACAGCATTTCACGATGAAGGAAAAGGCCGACCTACACGACCAATATGTTTTAGATAGGCCCATGTTGGTCATTCCAAAATTAATGGAGCCAATTATATATATATATATATATATATATATATATATATATATATATATATATATATATATATATATATATATGTTTTAACTTAATAAATTATCTAGGCATAACAAACAGCACGCTGTGGAATGTTTTTAAGATATCGTCTTGGCGTACTTACCTTTCAAACTATAATCCGCTGGAATTGGTGAGACTGAGAAGAGAATGCATATGCGAGTGGGTTTAAAAGCCATCATTAAATGTCAACAGCTTACCTCCATTTCGTTCTTCTGTTCTGGAACCATGTTTTGACCTGCGCATCAGTCATTTTAAGTGCTTTCGCTAAGGCTGCTCTCTCGGCTGACGCCAGATACTTTTGACGGTGGAAGCGTTTCTCCAGCTCACAGATCTGGAGGCGCGTGAACGACGTCCTGGGCTTCTTCTTCTTCGGAGGGGTCCGGTTCTGGTACGGGTGACCTATACGGCGTGTTACAGTGAACGGTGAGAGGGCCACTGGATTGAGAGACAGGGTGAAAGCAAGCGGGAGAAATCAGCAAAAAGATCGAGCCAAGCAGTGAGGAGCAAAAAGAGGCTTCACAGAGGAGCAAGATGAATTTTGTATATTAAACACTATGCAGTCAGGATACATATCATATAGGTTCAGCAAAGCGTATATTAATAGACAGTAATATCTCATGCGCAAAATACTTGTTCTTTTTGCCATTTCCTTATTAATTTGAACGCACGAAGACACGAAATAGCCTAAATGTTAATCCAATTTTCTTAAGTCATAATGATAAAAACATTAGGCTAATAATAAACGTTATACTGTTGTTTACAGGCGTGACAAATCTATATAATGTGCTACTGTATCCAGACTAACATTGTTTTCATGTAGAAAAAAAAATATCTTAAATAAAATAAGAATAATAATAAAACAACAACCATAGACTGTTGAATTATTATTATTATTATTATTATTATTATTAGTTTAAGACTACTTGGCACATCATCACAGAGGAAAATCGTATGTGCATTTTAAAAGAATTTGTGATTTTAAAGCTAATTTTATGAATGATTTATAATTGATAATGATTCTTGATGAATTAATAATGTGCATAGAAACGCTCATTTAAAGTTCATAAAGAAATATCTACAGATGGAGCTGTTTTATATGCGTTCTTAGCAACAAAATAGGAGAATACGATTTAATGAAGTAACTTAAACAGTGAAGGTATTCTAATAGGCTAATTTTAATTAACGCATTATACGAGATCTATTGTGGATGGATACTTCTGTGTAAGAAAGAATAACAAAATAAAGTGGCAACCACTGAAAGTTAGGAGTAATTGCTATTACCTGTAAATCTGTCTTTGGTATATCTCCGGTTACTCTCCATCCATGGAAACGTTAATCCCGTGAGATTGTTAATGGTGCCCATGCTTCCCATACTTGGCACCGTGGCACCGCTAGTGGGAATGGATGAGTGAAGGCTGCTCAGCGGTCGGTGCGCTGGCACCCGGATCACTCCCGAAGAATTAAGGCAATTCCCATTAACATTCGAGCCCAAGTTCATGTTGTACGAGCCGCCGAGCGAGCCAACGCTGCACGAGTTTCCATTGTATCCAGCCGAGTTATTGACATTGTAGTTGCCAGTCATGGTATTGTAGGCTGTGCTGACTATGCACCCCAAACCGTAGTCCAGGTCCTGCATTCTGGGGTTGGAGATCATGCAGCTCCCCTGGTCTCCATTGTTAAGAATCTGATCAATCCCAAAACTGATGGTGTCTGCGTGTGTCTGGTGGAGATGCGCTCCCATATGATCCATGGTGTGGAGAGACGCGCGCCCCTGCAAGCCTACAGGATTCTCCACGTCGCCCGTGTTATCATACAGCAACTAAAATGCAATTCAGTTCTGACTTGTCCTTATCTAATAGCATGGACTGCATGAGTATGTGTGAGAAAGGCTGAACTACAGACGATTGTCTTTTTTACTGCCTCCCTTTTACCCTTATAGCTTAGCCTGCCGGATGGAGCCACTGGAACATCAATCAAAATGCCAAAGAGGCAGGGTAAAATTAAGCCTCCAATTCTGGGCTGAGAGACCCAATTGGTTAGAGAAACCACAATTAAACTCACTGGGATTCCCTTTTCAACACAAGGGAGAGGAGATTTATTAAAACAAACTCCACAGATTTTTCAAAACGTCACAAAAACTCAACAACAATGACAAGTGCATCATTAAGTTTGGGAAATGTCATTTCTATTACTATATATATATATATTGTCTTTGGATACTTTTGATAATACTTGTTTGGTTTGGTCATGGAAAAAGGAGGCAATGATTTCGAGCTAGGGCAGGTCTTTTTCACTCTTGTTAGACTACAAGAGATCAGTATTTGGAAACAGGAACCCTTACATAAGATATCAAATCTATTACAATCGTACTTCATTATTTCATGCTGAGGGAGATCAGTAGCTACAATATATTTAAAAGCAAATCCATGTGAAATATGATTCATATTCACCTGATTTATTAACTGTCTCTAATTTCGTATCAGACCAGACAAATATGCCTTTGGCAGCTGAATACTTGTAAATGTTGTTTAATAGCCCATGTATGAAATGTCTGTTTTCCAATCTCATGTAAATTATTTAATATGTTATTTTATATGTAGTAATGGCAGATTTCACTGAGACTATTATTCAGATTAATTTGGTGGGATTCGTTGATCCGTTGCAGTGTGCCCCAGTGTTAACTTTTGTATAAATTATTCATTTTATTTGGTAATGCATTAATCTTTTTAAATCAGACAATAACAGAATAAATATTCAATATTGCATAGAACGCAAGCAGTTTCAGATTATTGATTTCCGTTCTGGAAGAAAGCATGGGGGCAGATAATGCAAGATGCATTAAAGTAGCCTATTAATATTTGATGGGGCTTCAGATTAATGCTGGCCAAATGACCAACATTAAAGTTTAAGGAAGTGCAAGGGTGTCTATTCGTTAAAATGAACATTTTTGTTTCGTAAACTAAATTTTAGTTGGTACTAAAATACATTATTATTAGTGTACACAACACATGGGAAGCAATGCATTTGTTTGTCTTGATTCTTAAATGAAAATGATAAAGTCCGACTGTTCTGGGACGACGAGTTTGATGCTATTAGTCTATGTTGTAGGCTACTGATTACAGCATTATCAATCCACCAAGGCCCACTTGAGAAGTGTTTTTTCAACCGATCTCATGAAAATTTGTACATATTCCTAACCGATCAGTAGACTGCATGTGTAAACATCATAGTAAGCTGTTGTGTGTGACAGAAGCAAGTAATTCTCGCGTCATTGGCTGTAATGAATGTCGTACGAATTCATATGCAGTGCAGTCCTACCATATCATAGGAATTAGCCAAATTTAGAAAAGTCGTACGAATCCTTACGATTTCGCCGTGAGAGTGTGTTGGCTACTGATAGCTATGCAATTCCCCTGTTTCCAGATCTTATGACTGGGATCTAAATGTATTTATTTAAATTGTACAAATTTGTTTTATGAAATAAATCGTCTGTCACAATTGTTGGCTTTTTATTTTTATTTTTTATTTTATTTTTTTAATTAACTAATATAAATATAGATTTGGGATTCCCAAGTCAAAATAAATAGGCTATAACTTTTGAGGTCGCTTCAGACCGATGTGCCACTCGGTTCAAACTCTCTGTGGTGCATCAGTCCACCAGTGTAGAGTTTGACATCTGAGCCATCTGAGCGCACTGGCGCCACTTCCATCAGCTGCATCTCTGAACGCAGTCGAGAGCGCGCAGCCCTGCTGCTGACAGCTTCAAGAGCATCTTCTACATAAGGGAAACACTCTCATTAAAAACACGAAAAGAATTTAGCTTTTTTCATTTGCATCTCATATTTAAGTTATTTAGCCATATTCAAAACATCTGCAATTAGAGAATAATTTTAAAAATTACAAGTGAAATGTACTGTAAAAAAAATGTTTTTTGTCACGGAATTAAAAAAAAAAATGCATGTGGTAACATCTAAATCAACTGGTTTAATTCGAGTCAAAAATATAATTTAATCTGACTGAATCAGTCTGAGTTAGCCTATGTAATACCAAGGAGTCATTTAAAGGGTTCGATCAAGTTTTGATCTCTATTGCGTCCATCGCTGGCTTTTAATTTTTTTCTTATTTTTTTCAATGTAAACATGCGCTAGACGGACGCCTTTGGCCGTTGCGCCGCGTCACGTTTTTTTTCAGCGTCTGATGCTGAAGCGCAGCGTGTTAACGCCGTGTTAAAGGAATATTCCGGGTTCAATCCAAGTTAAACTCAATCGACAGCATTTGTGGCATAATGCTGATTACCACAAAAATACATTTTTGATTGCTCCTCTTTTCTTTAAAAAAAAAAGCAAAAATGTGGGTTACAGTGAGGCACTTACAATGAAAGTGAATGGGGCCAATATGTAAACTTTAAAATACTGTTTCTAAAATATAGCCAGAAGACATAAACAATATGTTAACATGATTTTAGTGTGGTAAAATTGCTTACTAACCTTTTCTGTGTAAAGTTATAGCCAATTTTACAACTTCTTTGCCATGACAATGTAACTCCTAAACCCTAAAAACACTTTAAAAAGCAATTTTACAGCTCAAATAATACATGAGTTTTAGCAGAAGTATTAATATGAGTGCTTTTACATAACTATGAACTTCACATTTCTGCCTTTAAACCTTCCAGTAATTGGCCCCATTCACTTCCATTGTAAGTGACTCACTGGAACTTTTGTTTTGTTTTTTTAAACAAAAGAAGGGCCGAGTCTAAACTTTTTTTTTGTGTGTGTGGTAATCAGCATTATGCCACAAATGCTGTCGATTGAGCTCAACTTGTATTGAACCCGGAATATTCCTTAAAATAATAAAATAAATACTTCCACTTTTAAAAACACCTGCATTCTGTCCCATTCGTTGCTCTGCGTTTAGCTTTTTAGCACAAAAATGCGTTTGTCTGAATGGCCCTATAAGGTAACAACTGCATGTATCCACTTTTTTTACAGTGGATATATTCTCTAAACTACTATCAGATTTAGACATGAGTGATTGAAGCCAAAAGCGTCATCGCCCACTCTTGTTATGGTGTTGTTATGGCACGTTATTGTTTGGTGATGTGTTGTTGGTGGTGTGTGACATTTCATGTAATATAATTTCTTATCTAAATGTAGCCTATACATCTGAAACAACACTCATTATAAATACAAATATTCTACCTTCCTGCTTATTTTTGGAGTTCATTGGAGTTAATCTATTAAAAAATGTCTGCAGAAGTTACCTGAACTAAACCAAGGTGACCAAAACAAATGCTGACCAATGACAAAAGTGTTTCATGTTGTTGTCATTACAGTATCTCAAGATTTTGAGTTGAAAATGCCAGGTAAGGCTGAGGGTGGAAATTTCTTGGATGTTTGAGGATTCCCTGCTGTAGGATTATCAGCTCTTTAATAAGGGCAAAGGGCCTTTATTTTTGGAGGACAGAATGTTTGGTTCACTGTCTTTTTAACGTCTGAAATAGATTGATGAACTCTGTAAATAGAGCGTTTTAACGCAGTATGCCAAAAGGGAAGGGACCAGGCATTTTTTGGCCTGTATTGTTGGAAATGAAATAAGAACAAACAATAATTTTATTTACCATATGAAAAACCTATTCAAAAGTTATATAGAAGGCTACTTTGTACATCTGAAATAAGCCAGCAACAGAAATGACATTATCAACACATGACTGCTCTTAACCTTTAATTTGTAATCTATGTTTTAAGTGAAACTAAGATGCTCCTCAAGGAAGTGTGCAAGTGAGAGGTCAGGTGAATAGCCCATTTAAATTGTAAGGTGCTGCACTAATATGAGACAAAATATGTATGCTGTAAGAATTAGTTTGGTGTTTAGAACTGGAATGATGACCAAGCACCAGTTAAACAATGTTTAGATCAGTTGCTGAGGTGCTGAAGGACAGAGCATTCATTAAGTTGTTGTGTCTCCCATGCTAATGGCTTGTTTTACTGGATAATGTGTCTGTCAAAACAGAGTATGAACAATTGTTTGATAAATTGTTCATCATTATAATATTCATTACAGCCAATAGTCAAGAGAGAAAAACTGAATGCTTGTGAAAATGAGAGGACAATTTAACTAATCTTGAACTAGTCAAATTCAGTGAATAAGGCAAATGATCAAGCTAGTTGTGGTGCTCGCCACTACATTAATCCAAAAGAAGTCAAAACAAGTTTATGTTATGACTCTGTTCAGACATATAACCTTCCTGCTTTCAACAAACAATAACAATGTTCTTGTAATGAGGTTATAAAATGACTATCACAGCACCATTTTGGGGTTCCCCATCAGCTGCCACAATATAGTCTTAATATACTGTATAATCTTTATATAAACTACTGTATATATATATTCAAATGTTGTCTGTTAAAAATACAAACTTTGTTTTCAGGGCAAAGCTTTTCAGTTTGTCACCATAACTATTGCCTTTTCATTTCTAATGCAATGTAACAATTTCCACACTCAATCGGATATAAAGACTAACTTAAGATAAACATCTTCCTAAATAATGCTAGTTGCCGCAGCCATGCTTGCAATGGCTATAGGACAGATCGCTCACAGGTTGAATTGGAGTACAGATTTATTGACTGCAGCCCCTATCCCTACTCCCACTAGCACATGGGAAGTCTCATTTCATACTCCAGGCACCATGTGGATTCACTCTGCGGTCTAATAGTGGACTACACACCCATGACAGCGGAAGCTGCTCCTCCCCTATAGCCACTGGATGGTGTGTCTGTCCTCTCTAGTGTGGGTGCATCCTGTCGCTTGTTATTTAGGGGAGGCGAGTGAGGCCAGCCTCACTTCCCTTTTCCATCCAGAACACAGCAGCCCAGCTGGGACCTGTTTACTTCACAGAGATGGATGGACTCATCCCACCAGCTACTGGTCATTACGTGTGAGATCAACACTATTGCATCCCCCAACCCCACACACCAACCAGAAAAAACAGCCACCACTTCTCTAGCAGACAGTGAGCAACACTTTACTCTAGACTGCCAATGCCTGTATTAATATTTCCATTAACTACAAATATTTTTATTATAATAACACCAGACCTCTCAGTCTTGTATTTGAACCAGTCATAGATCATTATTATTATCAACAGTTGAACATTTACACTCAGAAAAATAGCTCTTTTGCTGAACTTTATTCAATCGTGGACAGTGGTTCCACGTGTTTGAAATAAGCTTTCTTAAAATTACTATGCAATCTCAACACAAACAATTTGTGTAGAAAGAACCTAGTTGAATTGGGTAAACCCAACAAAATTTGGCGTGTCAGTGTAACTCTGATAAATCTGTTTTATTTCTTTATGTACTAACTAGTGAAAATGAATGTTAGAATGCTAAACACATGCTGGTTGGAAGCACTACAGAGGGTAATTTAGTAACTATGATATGGTTAGCACAGCATTTGTCCAATGAAGATAGCAATCAATTTCTGGTGCGATTTAACTGTCCTTATCGTTAGCTCAAGCTCCACTCATCACCATAATGGTAACCCCCAAAAACTCCAACAATAACAGAAACTCAGAAAAATCCCCTTTATATTAATCTTGCACAAAAACACATAAAATAACACTTCATTTGAACATTTTCTCTCCCAATCGATTTCCACGCAAAGCCTGCTTGGAAATGGAAATCCCCTGCCCAGTGTCCTCAATGCCACATTCATACCACAAAAAATATTCATGTAGTTGCAACTGAAATGGATTAAGTAAACTTCAATTTTACAAATTTAAATGGATAGAATGCAACGACATCAAGTTGTGAAAAATGTTCTAGAATTGTGTTGCTTTAGTAAATTAAGTAAATTGATCAAGTAGCAAAAATATTTTTTTGAGTGTAGGGTCACTGGATAAGAATCCAAACAGCCCACTTTAATATAGTTTTAAAGAATAAAGGAGAATAAAACAAGATAGGAAAATGGGCAGGAAAATAATTACAGTGAAAATGTGAAGAGAGCAGAAGATGAGAAGGAAGAATTGAGATAGAATGAAAGGATGGGTGGGAAAAGGAGGAGAGGCAAAAGCACGAGGGAAAAGGAACAGATATTAATTCAGCAGTTTTAGTATAAGCAGGAAGGGTGACATTAATCAAAATTACACATTATACGTGACCTAATTTTTCTTTTTCATTATCTTCATTATATTCCGAACACTGCAGAATCTACTCTGAATGCATAAAGAGATTTTCATACATATATTCATGACCACATTGTTGGAAAAGACGACAATATTTTTTTATTAAACCACTGGCTACAAAATAATATGTACATACATATATGTGTATATATATATATATATATATACACATACACACACCGATCAGCCACAACATTAAAACCACCTGCCTAATATTGTGTAGGTCCCCCTCATGCTGCCAAAACAGCACCAACCCGCATCTCAGAACAGCATTCTGAGATGCTATTCTTCTTACCATAACTGTACAGAGTGGTTATCTGAGTTACCGTAGACTCTGTCAGTTAGAACCAGTCTGGCCATTCTCTGTTGACCCCTCTCAGCAACAAGGCATTTCCATACACAGAACTGCCACTCACTGGATGTTTTTTGTTTTTGCACCATTCGGAGTAAACTCTAGAGAATGTTGCGCGTGAAAATCCCAGGAGATCAGCAATTACAGAAATACATGAAATTCAAGAACTGACTGTTCAGTTGCTGCCTAATATATCCCACCCCTTGACAGGTGCCATTGTAACGAGATAATAAATGTTATTCACTTCACCTGTCAGTGGTTTTAATATTGTGGCTGATCAGTGTATACAGTATATGTATATATATATAAATGTTGAAAGATCTGGGAGTTATCCAAACAATATCATTAATTTTGTTTATTACCGACAGCACTGCACACAGGGCAACCAGAGACACCATAATCTGTCATCACATGGTGCCTTCAACAGGTTGGCTGTTTTTGTGTTTATCTTTTCTTCCTTCTTCCCTCTGCTCGCATCTCAATTATGCAGCCTGCTACATCATAACAAACAGGTCCTCCAGCTCAAACCTACAACTCAGAAACACCATCACAGACTAGCTGGTGCCTGCACAGGCCTCAGGGGCTTCACCCCAACCTAATGATCTGCTTTGACAGACAGAGGCTGTGGGCCAGGGCTTAGAATCTCCCCTGGTACTTCACCCTCCTCCACATACAAACAGCAAGGTATGTGGCATCAGCTGATACACTTATTTAAAGGAATATCCCAGGTTCAATACAAGTTAGGCTTAATCAACAGCATTTGTAGCATAATGTTGATTACCACAAAAATTAATTTCCACTCATCTCTCCTTTTCTTTAAAAAAAGAAAAAGAGATTACAGTGACGCACTTACAATGGAAGTGATTGGGGCCAATTGTTGGAGGGTTTAAAGGCAGACATGTGAAGCTTATAATTTTATAAAAGCACTTACATTAATTCTTCTGTTAAAACTCATGTATTATTTGAGATATAAAGTTGTTTAAATCGTAATATTTACAGTCATTTTAGGATTTATTGACATTATATTGCATGGCAACAATGTTGTAAAATTGGATATAACTTTACACAGAAAATATTTTCACACTAAAATCATGTTAACACACATATTGTTTACATCTTCTGACAATACTTTTGAAACAGTTTTTAATGTTTACGGATTGGCCCCTTTCACTTTTTTAAGACTGACATTGACCCTTCCTTCAGAATTCCATTAAGAAAACATGTCGATGTTCTTTGTAATGTACTCCTTCTGTCTCCTGAAATCATCATATAGCACAAAGCAGGAGTAACTACTATGAACTTGTGCACATCTCATATTATGAAAGCTGACCATTAGACAGCCCAGAAAAGAAAACAGACTGAAATGCATATGAGACATTTATCTAAGCCTTACAGCGCAGCAGGACAGACATCACTCTCAGAGGTCAAAGGCCATCTCTAATTGGGTGGAGAAAAGAAAACAAACACTCTTTCAGGGTGGTAGATCTAAGGAGGGCAATCACAACAAGTCAAAACAGAAGGGAATAAAGCTTCAATAACTATTTCCATCATAGAGTGCTCTGTGAAGTCAATAAGAGAGACCAGGGACAATTGTAACAGCTTCATAACTTACAGATCTACAAATCTAGCTGCTATCTTTTGGTATAAGTCTATAAATAGACTTTAACATTGGTTGGGACAAATGTAACACTTGAATCAAATCATAATGACCCATTGTAACTCAAATAAAAGCACACCTCAAAGTAATAATATCATTGCTTTAATACTTATTAATTTTACTGAATAGTTTTCTACCATATAAGCTTCTTTGAGTTGTCAGAAATAATGTAATAGACAAAGGTCTATGTGGAACATTATGATAATTTGAAATTAGTAAAATAATTTTTGCTATATTGACAGTAAGGTCAAGAACAGTGTTCAACTAGATTCTTTAGTGCAGTAATGTTCAATGCATATTTTAAAGATTCAGTCTTTCAATTTAGTCATTAACATATGTTATGTCATGATGAAATCTTATATGATTGCTACCAGCGACAGTGTGAGCATCTGTAATTCATGTTAATTTTTTACCAACAATAGAGATACCATTGAAATCAATTTAAATTCAAATCATAAAAACTTTAGACAACAGAAGAACAATACTGGGCATACAAAAAATAGTATCCCTAAAATCATTCCCTTTATCTCACTGCCTAAGTTCCTACACACAAATATTTAAATCTCATCAAAAAAATAAATAAATAAATAAATAAACAAATAAATAAATAAATAAATAAATAAATAAATAAATAAATAAATATATATATTTGGAATAATGCACAGATTTTGTTGTTTCGGAAGGAAATTGGTACATTAATTCACCAAAGTGGCATTCAACTGCTCACAAAGTAAAGTCAGGACATTACTGATGTACAAAACAGCACCATCAATATTTGAAAAAAGTAATTTTTGATCAAATCTAGACAGGCCCCATTTCCAGCAGCCATCACTCCAACACTTTATCCTTGAGTAATCATGCTAAATTGCTAATTTGGTACTAGAAAATCACTTGCCATTATATCAAACGCAGCTGAAAGCAATTTGTTTCGTTAAATGAAACTTGACATTGTCTTTGTGTTTGTTTTTGAGTTGCCACAGTATGCAATAGACTGGCATGTCTTAAGGTCAATATTAGGTCAAAAATGGCAAAAAAGAAACAGCTTTCTCCAGAACCTCATCAGTCAATCATTGTTTTGAGGAATGAAGGCTATACAATGCTTGAAATTGCCAAAAAACTGAAGATTTCATACAAAGGTGTACACTACAGTCTTCAAAGTACAACTGGCTCTGACAAGGACAGAAAGAGATGTGTAAGGCCAGATGTACAGCTAAACAAGAGGATAAGTATATCAGAGTTCTCTAGTTTGAGAAATAGACACCTCACATGTCCTCAGCTGACAGCTTCATTGAATTCTACCCGCTCAACATCAGTTTCATGTACAACAGTAAAGAGAAGACTCAGGGGTGCAGGCCTTATGGGAAGAATTGCAAAGAAAAAGCCACTTTTGAAACAGAAATAAAAAAAGAAAAGGTTAGAGTGGGCACAGACATTGGACAACAGATAACTGGAAAAGAGTGTTATGGATCTTAACCCCATTGAGCTTTTGTGGGATCAGCTAGACTCTAAGGTGCGTGTGAAGTGCCCGACAAGCCACATCTATGGCAAGTGCTACAGGAAGCGTGGGGAGAAATGTCACCTGAGTATCTGGACAAACTGACAGCAAGAATGCCAAGGATCTGCAAAGCTGTCATTGCTGCACGTGGAGGATTTTTTGATGAGAACTCTTTGAAGTAGTTTATGAAGTTCTGAAAAAAACTGAAGTTGAATTTTTTTTTTTCAAATTGTAATAGTAATTTTCACATTATTAATGTTCTGACTATATATTGTGATCAGCTGAATGCCACTTTGGTGAATAAAAGTACCAATTTCTTTCCATAAGAGCAAAATCTGTACATTATTCCAAATTTTCGCCGCTAGTGTGTGTGTGTGTGTGTGTATATATATATATATATATATATATATATATATATATATATCTCTACCCTCCTATATTTACTTTAGCTTCTCTAGTGAAAGCTGTTCATTATGAGAGCTTCATCTCTTTCATGGGGCTAAACCTTGTAGTTCCAGAGCCATAAATATCATTGAGCCAGCAGATGATAACATCATATTAATGACAGCAAAGTGGGAAGCTGGAGACGTGCACTAACTTGGGTCTTGTGGGATTATGGAAAACTGTTCTTTCCCAGCTTTTGCATTTGTTGGCTCAAGCTCTCCCATAATTCTTTGATTCTGTGTCCTCAATAATACAAACCTCCAAAACGGCAGTCATTCATCTGGGAAAGACATATTTCTTACTGCATACTGCTACCTTCAAAAAGAGAAAATAGGACATGATGGACTAGGGATCATAAATTTTTATCCAACAGCAGAACAGATGCATTCATCTTTCTCTTTGACTCTTTGTTTATTGAAGATAGCACTTATTTTGTCAGAAGGGGACTCAGCAATGGAGCCACGAGAGAGTTATGCTCTATTTAGCTGGGTAATGGTCAGAGGCAGCTTGACATCCTTCAGCCCAGTAAACAGTGTCAGGTCCTAACATTGCGCAGGCGCCACTCTTCGGGCTTACCAGGGAAACACACTCCCCATTCACATGTCAACATGGCCCATGATAGCTGCGTAACCATCAGCAACCCCCTCGGAAGAGAAGGGGGCAGGGCACACCAATAATAATCTGCTGCTTTTATTGGCTTTAATTGAGCAAACTTTTAGTACATCCCCAAAAATCAACAAAGCAGTCAATTTGGTGGCAATTAAAATGGACTCATGTTGAGAAGTCATACTTGCTTACAACAACTGCCTTTTCCTCTGACAGGCTGATGATTGATTACCAGGCCCGGGTCGTCTTTTATAACGCGATAAGCCAAATTAAACCCTTGACTGCGGGGGCCCATCTGAGGTCTGGCTGGGCAAATTAAATCTCATACACTGATGTCTCCCTCTTCCTCTCATTCTCTGTTTTCCTCTTTCCCACCCTTCTTTCCTCTGTCTAGCTCTCTGGATGTCATACCAACAGACACTATATCACTTGAAAAACGAGTGCAAGAAAAAGAACAAAACATGGCACGAATGGCCTCAATCTCTCAGGCAGCTCTCTGGGGACCGGCATGCCAGGTGATCTGCAGCAGCAGGAGAGCTGAGGACATTAAGACATATTAAATGTACTAAAGACTTAATGAAGTTCAGGCAAGCAGTGCCACAGTTGACTTTATTAGTTTACACCAGATTAATGGGGATAATCATTTAAGTGATGGAGATGGATTACCCTCTTCAAGATGCTCCTTGGCTCTGGCTGGCCCAGCCGCAGAGAGAAGCAGCCTACAAATTGACGATGCTCATCCACAGCCAGAACTAAAAGGAACAGATCAGGCAGGCAAAGTAAGCCAGCAGTGAATGGTTTTATTTTGCCTTGCAATTAATTACATGTCTGACACAGCAAAAAAGTATTTCAACAATTTTTGTTTTGTTTAGCTAAATTTAACTAAATTTAGCAGCAATTTAGCTATCATGATTGGTCAATATATCAATTTCAATATATTAATTTCCAACAATGCATGAACCAATACAGCTTTATAGGCAAGTTTTATTTTTTATATATATATAATTTGAGAAAACAATTTGGGATTTAAGAACATTTACCTGCCATGAAACTGTATTTGCATTATTTTCATGTAATGAATGTATATTTTTGTCCCTATGAAACTGGGATTATTTCAAGGGATAGTTCACCTGAAAATGAAAATTCTGTCATCATTTATTCACCCTCATGCCATCTCAGATGTAAATGACTTTCTTCTGCCAAACACAAAAATTTAGAAAAACAACAAAGATTTTTAGAAGAAAAATCAGCTTTGTAGGTCCTCACAATGCAAGTGAACGGGTACCGAAATTTTGAAGCTCCAAAAAGCTTATAAAGGCAGCGAAAAGTATTCTGATGCAATTGAAATTTTGTAATGCAGCACTACTGTCTCATTAAGATGAGTAAATTCTGTTGTATTTTTCCTCTATTGCAAGTCGCTTTGGATAAAAGCGCCAGCCAAATGAATAAATGTATATAAATGTCAATGTAAATATGAACGAAGAATGTGTATTGCCAATTTTCATTTTTGGGTGAACTATTTCTTTAAGCTATTTCTGTTACTTTCACATTACCAGAGTCATTATAGGATAAGACAGTTAGATACTAGTATACTTATGAATGGAAGAAATCATAATGCTGAATATGAGGGCTTTAGGAACGGAAGTCCTGTCTCACAGTTAAGTTAGTCAATTTTAATTGAAAACGGAATAAAAAATAGCATTTTTAGTGTGATCTGAGTTAAAGAAGCACAGTTTATGCTTATAGAAACACAATTTTATTATGGTTGTTGTCCGATTTTATTGCTGATTTGAAATATGTTGTTTGCTCATAATCTGGACCAACTGTTTGAGATTTCGATCTTTCCCCATTTAAGTAGATAAAAGCTGTACTTGTTCGAAATTAGCATCCCAGAGGTGTTACGAACATGGCTGCCAAGTGACCTGACTTGCCATAAAAGTACTTTGATATTACTGAAAAACAGCACAAATAATTTTGCTACTCACAGCAACATATACTGTACAGATGTGTCTCCGTCTCTAAGTAAAACTGCGCATGTCATTGCTTACATCAGATTTTATTATGAATTGCTTCTTAAAGGAAAAGTTCACCCAAAAATGTATCATTTATGTCATCCCAATGTTGTTCCAAACCCATATTGCACAAAAAACAAGCTTTTCTCATGCACTCATGAGGGTACAATGGACATTAAAATTTTTGACTGACAAATTACTTACATTTTTTTCTCACCAAAACATCATGTGTATTAAGAAGACTTGGACTGTGACACACGAATCGAATGGACTACTTTTATGATACTTTTGGGTCCTTTTTTAAGCAATGAAGTGAGGGTCTATCCACTGCCATTGTATT
This sequence comes from Myxocyprinus asiaticus, assembly GCF_019703515.2. Lineage (NCBI taxonomy): Eukaryota > Metazoa > Chordata > Actinopteri > Cypriniformes > Catostomidae > Myxocyprinus > Myxocyprinus asiaticus. The sequence goes on along the minus strand of NC_059364.1, from coordinate 20,294,957 downwards.
GAAAAGACAGGCCGAAATATTCGTTTAAACATCTTATTTTGTTCCACATAAGAAAGTATGTCATACGGATTTGGAACGTAGTAAATAATGACAGAATTTACGTTTTTGGGTGAACTATCCCTATATGGGAAGCACTCACACTTGCAACTCATGTAATATATTTTCAATGCCGTAAATAATAACTATGCAAAATTTTACAAACATTAATATTCTATTAATAGTAACATTTAACTACTATAAAATTTCAAAATACCCTGTTTAATACAACAGAAAACAAAAAAACTGGATGGCAAGGGCCAGCAGCACGTCTTTGACAGGATATTGCATTTCTCATAACAATAAAATTGTCAACACACACACACACACACACACACAGTGTTGTATCATCCTTCACAAGTAGGTTTAATTATTGCCTCTCTCGTTGTCTTGCCTTCTCTAAGACCGATCTCAGTGTCAGAGTGTGTGACAGACAGAAACCCAGTGAAGGTTCATTTTGCCACATACACCACCCCCTGCCACAATTCCTGTGCCCAAAGTCAGCATTTCCAAACTAACATTCCAAAACGTCTCTTTCAATTTCTGTCTCTCACAAACAAATATCACAAAGCTTCTGTAGTGTAAACATGACTTCCCCAAATGGTGATGGAAAGTCACACTTAAACATAAAGAATGAAGAGCCCCATGCTGTTGAGTAATAGGGCATGAGACTAAGGGGATATCTGTCAGAAAAACTGCAGGAATACATCCTGTGGAGGACAGAGTTCAAAGGGATGTTATATTGATATCTGGCATACTGTAGCCTTATTCTGTGCCTTACTGTCTTATAAAATGCATACGAACCATTGCTGAAGACTTTTGCTTCTAAACTTGCATGAGCGTGTTCCATGGAATTGAACATCTTGATTCTTATTGGTCTTGGTCCGTTTTTTCTGCTGTTCTTCATCCTGTACGGTACAAAAAGAAACATGCCACTTAATTTAAGGAAGACTACTGCACAAAGGGTTCAGCACTACTGTATTTTATCAGTGCTGAAGAGTAACACTGCAAAGCACTGATTGTAAAAAAAAGCCGGTTGTCAGTAAACCGCTATTTTTTAGTTTGCAATCATATGAGGCAAATATAAATCCACTGGCCACTGTGAAAGCATCTTTTGATGCCTACTGTAATCATTAAGAAAAATAACCAGTGCTGTAATGGCAAAATAAAATACATTTTTTAATAAACATAAATGAATTATATTCCATTGTATTAGATATCTGTTCATTAAAGAGCAGGATTAACACCATATTCAGAAATAACTTTATTAATAACCTTATTGCAACAAATTCAGTGTTTCAGCTGTGGCCCAGCTTAATAAAGCTTCATTTTCAGACCTTGGGTAAAAAACAGATAGACAGGTGTAAATAGCTTCAATTTCATCACAGTGATACATCATCCTGTCATGTAACAGAGACTCGAGGCATTGCACAAAGGTAAGACTTTTAGAATGACACAAGCCAAAACACACACTATACTGTAACCTCAATTAGACATTTCATAGCAAGAGTGTTTTATTTAATATGTAATGTAATTAGTGTAATGTGTTTAATGGACACTAATATTTCAATTCATTCTGCATTAAGTGTCTCAGAATCGACATATATAAGCTTACTGACATAATAAAATACATCTACATACATATCAGTGGCCTTTCCATTAAGCATATGATGAAGTCACTGAATGCATAGAAATATATATTTTTATATGAGCTATTATACTATATTAGAAGCCTGCTATTACCATGTATGTAAATTATTGAAAGCATACATAGTACAATACAGGCTATATACATGAAGGCAAATTAAATCATGACAAAATGAAATTTACAGCAGTAAAAAACAGCATCTGAATATACATGGGTAGAAAAAACAACAATACTAACATTAATATCCACGATATTCATGATGCAGTGGTGATTCCTCTTTCTACAATATGAGCAAGTGGTAGAAGAAAATAAGTTATCAAAACCAAATTTCGACAAATGTTCATCTGCCCTCTAGTGGAGAAAACATAGTACATGCATATTACCTCCATACTGATATACTTTAAATCCCCTAAGTACACTGTGACATACAGAACACTCATTTAGTGTCTGAATGAGTATAGTTTTGCTGGGGGAAACTAAAAGGTGCTCTGTTGTGTTAAATCTGTTGTAGTTTAATCTTTAAAGTCAGGTTCATTAGACTCTCTTTTTTTAGGAACTCTCTCTTTCCCTCTCTCCCTCGAAGGCCTGTTTGAGGTCATGTCAGCAAAAGCCCTTACTTATCAGCGTGAGATATGGTCTTGTCTGCATTAATGGTCTGTCAGACACTCACTCTGCCTGCCTTTCTGTTTCTTCTATCATGCATCAGCAGAGCTTCACTGACCACTCTCCAAGACACACAGTGTGTATTCCTCTGAGTATAGTGTATGTGTTAGGGGGGAAAGTGAGTTTCTAAGAAAGTCAGCATCTAAAAGGGAAAGGAAGCAAGCAAAAAGCAAGAAAGACTTCCATAACTACACCATTGGATTGCAATATTGCCAAATCATTCAAAATATTTACATGGAGTATCAAATTAATCAGGTTTTTAAATTCTGTATTTTCTTTTACTTGAATCTGTGATGGGATAAATTAATAAATAAATTGTTTCATTGTCATCCAATTTGATTAGATTTGAGATGCATTTTTATTTTTATTTTTTATTTGAGATGCATTTTAAAAAAGTATTGTATTTTTCTGATTACCAGATAGATTTGAAGTCAGAAGATTACATACACTTTAGCCAAATACATTTAAACTCAGTTTTTCACAATTCCTGACATTTAATCAGAAAACATTCCCCATCTTAAGTCAGTTAGGATCACTACTTTATTTTAAGCATGTGAAATGTCAGAATAATAGTTATATAGTTAAATAGAATTATTTATTTCAGCTTTTATTTCTTTCATCACATTCCCAGTGGGTTTACATACAATTTGTTAGTATTTGGTATCATTGCCTTTAAATTGTTCAACTTACAATAAGTTGCTGAAAGTTTGGCCCATTCCTCCATACAGAACTGGTGTAACTGAGTCAGGTCTGTAGGCCTCCTTGCTCGCACCCACTTTTTCAATTCTGCCCACAAATTTTCTATCGGACTGAGGTCAGGGCTTTTTGATGGCCGCTCCAGTACCTTGACTTTGTTGTCTTTAAACCATTTTGCCACAACTTTGAGGTATGTTTGGGGTCATTGTCCATTTGGAAGACCCATTTGCGACCAAGCTTTAACTTCCTGGCTGATGTCTTGAGATGTTGTTTCAATATATCCATATAAATTTCCTTCCTCATAATTCCATCTATTTTGTAAAGTGCACCAGTCCCTCCTGCAGCAAAGCACCCCCACAACATGATGCTGCCACCCCCATGCTTCACAGTTGGGATGGTGTTCTTCGGCTTGCAAGCCTCACCCTTTTTCCTCCAAACATAATGATGGCCATTATGGCCAAACAGTTTAATTTTTGTTTCATCAGACTAGAGGACATTTCTCCAGAAAGGAAGATCTTTGTTCCCATGTGCACTTGCAAACTGTAGTCTGGCTTTTTTATGGTGGTTTTGTAGCAGTGGCTACTTCCTTGTTGATTAGCCTTTCAGGTTATGTTGATGTAGGACTCGTTTTACTGTGGATATAGATACTTGTCTACCTGTTTCCTTCAGTATCTTCACAAGGTCCTTTGCTGTTGTTCTGGGATTGATTTGCACTTTTCGCACCAAACTACGTTCATCTCTAGGACACAGAATGCGTCTCGTTCCTGAGCAGTATGATGGCTGCGTGGTCCCGTTGTGTTTATACTTGCGTACTATTGTTTATACAGATGAACATGGTACCTTCAGGCATTTGGAAATTGCTCCCAAGGATGAACCAGACTTGTGGAGCTCCACAAAGTTTTTTCTGAGGTCTTGGCTGATTTCTTTTGATTTTCCCATGATGTCAAGCAAAGAGGCACTGAGTTTGAAGGTAGGCCTTATAATATATCCACAGGTACACCTCCAATTCAGTACACCTCCTTTCAGAAGCTAACTGGCTAATTGTCTAAAGACTACATCATTTTCTGGAATTTTCCAAGCTGCTTAAAGGCACAGTTAACTTAGTGTATGTAAACTTCTGACCCACTGGAATTGTGATATAGTCAATTAAACGTGAAACAATCTGTCTGTAAACAATATTTGGAAAAATTACTTGTGTCATGCACAAAGTAGATGTCCTAAACGACTTGTCAAAACTATAGTTTGCTAATATGAAATCTGTGGAGTGGTTAAAAAAATGAGTTTTAATGACTTCAGCCTAAGTGTATGTAAACTTCTGACTTCAACTGTATGTTTCTCTGTTTCTTGCCTGTTATATAGTGCTCACAGATCATTCCTTTTTTTGGTTTGCCAGAATTCCTGTTCTTGTCTTTTCCCATGTCTAGACTGTGCTCTCTCCCTCTCCCTCTCCTGTCTGCAGCAGCTGTAAATGCCCCTCTGATGTGTTGAGCAGGTTAAGACAGCATGCAGGCTTCTCCCTCAGGGCACTGAGCAGTACTTCCACACACCCAGAGGTCACCAGTAAGATAACAGAGGGCCAGAGGTCAGGGATCTCCTTAGTGTTATCCAGCCAACTCCATAGTGCTCTGGCCATAACAGAAACAATACAGGAATATTACAAATACTGTCACATTTTATTCACTGAGAGCTTGCTTAATAAATCACGGTTTCTTTGATTGTATAGTAACGCTGTCAGTAAAAATCTTAGAGACCCAGATGAAGGCTATCTGACCTGTTATCTCCCAGTTTAATATAGGCTACTGGCAGAACACACAAAAAACTTTGTCTGTTTTATTAGGTTTTATTGAAGAGTACACATAACTAATTGAGGGATGCCTGATGTGATCCAAGGGATTTAATAAAAATGGTGCAAATTTCGAAATAAATTTTTTACTAAGTATTAATGGCAGCGTTGGCATAGGGCAGCACAACTGTGTTATATTTATATCACCACTAGATGGCGGAATAAGACCAAAAAGCCACAATATGAGTGTGAGCTCAGAGAAACGTCTCAATGAACTCGCTGGGATGGATTTTACTCACCACATGATGGCATCCTTTGCCATCCGAAGACAACGAAAAAATTCAATATTTACAGACGCTATCCGAAAACCCCAAGGAAAACACACTTCCGGTCTCATGCATCTGTAATTGTAACTCTTTGCTTATGAGCTGTATGTGTCATTTTCATCATTAGTTCCTTAAATCAGACTTCTTTCTTTTTCCTCCTTTCCTTCTTTCTTTCGTTCTGTTGTTTTTCTCGTTCTTTCTGTCTTTCTCCATTTTTTCTTTCTCTTTTTCTTTTAGCCCCACTGAAATTACTCAAAATATTGCGAAAAGTGTCTATACAGGAAATAAAATGTTATTATTTATTTTATTGCAGATCATAAGCAAAGTAGGAAAAAAGTGATTATAGATATTTTTTCATCAATAAGCTACACTGGAAAAAATGAATAGTAAGATTTACTTAATTTTTATTTCGCAAGTTTCTGCACACAGTTTTCTACGTAAATTTTAATGGTATAAAATGAAGTAAAATCGAACTTCATGACATAATATTGTTTTAAATGAGTAAAATTAACTTAAACATTTCAGTTCATACAATAACGTTTACTTCTGATGTACATGGTACTTAAATAAACGTAGTACATTTAAATGAACATTTTATATGAACATTTCACATTCTGAAATTTCCCTATAAACACACATTTAATCATGTAGCACATGACATATGGAAGCCTTTCCCAGGGAAGCTAATTGCATGCTATGAAGTCTACTAGACAACATCACCTTGCATTACTGGCAATGAAAACAAAATATAGAGCTAGGCACACAGACCTAAACACTTAGTGCACAAAACACGATGTAACAATCAACAGAGACTTCACAAAACAAGAAGTTACCAAACATAACAACAAAATTAATAAAAACGGTATTAATAAACTTGTTGACAGTGAAACAATGCAAGCTCAATAATTAGCTTGGTGCATGCTGGCAACACCAGCTTTAAAAAGTTAAGTAAAATTGACTTATCTTATTTACCAGTGAAATTTACTCAAATTAGGAATAAATAGGACAATGTTTTCTACTTTAAGACTGATACATGATTACGCATTGTAAAAATAACAAACAATCATAAATAATATTTACTCATATTAACTAGAGCATTAATTTTTACATGCTTGAATGGAGTACAAATGTAAAATGTACTTAATATTTTCAAATTCATACTTAAACTTACGTATTCAATGTAGAAAGTACTTATCTTTTCTGCTATATTTACTTGACCACAATTGATTGATTTATTTATTTATTTTAGTGTAAATGGTCAGGATCCTCTTAATGACAGCCGACCAATGGCAATCTAAGAATGATTTTGCCACTCAAATCAATATCCTCAGATGTTCTGTAGGCTACTATAGTGCTCTATTTTTCTTAATGCTCATCAAATATATTTAAGACACTGCATATAGCACTGCATTCTAAGTACAGAGTGCCAGGTGCAGGGTTGGAAGGGTTACTTTTGAAATGTATTCCACTACAGATTACAGAATACATGCTGTAAAATGTCATTTGTAATGTATTTCGTTAGATTACTCAAGGTCAGTAACGTATTCTAAATACTTTGGATTACTTCTTCAGCACTGGTAAATATTTTTACAGGAAAACAATACAAAAATTATTATCAAGAATATGATTTTTGCCCTGATATCAAAGGTGTTACTAGAAAAAAGAAATGATGATCCAACGTGAATTTTCTTGATAAAAAAATATGATTGTGCCTGGTAACATGTGCATGTAAAATGGCTAGAAATAGCATTTTAGCTTAGCATAAAGCTGACAATTTACACGAGGTTTATTTCTATTTCTTCTGCTCCAAACTTACTTCAAACGTACTTATCTGTCTGCTGGTATGAATGTAACACATCATAAGAAAGTGTTTCACTGCTGTTCAAATGCACTTTGAATCGCATCATTTATATGTGTAAATGTTTTCCATCTGAAAGGACTAAATATTAAATGAAACAAATGACAATAAAATGTAAAGTAATCTCTTCAGTAATCAAAATATTTTTTGAATGTAACTGTATTCGAAATACCAATGATTTAAATTGTAACTGCAGTGGAATACAGTTACTTATATTTTGTATTTTAAATACGTAATCCCGTTACATGTATTCCATTACTCCCCAACACTGGTCAGGTGTCAGTGTTTAATTAAGGCACAGCATGTGGTCCATACTCACATTTATAGTACAGGCTGAATGTAGAACTACAGGGCATATAGTTCTCAAGGCTCACAACTCAATTTTGTAACTTTGTGACTAGAAGTCAGATAACAGTGCCTTAAGGCATGGTTAGCGGAGAATCAACACTTGGATGATCTGATTATGTTTCATTTGAATGTACTTCAATGACATGCCCTGTAGTCTGTGGTAATGCATACACGCTCAATATGTATGAAATAATTGTGGGGCCATCATTTAGTTTTTTAGTTCAGTATCCTAAACTCTTTTCTATATATCTGCAAAACATGATAGCAAATTCGTCAGAATTAAGGTTTCTTTTGATTTTTCCTCTGTATTACAGCATATTGAGAATGCAATTACAACATTGTGATGTAGCAGTAGATGAATTGGGGACCGTGGGGTCCCTCAGCAGAAAAATAATAATATAATTGTATTTTGACAACCTCTAAATCATAAACTGAAAACAACACTGCAATATACACTCACCTGAACTCACACTCTTCTAAAAAGACAAAGAGGCTTTTTACATCAGATCTGATTTTATTAAGGTGTTTCATCTACTGTAGGTGGAAGATAAGAGTAAAAAATATAAAAGTTTTCCATGGCAAATTACACATATGAAAGCCCAGCTCTCAATGCTCTCTCTCACTCTCTCTCTCACACTCACACGCACACACGCACACACACACACACACACACAGCTTGTTTGTTGAATAGGCCTATTTCTCCTTTAAATCTCAGGCATTTTGACAGGACACATTAAGATCTGCCTGCTCAGCATGAACACATCATAAAACTGGACAGGCAATTTCTGTTTTCACCAAATAGCCAGGCTAACTCGTTCTGCATCTTTGATTTTAATACACTAGACACGCAGCTTAGCAGCAAGGGAGGGGAAAAAATATCTGGCTAGGTATTTTTTTCTGAGTTATGCCCCTCAACTCCCTTAGATCAATTTTTCCGTTTGAATTATCAACTAGAATTTGATTAATATGCAAATTTTAGTCGAAAAATCTTGCGTGATTCTTTCAGTGGAGAGTAATTAATCAACAGTTAAAGAAAATTAATACATATATCAATTTTGTCAGGGACATGCTTAGTTCAATCGCCCGTAAAATTGAAGTTTGAAGTATTAGGGGGGTCCCACAGAAGGGTTAGAACTAAAACATTAGAATCCACCACTATTTAGTGATCAATCAAGCTTTCCCCTCAGGTTAATCTGCTTAATTTTTCACCTCGAATCATACACTGTTATGACATGTAGTCTCGCATAGAGTCGATGAAAGGTGTTTTTTTTTTAATGTTAACTGCATGGAAAGAAGTATCTATCTATCTATCTATCTATCTATCTATCTATCTGTCTGTCTGTCTGTCTGTCTATCTATCTATCTATCTATCTGTCTGTCTGTCTGTCTATCTATCTATCTATCATCTATCTGTCTGTCTGTCTGTCCGTCTATCTATCTGTCATCTATCTGTCTGTCTGTCTATCTATCATCTATCATCTATCTGTCTGTCTGTCTATCTATCTATCTATCATCTATCTGTCTGTCTGTCTGTCCGTCTATCTATCTGTCATCTATCTGTCTGTCTGTCTGTCTGTCTGTCTGTCTATCTATCTATCATCTATCTATCTGTCTGTCTGTCCGTCTATCTATCTATCATCTATCTGTCTGTCTGTCTATCTATATATCATCTATCTGTCTGTCTGTCTGTCTGTCTGTCTATCTATCATCTATCTGTCTGTCTATCTATCTATCTATCATTTATCTGTCTGTCTGTCTGTCTGTCTATCTATCTATCATCTATCTGTCTGTCTGTCTATCTATCTATCATCTATCTGTCTGTCTGTCTATCTATCTAACATCTATCTGTCTGTCTGTCTGTCTGTCTATCTATCGATCATCTATCTGTCTGTCTATCTATCTATCTATCATCTATCTGTCTGTCTGTCTGTCTGTCTATCTATCATCTATCTGTCTGTCTATCTATCTATCTATCATCTATCTGTCTGTCTGTCTGTCTGTCTATCTATCTATCATCTATCTGTCTGTCTGTCTATCTATCTATCATCTATCTGTCTGTCTGTCTATCTATCTAACATCTATCTGTCTGTCTGTCTGTCTGTCTATCTATCGATCATCTATCTGTCTGTCTGTCTATCTATCTATCATCTATCTGTCTGTCTGTCTATCTATCTAACATCTATCTGTCTGTCTGTCTGTCTGTCTATCTATCTATCATCTATCTGTCTGTCTATCTATCTATCTATCATCTATCTGTCTGTCTGTCTGTCTGTCTATCTATCGATCATCTATCTGTCTGTCTGTCTATCTATCTATCATCTATCTGTCTGTCTGTCTGTCTGTCTGTCTGTCTATCTATCTATCATCTATCTATCTGTCTGTCTGTCTGTCTGTCTATCTATCTATCTATCATCTATCTGTCTGTCTGTCTGTCTAGCTATCATCTATCTATCTGGCTGTCTGTCTGTCTATCTATCTATCTATTGTCTATCTATCTATCATCTATCTGTCTGTCTGTCTGTCTAGCTATCATCTATCTATCTGTCTGTCTGTCTGTCTGTCTATCTATCTATCTATTATCTATCTATCTATCATCTATTATATTTGGCAACGAAAAAAGAAATGCTATTCATTTTTAATTAAGGAATAGAATCACTGCTATCCTCTTTTCTAATCAAACAATTAGCCAGAAAAGGAGGTAAATGGTAGGAGAGAGAGAGAGAGAGAGAGAGAGAAAGAGAGGGTGCAAACCCCATTGTTTCAGCAGGGACTCATGCATCAAACTTCAATTTTCCGGGCGATTGAATTAGATATTCTCTCTCTCTCTCTCTCTCTCTCTCTCTCTCTCTCTCTCTCTCTCTCTCTCTCTCTCATGAAATACACTTAAGACTTTGGGATTAATTACCACGTTATGCTCTTTCGGATTGTAGTATTACTTATCTTTGCAACATTTGACAACACCTCAAAAAATAAGGAACTGAACCCCACCAGCTCGCGCGTCCCTGATATATTAGCACCCCCTATATCAATTTTCATTCTATGTTTGCCTGTGCACTAAGAGAGAGAATAGGAGATGGTCTGGACATGGTCTTCAAAGTCTAACATGGCGTTTTTAACCTCTATCATTTGTGAGCTAACCTTAATTGCGTTCCTTTTGTCTGTTCGCATGTGGATTAACGAATAACTTAAGCTTATTAAAAAAGCACAATAGTCTAAAAAAATGGGTGGAAAATGTAAATTACACTTATAACTTAGAATAAATGGTTGCTCCTTTTATTGCACCAAAGAGCCGCATGAGCAGACAGTGCTGGTGAGGTTTAAAGGGATGTGACTATGGCGTCTGCTCATGGTAATGGAGCGGTAATAAATAATCACATTGTCCGCATATCACTACTGCCACTTCATGCTGCCTAAGATTATCTATTCATGGTTTCGTTTCAGCTCTTATTTTTATTATACAGAATAAGATTTTGTTTATCTTAGAAAAAAAAATCACAATCAAGAACGATACAAAGAGTTTTCTTCATTCGCCTGTATATGTTCTACTTTATATCCACAGCGGTAAATTCTGAAAATTGGTCGCCCGCCAAAAATATATTAGGCTACTTAATACAATAGTAATGAGTAAGTCATACAAACAAATAATAAAATATTAGTATTAATAATAAGTAATAAGTCCAATGAATATAGACTACTGCCTACAATAGCTTTTCTAATTTTCTAATTGTTTTTTTTCAATGAAATTATTATTATTATTATTATTATTATTATTATTATTATTATCCTATTACTAATAATATATAAAACTAATAAAAATACAAATAATAATAATAAAATTAACAATAGTACTAACATATCGAAATAAACTCTAATACAGATACACTAGTAAATAAAAAAAATGCTATAAATATTTTCTTCTCACACACAAATGCCAGTCGTCATTAACGGTTTTAAAAAGAAAAGCGCACAAAAACCTAAAAATAAATAAATAAATTATATATATATATATATATATATATATATATATATATATATATATATATATATATATATATATATATATATATATATATATATATACACACACACACACACACACACACACACACACACACCACACAAAAAAAGAACTTCAGCAAAGAATAATAAAAAATAAAAAAGAAAATCCTAATTGCAAAAATAATCCGTGTAATTCATGTGTAGCCTACTGTTTTTATTTTATTTATTTATTTATTTATTTATTTTTAGCCAAAATGGTAACTTTATTATTTTAAACCAAACACTCAAACAAACAAAGGCAGAAGACAACCCCTTAACAAGACGAGTCAGTATCATTGTAATTCATATACTTGTTTAAAACAGCCGAGAGAAAGGAGAGATAATAGAGGGGACATTAATAGGCCCAGATGCCCTCGCCCCTGTGCGCATTATTGCCTTTGTGAAAACTGAACGAAACATTTTAAAAAGAAGGCCAGCTCAATCCATCAAATTGTCTGAAAATTGTGAGGAAAATTCAAAAACCATATGGCCTCCAAACGTTTGTGTCCTTTTTGTTCGGTGGGACACGCTTGTCTCCGTATTGAGAGCCGCGGGAGGCAGAGCATGCTTCATTGTAGCTTGTCACATCAGGGGAGACTGCTCATTTGTCCCCAGTTTTCACGCTGTACGCTAGAAATGACTGCCTCTCTTCGCGTTGCAAGGAAATAGCGTCTTTCAACCGCAGAGAAACTGGCCAAAAACCCTGCGTTTTGGGCATCCTTTATTCGCGCATTCATCAATCCAGATTTCTGTTTCTCACACATCCATTGTGGATATTGATAAACACATCGTGGGGACAGGAAAACATGTTATGGCATACAAAAATACAAAATATAAAGCGTAAAACTTTCGAATCAAAAAGACATTCATGGGATTTTAAAGAAGGTCTGTGCAGTTAAATAATAAAAAAATAAAAATAAATAAATAAATAAAAAGTAAATAAAAAAGCTAAATGGCAGTCAGAGGGGTAAGGGAGAGAGAGAGAAAAAACACCACTTCAGATAGAAATAATGCCATTAAAAAATAGATGTTTTGTTTATATTAACTAGGTTGCTTGCTCCGAAAATGATCAATAAAACTAACAGACTAAAGTCAAAAATTTTGAGAAATGTTTTTTTTTTTTTTATTTCCTTTTAAATACATTACACTTTGTACACTTGGTTTAAATGGTTTCCTGGTTTAAAAAGGCACTTACAGGCATACAAACCATAAGAAATATATTAAAATGTGACAGTCCAGATTTAATCAGAGAAGTTGATTTTTTAAATGTCTTTTTCTTGCGATAAATTTTGTAGGAAATGTTCTATAATACACTCTTTTATCAAACGATTTTTGTTATAGGCCAAAAGGTTTAGGGACACGCAGAGGTGATTCACGTTTTGGATGAGATATCTATACAAGATCTGCAGTCATTTTAACTAAAATAATTCGTGAAACAAAATAGAACATGCATTCAACTTATTTAGAAATGAATAAAAAAAGTTCTGTATGGGCAATCGTGCTTTAAGTGCGTGTATGCGTGTGTCTGTAGTGCGTGTATGTTTACATGACTGAAGTATTATCAAGGTACTTATTGCTCTTCAGCTATCTGTTTAAACGAATAGGCTAAATGATTACAATATTAGATAACTCCCACTGCATAAATAGATCTGAAGAAACTGTCCCATGCTTGTTATTATTTTTTTTCTTTTTATATTGATTTGTTTTGCTTTTAATACAAGTCATTTAATACATTTGGTGCATTAATGGCACTTTCAACTCAATGTTTTTTTTTTTTTTTTTTTCTGGAGGATCATCTCAGGAAAAAAGGTAAATAATACCGATGCTGTTCAAGAATAGTCAGTCATCGACATCAATTTCCTCGTCTTCATCTTCTGAACACTCTTTGCTTGTTGTGTGGTCTGTAAATGGTGATGATGGCGACATGTGCAGTTTGTTGGTGCCCTCGTGCTCCTTGTTAGATAGTGTTGAAGACTTGGCCATTGATTCTCCGAGAGTGCCATTGACGCATTTCTCTAGGTCTGCCAATTTGGCCATTTTTTCAAAAGGTACATTGCCTACTGCTTTGGCCGACTCCACGTCAGCTTTCATCTCTTCCAGATCTCTTTTGAGTTTGGCTCGACGGTTCTGGAACCAGGTGATGACTTGAGCATTCGTTAGCCCGAGCTGCTGGGCAATCTGATCCCGATCAGCAGGAGACAGATATTTCTGATAGAGAAATCTTTTCTCCAGTTCATAGATTTGGTGATTGGTAAAGGCTGTTCTCGACTTTCTCCGCTTTTTGGGGGTATTCCTCTGACCGAACAGTGTCATGCCGTCTCTTCCTAAACCAAATAAACGAAAACAGTGCAGTAACATTAAAATTCGTTGAAAAACAGTAGCCTACTTTGATGAGTGGTAACAACTATAGGCCTCATAACAACATTGTTATTAATATAACTATCGAGAATATTAGGCTGCTGTAATGTCTTAAACTTAAAACACCATTTTAAATAAAGAAAATAATGTTGTTGTTTGTTGTTTTTTTTAAATCAGTTTAGCTTCGAATTTCAAGTGGCAAAATCATACAAGCTTAAAATGACAAACTGAAATCTCTATAATTTAATTGCACGTGCATATATTTGACCAGTTTCACAGAGTTAATCTCACAATTCAGTGCTTTAAATGTAATCAGTATTTTTAAAATCATATTTAACCAAAAGCAAGCTTTAAAAATGTTACATATTAAGTGGGACTAGCTGGTGAAACGTGTTTTTGGATGACAGAGTTTACATGAACAGTGTCACCGAAAATTATATTACAACCTGCAAGCCTGAATACAATATTATGCACAAAATAGGCCTCTTGTTTACCTTCTGCCGCTTGCAGAACGCTGACTTCTAGTCCCTTGAAGGTTTTGCTAGCGAGTTCCTCCAGGGCGCACAGTGGAGATGTCTGTGTGAGCAGCGCACGGTTGGAGAGGTGATGGCCCGTGGACTGGTGCTTCTCGCTGGACGAAAGCAGGTGCGCAGTGCCGCAAATTGTGTAACTTCGTTTGACAGAAGGTTTGTTTAAAATATCCTCTATGCTGAAAGGAGTGAGGGGCTTGTTTGAGTTAGCAGGGGGAGGAAGCTGGTCCAACGGACTGCGCCTTCGATCCTCAACCGAGGCGCCTTTTGCGTCTTCTTTGGAGGTCATAATTTGTCTTTTTAAGCTTCTTTCGAAAATATGTTAGAGTCTTGATTTTTGTTTTTCCAAATTCGCACAATTCAGAATAGTTCAATTCATATAAACTATTAATAAAAAGGAAGAAAAATGACTGAGAAGATATCCCAAAATCCGAGGAATTAGATGCAGCCGATCAGCAGTTTGTTGTTGCTTTTGCCGCAGGGTTGGAGAACTTTAAGTCTTTTTAAAAATGCCACGTCTGCTGTCCTCAGTTACTGGATAACGGTTTAGCTTCAGTGAGAACCAGTCTGACAACCTCTGATGCTTCAGTGGAAACAGTCAGCCTCAAAAGCAGCCAGAATTGACTATTACTAACAAGTTATTCTTGATAGAAAGACAATCAATTACATCCAGTGGCACCTCTCTCTCTCTCTCTCTCTCTCTCTCTCTCTCTCTCTCTCTCTCTCTCTCTCTCTCTCTCTCTCTCTCTTTCTTTCTCTCTCCCTCTTGCTCTTTGACTATGTTGCAGTCCGATACAGACTTTAGCAGGAAAGGAGCCCCGTTAATTAGAGGGCATGGCCGGGAGGAGGAGCTCAGCCGGATTACAATACTTAACGCTCCCACTTTTTATTACAAATTAATGATTTGTCGATATTTTCGGTTCAATGTTTTTTGTATCATTATATTGTAACACAAGCATTTGTTTAAGAATTTAATTTAAATATTAAAAGGTAGGCCTATTCTAAAATATAAGAATGCATTGCATACACTACATGAAGCTGAATGTATTCACCGTTTGCAAATAAAATGTTTTAAACTAAAATTGAGTGCTTAAAAATGTATACTCTCAATGTTTCAATAAATGTATTTTGCAGTCAGGCAGTATATCATGGCTGATAATACTTGTGGCTAGAACAAAATAAGTGTGTGTGTGTGTGTGTGTGTTTGTGTGTTAGAGAGAGAGAGAGAGAGAGAGAGAGAGAGAGAGGGATAGTCCCCTTCAGCTGCACCAAATCTTCTTTGCCATAATTCAAGCGCAAAGGGCCAGCTCACATCAGCAGTAAGATATTTCATCTAAAAATTGCCTGGTGGTCCTGCATATTTGGCATTACGGGACATTTTTTCGTCGATTTACACGGAACGGGGTAAAACATGCAAATAAATTATTTGCAAAAATAAAATGAGGTTAATTAGAAAACATAGTATAATCTATTTTTGCTTTAAAGTTTATCCATTTAAAATAATAATAATATTATTAATATGAATAATAATACATTAATTTCATCATATAAAATGCGGATTAAATTAGTTACGCGTAGCCTATGTTTTATTTAAATTGTGCATCGATATTTGAGCTTCTAATGAATCATTTTAAGTTGTTTTCGTTATGCGCCTTAAAAGAGGCCTCGGTTTAAATTCGCAAAATGAAGCTGCAGCTCACCGCGAGGGACAACGGATTACAGCCGTTTATGACGGATGCAGGCTGATCTACAGCAGGAGAATACTGTGCGTTTTGTTGGTTAGTAGACTAGCTCCATCTGAGACAGTTTCCCCTTTTTTCTGCATTTGTTTTAATACTCTTAAGATAAAATAAATAAATGTATTAATTGTAAATTAAAAGGAATAATATGCATAATGTTAAAACTGAATTATATAAAAAAAATTCCGCATGTAGGCAACGAGCACGTATTTAAATTCTGCAATTGGTAACACTAACCATAACAACTGCTAACACTTCATAACATTTAAATATAAAATAAAATAAACAAACAAATAATTAATTAAAAAACTGCTTATTTGCATACATCAATCCAGCTGAAAAACGAATAAATAGTCCACCGAAAATGAAAGGAAATCCACCCAAAAAGGAAAAGACGCAGATGGTAACGCCTGCGTGACATGATCATTTAGTCTTGCCCATAGTGAGCAGGATGCCTGCGTAAGCAGATATGACGCAATGAAATGCCATGGAAGATACTGCTGAAAATTCACGCAAAAAAAAAAAAAAAAAAAAAAAAAGTGTACAGTACAATTAATTCTATATATACTGCTTATATTTCTGTGCCAGCTGAATATAGATGTGACATAAATTATTGCACTTACTTTTCTAATAAATGTCAAAAACAAATTATTTATTCAATCGAAATTATTATTAATAATAATAATAATAATAATAATAATAATAATAATAATAATAATAAAATCATTCTACAAATTCTTGCAGCCTGTAATTTTCGTTTACAATATTTCGACCCAATATTATAAAAGAAGCGTTTTTACATTATCATGGATTTAATAAGCCAAGTTTATGATAAACATGTATTTGGGGAACAATAAAACAGTAGTTAACCCATTTGACTGGCTAGTCAATCATTTTCAATTCATTGTTGGAAAAATAAGATGAACTAGCTCACAGCGAACAAAGGCAACATGGACTGGACCGGCAATACCTGAAAGACTAAAAATAAGTAATTTGTCGTTTACAACACCAGGATTGTGAGTATTGTGCATGCAGTCATGACTCCGAGAGATTTGTCACTTGCAGTGGACGTCTGTCTGGACAGTTTTATTCCATAATTTATTCCTTGCTTCCGAGCCTGTGAGCTCCGATTTCACAGGCAATGTCGGATCTTTTCACTAACTTTTATTCACATGACCTTTCTGGGGATTGTAAATTATCTGCCCACACATGGCCAGATGGATATACTGTTTTCAAGGGATAGAGGCACATTTTTCATGTCTTGGTTTAAAATGTAGGTCACCTAAATATCACCGGTCCAGACGATTGTTTTATTTGACTGTTTTTCCACGTTTTTACGCAAATTTGTCCGGCATCAAATGTACTCTGCCAGTTTCAACTGAACTTAAAGATTTTGTTACTGTCATCGTGGAAATAAAAAAATATTCAGATAATAACAACAACTATTTATTTTTATAATAACAATAACAACACTATACCTTATTAAATAATAGTTATTATATCATTTACTTATTATTATTAAATATATTTTACAGGATAAATACCTACTTATGATGACTGGCTTTTTCATTTGCAGCCAAAAAGTTGCTAGGCTACTTCTAACATTTTTTCAACATTCATGGTCAGGTTCAGATGTAATTTAAGTTTTAACTAATCTTATAATCTACTGCTTGCATCCCTGGTGAACATAATGTGATATTATTCAGCATTATTATTCAGCATATGCAATTGTGACCCATTATTAATGGCCACAGTTGAAAGTAATGTCTCCAAAGGTTGGCATCGCCCATGATACCTCCTTCACAGGATGCTCTATTCCAACACACAAATGTTAGCCTACTTCATTGGGGCACCAATGACCACTGCCTCCCCAGACTTAAGATTGCAAAGTTGTAGTCAGCTGCTTTTAGCAGGACCAACTTGAAAAATATATTTTTAGCCTAATTCTGAACTTGTAAGTAACATTTATTAAGCTTTTTTTAAACAGTGGAAAAATGATGAGGTGGACACTAAAATATTTCCATTACAGGATATTATAATTATTTGATTAACCAAATTAAGCAAACTCTCTCTGAAGGACTTGAGCACAGTAGAACTTCAGCACTCACAAAACTCATTTGGATGAAATAGAGGCGTTACCACGACACACAGTAAGAAATGTCCACACTGACAATTTCAAAATGTGTAGTTGTTACCTTAAGGATCTATTTCTACATCTGGCCCTTAAAAAATGCTTTTTGTTGGTGCAACTAAATGTTGTCATATTAAATATTTTTGATTTGAATAAAACCACTTGAAGCACATTTTTAGGTTACCGGACAAAACATTTTACAGTGTAGGCCTGTTTCTGGTTGAGTTTTTCATTATTTAAGAAAATAACTGAGGAGCTATTTGAGTTTGAGCCACTACGATATTATATAAACAGTGGACAGTTGTTTCACAAATTTAGTATTTTTAGTGTGGTGAAAAGATGGACAAAATGAGGTCCAATAGGCCCAGACAGAACATGCAGACTTCACACATTTTCTGTTGCAACTGATTTTGAGGGTGGAATTCTGTGGAATGGATTTAAATATGGTAAAATGTGTTAAACGGAGCTGAGGTAACTATTCACTCTCATTGGTACCTGATAGTGTAACAATCCAAAAATTAATAAACAGACCGGAGTGGAAAAAAATAATAAACAGACTAAAGCTGGAAATCTGAGATTTCCATGTGGGCCTGCCATGACAAAATACACTCACTGAGCACTTTATTAGGAAAACTACAGTCCTAATAAATTGCCAGACTTGGTCTTCTGCTGTTGTAGCATCAGCCTCAAGGTTCGATGTGTTGTGCATTCTGAGATGCTATTCTGCACACTACAATTGTACAGAGTGGTTATCTGAGTTACCATAGCCTTTCTGTCTCGAACCAGTCTGGCCATTCTCCGTTGACCTCTCTCATCAACAAAGCGTTTCCATCACTGGATGCACTGTAAAAAATCCAACTTTAATTTTTTCAGATAAGCTCAATTTTAAAAGTTGACTGAACTAATGTTAAAAAAAGTGAGTTTACTTAAAACAATCAATTAAGTCAGAGCAACTTACATTTTTAAAGAGTAAGCACATTCAGTATCCAGTTTGTTGGTGAAGGTAGAACATACAGGCTTTTGAGCATGCTCAGTTTGATCACAGACCCTCCAACACCCCCCTATTTGAAACTTTGTGCACCTCTGTGAAATGGAAGTTTAAATTTTACTGTTATAAGTCTATAAGGCCAGGCTCTACCACGGAAAATCGGGAAATTTGTGGGAATTGAAATCTTTGATTTTGAATGATGTTATCCATTTGTTAAAGTCATGGAAAGGTCTTGAAAATGAATGGGTCAAAATCTGGGCAAACCTTGTAAGGCTGAGCACTATGAACTTCACATTGTTGCACCTGCTACTGAGCATGCCCACTGGAGAAGCATTGTGTCTGAAGACACTACTCACAATCCCCTGCTCTTGAATTTATTTAAGTGTGTTTTGTCAAAGCGTAACTACTTATGAGGACATATAAATCATTGGTAAAAATAATAATTTGTTTTGAATTAATATATGTTTTTGCTCTTTATGTGTTTTTAATTATATTTTGCTGTAAAAAGTTGTCTTTTGTTTAAAGTCACCATCAGGGAGATTAGTGTTCGCTTTGAAGAAGTTTCTTTATTTATGAAGTTGATTCAACTTCTTGAAGTATTGTAACCTACACCACCATTTAAGTCAGACCAACTATTTGGTCTCTTGATGGGGCTGATACATGATTTATGTCAAAATATAGATCTGCTTAAAAATATTTTATATTATATTTTTTTCAAGAATATTGAAAATTATGGATAGCTATACTTTAGTTTATAGTTTACTGAACTTTAATCATTGATATTTTTGAGTTCACTGAACTTATTGTATTAAGTTCATGGAACTTACGATCCAACTTGAATTAAGTTGGTAAAAATAATTTGCCTGAAGTTAAGTAAACTCAAAAATGCTTTGCAGCTGGTTATCTTATTTTTTTTAAGTTTACTCAACTTCTTATTTTTACAGTGTGTTTTTTTTTTGCACCATTCGGTGTAAACTCTAGAGATTGTTGTGCTTGAAAATCCCAGGAGATCAGCAGTTACAGAAATACTCAAACCAGCCCGTCTGCCACCAACAATCATGCCATGGTCCAAATCACTGAGATCAAATTTTTTTCCCCATTCTGATTGTTAATGTGAATATTAACTGAAGCTCCTGACCCGTATCTGCATGATTTTATGCACTGCAGCAATGATTGGCTGATTAGATAATTGCATGTATGTTCCCAATAAAGTTCTCAGTGAGTGTATATTCATTAGCCGCCTTCCAATAAGAGAATGTGCTCTTCAGGACAGCCGCAAATGCAGTATCATTTTAATGGCTGAAGTCCATATCATGTGCCAAACACCATAGATGCTCCCCGTTTTTTCCCATGTCCTCTGGGACAGTACAAAGTAATGTAACACTAGATGAAACTCTGGCCTAAGCTGCTCTACGGGCCGCAATGGCTGCAGCTAAATTACTTTGGCTGGTTAATCTGCAGGGCGGCAGCACATACAGGCCTGCACATCAATTAGGTGAGTAAAAGATGTGAAGCTGCCACAGGATCTGTGTGAATTCAGAATTGACGGCTTGCAGAAAAGCAAATGCAGAGTCAAGGCCTGTGTAAGGTCCATTTGAAAAAAGGATGCATGCTTTCGCTAAAAGAGAAGTAACTGTGAGGAGGGGTTGTAGGTAAAGAGCATCAAAAGTAAGAGTGAGGCATGGAACACACAGTGCATTCCAGGTCCAGTGACATTTCATTCTAATTGCAGGACCGGGCTGTGAGTGCTCCACTGAAAGAAAGTTTAAAGTCATACTTGAATTGACTCATCATTACTTAAATGGTAAGGACAAGACAATGAATGCTTCCTGTCTGTAAGCAGACACAACATTTGCATTACTGATAATAAAGTAATTCTTAAAAAACAAAATTCAGACATGATGAATATGTCAAAAATAGCTCACTGGATGAATTATGGACACTTATCATCTTTGAAAAAACATTAAAACATTTTGACATGTGGAAGCAGGGGAGACAATAATCATGCAGCTATTCCAAACCATCTGGAGAATGAAGCACAAGACATCAGAAGTTAACAGAAGGGAAAGAGTGAGAAAGAGTCTCAAAAACACTGATGCAATCATTTGGACATTTATGAGAGCTCAACTGATGTGGCCATAAATGCATAGCTCTGTCCCACTAAGGTAAGCCGATTTCAGAACATCAAGTGTCTTTTCATCAGGGACTATTAGTCAGTGGTAATATATTTAAATGGAATATTCCAGGTTCAATACAAGTTAAGCTCAAATGACAGCATTTGTAGCATAATGTTGATTACCACTGAAAATAATTTCATCTCGTCCCTCGTTTATAAAAAAAAAAAAAAAAAACAGAGCGAAAAATCAAAAGGCACTTACAATGGAAGTGAATGGAGCTAGTCCATAAACTTTAAAATACACAGTTTCAAAAGGATAGCCACAAGATTTAAACATTATACGTTTTAACATGATTTTAGTGTGATAAAATCTGTTTTACTTTATTTTAGTTGTATAAAATTGATTACAATTTACTGGCGTTACCATGTCGTAATATTAGAATAAGTTGGTAAGCAGTTTTATCACACTAAAATCATGTTAACATATATGTTTACGTCTTGTGTATTTTAACATTTATAGACTTTGTTCCATTGTAAGAGCCTTACTGTTCTGCAGTTTTTGCTTTTTTTTTTTTTAATAAACGAGGGACGAGTTATTAATAATGTTGATTACCACGTTGATTACCACATAAACTATTTTTGAGGTAATCAACATTATACCATAAATGCTGTCGATTGAGCTTAACTTGTTTTGAACCCAAAATATTCCTTTAAACTCAGCACTAAATTCAGGTCCCACCTAACCTTCACCGCTGTATACTGTCTGAGCATTTCATCAACTTGTGGCATTCACCATTCACTTCCATTGCATCTTTTTTCCCTTCAACGAAAGTGAATGACTGAGGCTAACATTCTGCCTAACATATCCTTTTGTGTTTCATCAAAGAAAGTCTGAGGGGTTTAAAACATGGGGGTGAGTAAATGATGACATAATTTTCATTTTTGGGTGAATTATCCCTTTAAATTTCTAAAATGTATAAACACTTGTTTGGAACTAGACGCAAGTACAACCGCTCTGGGAATCCATCAAGCATCTAGCTGACAGTCTTGGAGGAGCAAAGAGGGGAGAGGGGACATAGATAACAAGTAGCTCATAGTCAGACACAGCACACTTATCGCCTCTCACTTTCTGACAGACCCCCTTTCTAGTGCCACAGCCTGGAGAAGTTATATGGCAGACATGAGAAATAGATCCCTGTCAGAGAAAAGATATTGGGAGGACAAAGTGTGTCAGGTCAGCACCTGAGGAAAGCTGCCATGGCACAAGCCCAGCCTCTGCCACTAAACAGCACTTAGATCCTCCTGCGGCAGACAGGAGAGAGCGATGACCTATCCCTCTGCCCTGATGGCCTTATTTAAGACATCCACTACCAGAGATTGAATCATTGTATGCAAATAATTTAGATATACAGTAAGAGCAATCAGAATGCTATGTGGATTGTCATAACAGCAACATGTTTGTACTGTAAGAGCAATTTTAAAGGTATTTCGTATATAGGACAAGTTTGGTAAAAAGTCTTCGTACTTGGCTTGGATGTTTTCTGTCCGAGTCAAGAGCACAAATATTACTGTATATCAGTGAATTTAATAAATATAAGAGTTTAGAGAAAAGTTATCCTTTTGTCCTCATTACCAAAAATTCTAACTCGCCCCTTGTGTATATATATATATATAAATATATATAATAATAACTAAGGAGATTGCTGAAATCACTGGAATTGGGTTAAGAACCTTTAATAACCTTACCTTAACCCCACTGAAAGTCTTTGGGATGTGCTGGAGAAGACTTTATGGAGTGGTTCGACTCTCCCAACATCAATACAAGATCTCGGCCAAAAATTAATGCAAATCTGGATGGAAATATATTTTGTAATGTTGCATAAAGTTGTTGAAACAATGCCAAGATGAATGCGTGCCGTAATCAAAGCTAAAGGCGGTCCAACGAAATATTAGAGTATGCAACATTTTTTTTGGCCAGGCAGTGTAATATCCATAAACCCTGGAAAAAATAATCACACTGGACTGGCCCCATTAACTTCCGTTGTACGTGTCTAATTGGTACCGCATTTTTTAGATGGATTTTTTAAATAAACGAGGGACGAAGTTAAGCTCAATCGACAGCATTTGTGGCACAATGTTTATAATCAAAAAATTATTTCGACTCGTCCCTGCTTTTCTTTAAAAAAACAAAAAAACAAGCAAAAATCAAGGTTACAGTGAGGCACTTACAATGGAAGTCAATGGGGCCCATTTTTTGAGTGTTTAAATGCAGAAATGTGAAGCTTATAATTTTATAAAAACGTGAATTCTTCTGTTAAATCTCATGTATTATTTGAACTGTAAAATTGTTTAAATCATCATTATTACAGTTATTTTAGTGTTTTAGGGTTTGTTGACATTACATCTTCATCGTTACTGAAAATAGTGATTGAAATAGTGATTATTTTAACATTTATGGATTGGCCCAATTCACTTCCATTATAAGAGCCTCACTGTAATCCAGATTTTTGCTTTTTTTTAAGAAAAGGAGGGACGGGGGCCTGGGTAGCTCAGCAAGCAAAAACGCTGACTACCACACCTGGAGTCGCAGGTTTGAATCCAGGGCGTGCTGAGTGACTCCAGTCAGACTTCCTAAGCAACCAATTGGCCCAGTTGCATGGGTGGGTAGAATCACGTTGGGTTAACCTCCTCGTGGTCACTATAATGTGGTTCTCGCTCTCAGTGGGGCACGTGGTGAGTTGTGCGTGGATGCCAAGGTGAATAGCGTGAACCTCCACATGCGCTAGGTCTCTGCAGTAACACGTTCAACAAGCCACATGATAAGATGCACAGATTGACTGTCTCAGACACAGAGGCAACTGAGATTCGTCCTCTGCCACCCGGATTGAGGCAAGTCACTACACCACCACAAGGACTTAGAGTGCATTGGGAATTGGGCATGCCAAATTGGTGAGAAAAGGGGAGAAAATCAAAAAAAGAAAAAAGAAAAAGAAAAGGAGTGATGAGTCAAAATTATTTTTTGTGGTAATATTATGCCACAAATGCTGTTGATTGAGCTTAACTTGTATTGAACTCGGAATATTCCTTTCGCTTGTATTGAACCTAGAACATTCCTTTAAGGCAATTCAACATTGTAATTAATTAATACGTTTATCTTACTTTGAAATTATCCCAAATAATTATACAGTTTCTATTACGAAATTAAAACTGACAGTCGACAGAGATCTATCAGTCACATTAGGCTGCATCTGCTCATCAGAGCTAATTTGGGTGTGCAGTTAACACTTCCACAAGCAAAGAGAGCGAATGTGGCCCTATTAACGAATGCCTGCTGACAACAGGACAGAAATATTCCTCTCCAGCTGTGAATGCTTCTTTTTTTTTCAACCAAATGAACATGTCATGCTTCACCTGCGTTACCAACAGCATTGCCAAAAGTAAATGAACATAAACACAACAAACGTGATTCGAGCAAAACAGAAGCTTTTATCCTTTGGGCTGCTCAACTCATTATGGTTTAATCTGTGGCACCCAACTGACAACCCTGTAGTAAAATAACTATCCAGCTTTTATTCAATACTTGTACCCGAGAGTAAAGAGAGGAAACAATCTTACAGTGAATAGTTGTGCGTTTTATTTTACGCTTTGTCTGAGCCTGTATGTAGTGGAACGAGCACAGAAAAACACCTGCTACTGAAAACAACAACACAAGTCTGGAGGCATGGGAAATCTGTGGGCTCAGAGAGTGAGTCCTCCATCAATCAGAGGTGAAGAGGAAAGTGCAGAGAGACTGATGTGCAGCACACAGAGTGAGAGAGAAAGAGAGAGTCATCCTTCACCTGTTATAATTAGCCCTGGCCTTTTCACAGGATTAATTAAAACAAGATTCTTTCCTGATTTAACCACAAGGGATATCCTGCAGGACAGATGCAGGACATCCCTTGTGCAGTGCAGATGAAGTATGCCAAGATGTCTACAGATCCCTCTCACCTCATGTTCCTCATGGATAATGCCTCTATTTTTCCTTCTCCTGATCCGTTGACCCTAGTGTCTTTGGCTTTGAGGCCTAATTCACAGCTCACTCAAAAGGGATCACCCTATCTACTAAAGATTTATGAGATGACCTCTTTATGTCAGTGTGTGTTTGCAGATCTCTCTCTTTCTTTCTCCCCCACACACACAGACATATTTTCTCCCTATATCTTTCTCTCTGTTCTTCTCTCTTAGGTATGAAAGGTCTTGTTATCCTACCAGTGGCTTCTATGTAGCATTAATATGGCTGCAAGTTGTAGACGACTGCAGGGAGAAGGAGAGAGATAGGAGGATAAGAGGCCTGATGAATATCTTTACCTGTGTAGCTATAAGCGGAAAGGAGGACGTGCAGACCTTGAGCAGCGTGAAGGGAGTGTTGGTCTTATGATGGATGGTGAGGAGCCGGGTGTGTCTGGATCAATGCTGTGAGCTCTGCAGTGTGGAACAGGTGAGAGAAAGATGAGAAATGAGCATTGGGGCCTGGCCATGTGGTTTGCCATTTTAAAGCGCACTGATAATTTTCATGCCCACAAACGTGGACATACATGCACAAAAAAAAATTAAACCCATTTGCATCATCCTCAATCTGTCTTCTCCACCCAAGCCACTTGAGAATGGCTAACTCGGTTAGCCTTTCCTCGCTCCTCTTCTTTATGATTGCATGAGGAGCGTCTGGGCGGGGGCTTGGACTGAGCTGATATGTTCATTAGTGGTGAGTGATGCCCCTGGACAGGCCAGCAGCTGCCCGGTGCTTTGTGACAGAAGAGTGAAGACTGTGTGAGCTGTGCAAATAATGTTTCACTGACAGACAGCCACTTACTCCTTTACTCTCACATGGCAGAGTGGAAAAGTGCCGAATTATACAGTTTTTCATCAAAGGGCCAAAGCGTACCATGGCACTACCTTGGTTATTTGGACATGTACAATGGTTGTACCATGGCATTCTCTGAAGCAGTGTTAATTTCGTTAACGAAAACTATGACAAAAAATGACTAAGACGAGACGATGATGAGACGGCACCAAGATCATTAAACACTAACTGTGACTATATCAACAAGCAATATTGTTGACAAAAAAAGACGAGACTAAAATGTAGTTTAAAAAATAAAAACTTTACCAAAACCTCTCTTTATTTTCATCGACAAAAACGAAGAGAAAAAAATATTATAGAACGTTTTATTTTTCTAAATTACAATCCAAATATCCTGTTCATTGGATTCATGAGCAGCAGTTTCCTTTCCTGTGCTGCACGCAGCATATCAGGACTAAGCAAGCACAGTGAGGAGTCCGTTTCAAGTAGTTTACAGAAAGCTAATGTTCGTTAAATAATGACAGCAACAGTTGGACTTGGGAGAAAGAGAAGATCAGATTTTTTAAGCTATATTAAGACAACTAGTGACAACTACATTAGACAACTTAATAAGCTATATTAAGACAAGGCAGTGGTGTTACATTATATAGGCTGTGTTTTATAGCTAAACCGAACTCATTAAAGGAATAGTTCACCCAAAAATGAAAATTTGCTAATAATTTACTCACCTCAGGCCATCCAAGATGTATCTGAGTTTCTTTCTGCATCAAAACAGAATTTAAGACTTTTAGGATTTCATTTCAGGCCTCCTCCTTTAAACAATGCAAGTGAATGTACTCCATTTTTTGACGGTCCAAAATGCATATTTAGGGTGCATCAAAATAATCCACATGACTGGACTGTCGACAAATAAAGTTCTTCTGAACCCAAACGATTGATTATTTTGAGAAACAAAACAATACTTATATACTTTTTAACTACAAATGTTTGCTTCAGTACATCTCTGTGATGTGCGCTCATGAGAGGGATGATGTAAGCTTGTTGGTAAGGTCACGCGTCACGTGGAGGAGGAGTCAGGAAGCCTGTCATTGTTTACATTGGGTTTTTTTCATTATTATTTGGAAATTATTTTTTATTTTATTTTATATTGTTTTGAAATTGTTTTGGTTTGTGAACGGTGCTTGGTCTGTGCTCTGTGCAAGTTTCTGTTGTAAACAATGACGCGCTTCCTGACTCCATGACCTTACCAACGAGCTTATGTCATCACTCTCATGAGTGCGCATCACAGAAATGTTCAGAAGCAAACATTTGTAGTTAAAAAGAATATAAGTTTGCTTTGTTTCTAAAAATAATCAATCGTTTGCGTTCAGAAGAACTTTATCTGTCGACTGGAGTCGTGTGGATTATTTTGATGCACCCTAAATATTCATTTTGGACCGTCAAAAAATGGAGTACATTCACTTGCATTGTTTAAAGGAGGAGGCCTGAAATGAAATCCTAAAAGTCTTAAATTCTGTTTTGATGCACAAAGCACAAGCACAAAGGCTAGCAAATTGCTGTGAAGGAGCTGAAAATGAGCAGCAAAGGTAACGCAGGATTGAGTATAGACCAGTGACTTATGTATTTTGGCATGTATTTGGTGACAATGCTGTGTTTATTTGTCCTTTACATTACCATCAAAATGAATCTGAATATGTAATAAAAACTAATTGCCTACAAAAACATACCTCAAAAAAAGGTGTCTGCAGTATTATGCCTGCATAACCTGCATAAAGTACTTACTTTGTGAGTATAATACCACCTAGTTTTGATTGTGTAGAGTTTTCTTTTTCTGGATACT
This sequence comes from Myxocyprinus asiaticus, assembly GCF_019703515.2. Classification (NCBI taxonomy): domain Eukaryota; kingdom Metazoa; phylum Chordata; class Actinopteri; order Cypriniformes; family Catostomidae; genus Myxocyprinus; species Myxocyprinus asiaticus. The sequence goes on along the minus strand of NC_059364.1, from coordinate 20,267,016 downwards.
CAGGGTCTGTGTTAAGTTAAAATCATAGCAATGATTTACTTATAGTGCAGTACTTGGATTTCCTGATGTTGCAGCTGTCTAAATGTGACTAAAATATGACTAAAATGTCAACAGTTTTCACTGACTAAAACTAGACTAAAATACTTAGTGTTTTCTTTGACTAAGATCAGATTAAAATGCCCAGACTTTTAGTCAACTAAAACTTGACTAAAAAAAAACAGGATAAGGTTGACTAAATATGATCAACCAAATCAAAGTCAGTAATGTACCCAACATGCAGGTAGCCAAAAAAAAAAAAAAAAAAACATTAAACAGAGAAGACCCCTTTGAACCCTAATGACTGTGTGTGAAGTTTAAAATATATAAACTATTTTGTAAAGGCACATTTTGTTCAGGTCAATTAGTGTAACCCTAAGAAAATCTCTTGATATGCGTGACTCAAAAATAAAAAATAAAAATAAAAATAATTTTACATGAAAAATATATTTGAAACATATTTACCTTTTACAAAATGTACTCCAAAATAAATAAATAAATAAATAAATAATAATAAAAAAAAAAAAAATATATATATATATATATATATATATATATATATATATATATATATATATATATATACACACTACCGTTCAAAAGTTTGGGGTCACTTGACTGAAATGTTTCTCATGATCTTAAAAATCTTTTGATCTGAAGGCATATGCTTAAATGTTTGAAATTAGTTTTGTAGACAAAAATATAATTGTGCCAACATATTAATTTATTTCATTACAAAACTAAAATTTAATTAAAAAAAGTTTTTGAAATGGATGACTTGGACCAAATAATTAAGAAAAGCAGCCAATAAGTGCCCAACATAGATGGGAACTCCTTCAATACTGTTTAATCCTTCAAAACAGTGTGAAAATCCCAGGAGATCAGCAGTTACAGAAATACTCAAACCAGCCCATCTGGCACCAACACTCATGCCACAGTTGAAACCACTTAGATCACATTTTTTCCCCATTCTGATGGTTGATGTGAACATTAACTGAAGCTCCTTACACGTATCTGCTTGATTTTATGCATTGCACTGCTGCCACATGATTGGCTGGATAGATATTTGCACGAATAAGTTGGTGTGCAGGTGTTCCTAATAAAGTGTTCAGTGAGTGTATGTATATATATATATATATTATTTATATTATTTATTTATTTTTATTTATTATGAATTTTGTGTACATTTTGAGTATATTTGAAAACAGAAAATATGCATTCAGTGACCAAGCTGTTGGTATATTTTAGAATGGATGCTGGGTGGAGTAACCACTATTGTGAATCAGCCAATCAGGCACAGTTATTGGCCGATGTGATAATATAAAAATGCAAATGGACAAAGTGTATCTCAAAATGAACAAATATCAGCTACAATCAGCCAGGCCCATATATCTGACAATAATTATAAATGAATATTGTGGTATATACAGTATCAAATCACCATGGTTCTATTATCATATATCACAGTACTGTATTATATCTGTATCACTGTACTTTGGTACCTGCATAGAACCTTTTTGGAAGTTAAATATGAATTTTTTTAGCTTTTAATTAACCAAGACGACAAAAGCTATCAGTAAACACATACCCAAATTCCTCACACACATGTAATGGAGGAGAGACAAATCAAGTGGCAAATGAGAGAGATACAGAAAACCATCTGTTGGTGAGACAACATGAGACGGAGGGGAAAAAGAAAAAGAGAGAGAAGAAGAAGGGCTTGGGGAAGATGTATGACTCACTGGCCTGCCACATCCAGCAGATGTTGTTGCCTATTGAGCTGTTAATTTAACGGGAGTTTATTGAATAGTAATTAGGTTGAGCTCACTTACCATCATAGAGGAAGAGTCTGCTATGCAAACTAAACTTTTCTTCACCTTCTCTTTCTCTGCTTAACTTCACTTTCTCCGTTGTCCATCTCCCACTGCAATCATGAAAAATATGGTTAAAAAAAAAGTTAAATGGTTGAAGCTACTGTTCTCATCAAAATATGGTAAGGATATGTCTGTGGACCACAGGTAATATTAATTTGCAATATATAAGATTATCAAAATGCAATAATACAAGATATTTCTCAAAGCATTGTGGTTCCCAAGATAAAACAAATGTTATTATTCCATTATGTTATTATTTGAGGAGACATTTTTAATGCACTATTTATCAGGGCGAGAGGGTGCAGAGGAAAAATCAATGTTTAATCAGCAGTAAGCTGTGTGCACAGGGCACAAAGTGAAATCCTGTAACGCAGGCACACTCAGTGATATAACTATCTCAGAGTCTATAATCAATCAACATCCAAAACTCCACAGAACACAATGCCAATGTGCATATGATCCCATCAAAGTTTACAACAGCCTACCCACCAAACAAGCGCAGAGAGCACTCCTTCTGTGTGCTAAGTGGACTAGCTTTAGTGGTTCAGTTTGGGAGTGTGTGTTATAAATCTGAGAAAAAGTGTTACTAACAGTGTAGACTTTCCCTTTCTTCTATGAGTGTGTGTGTGTGTGTGTGTGTGTGTGCGCGCGCGCTGGTTGTGAGTGTGTGGGTTTCAGGCACCTGGTGTTTGTCGTCAGGCTAATATGGACTCTGCCACGTCCATGCGCTCAAATCCACACAAACATATGCTGCCATTGTGATGGAGATGAGCAGCAGGGATGCCTCCCTCTTTCCTTTCTCTATGCAGCCAATGGGAGACCCCCGTGGAGGGTCGTGGGTCAAGTGGGGGGCTATTGTGATTGGTGGGCTCTGGGGAAAGGCCTTGAGGATGTGTGAATTAGGCTCATCAGTGTGAGGTCACTCGTGTTTGAAAGGTATGTCTGACCCCTCGTGTGTCTTCCAACCCTGACAGCTTCATCAAGGTTGGGTCTTATGAATAAAAATCAGAGGAGTCATGAATTTTAACATGCCCACGGGGCCAATGAAGTATTCTACTTGGTTAACAAAACTAAACCCACTGAACTGTTTTCATCATCTTCAAATACTCATCTAATTTACACTGAATTCCCCTGCTTATCAACAACAGCATAAAAAAAACAATTCTCATAAAATTTACATTATACAGCAAAGTGGTGTCTCAAGCTTTTATATTATTATTTTATTTTATTTGAACTATTATCACTCCATACATTGGGGACAATAAAGAAAATACCAACAGTTACAGCCAGGGTTGTGAGGATTCCTTTTAAATTGTATTCCACTACAGATTACAGAATACATGCTGTAAAATGTCATTTGTAACATATTCCGTTAGATTACTCAAGGTCAGTAACGTAATCTAAATACTTTGGATTACTTCTTCAGCACTGGTAGTTTTTTTCACTTGTTTTGACAAACAAGTTAACAAGTGAAAAAAATCTGCCAGTACAGTAAGACAAAAAATCGACAAAAAATCTTAAAAACACATTCTTTGAAAAAAGCCTAAATATCTCATGCAGTGTTGCTTCTAAAACAAGAAAAAGCAAATTGATCTTGTTTTATGGGTTTTTATTTATTTATTTTTTACAGAAAAACAATAAAAATATTGTTATCAAGAATAAGATTCTAACTAGAGAAAGAAAAATTACGATCTAATGTGGATTTTCTTGATAGAAAAAATATAATTGAGCCTGGTAACAGGTGCGCGTAAAATGGCTTGAAATGGCATTTTAGCTTAGCATAAAGCTAAATGTTCACATGACAATTTACACAAGGTATATTTCTGTTTCTGCGGCCCCAAACTTACTTCAAACTTACTTCTCTGTCTGCTCGTATGAATGTAACACATCATAAGAAAGTGTTTCACCGCTGTTCAAATGCACTTTGGATCGCATCATTTATATGTATAAATGTTTTCCAACTGAAAGGACTAAATATTAAATGAAACAAATGACAATAAAATGCAAAGTAATCTCTTTAGTAACCAAAATACTTTTTGAAAATAACTGCATTCTGATTAAAAACGATTTAAATTGTAACTGTAGTGGAATACAGATACTAATATTTTGTGTTTTTAAATACGTAATTTACGTTACATGAATTCCATTACTCCCCAACCCTGAGTACAGCCATAAAGTAATGTCACAGAGCACTACATGCACAAACTTACACCAGTTATGCTTAAGGCGAAAACCTGTAAAATTATGTAACTGTCTTAAACAGTTCAATTTTCAGTAAATGGTTTTCTGTGTTGTCCGATTTTTGAATAAGCTTATTTTTTGGTAGTTATCAGTGTATTGTTGTGCATGAAAACGCACTCACTGATGAAATTGTGGAGGGCTACTGTGCCATGCCAAGGCAAAACACACTACCTAAAAATTTCATCAAAATTATTACCAAAACATGGTCTCTAAGACTGTGATTTGTCATGTTACAATCAGATTTGGCTCAATATGGCTATGTTCACACTGCAGCCAAATGTGGCCCAAATCTGTTTTTTTTTTTTTTTTGTAAGGTTGTTCACACAACATTTTAAAACATAAGCCATATCTGAATAGCCAATGCTCGTTAACAGACCTGCATGTGTATAACACTCCCTGAGCATGCGTATAACAAACCAAGACATGTTTATTATTTTAATATGTGTTATGAATAAAACTATTAAAATTGTCATTAGCAGTTTTTTTATTTTTCTTTAAACCAGAATTGGACACTTATGACTATAATCAAATATCCACAAGTGATGAAAGTCCAGATAAATCAATTTTAAATAAGATAATTTGCAGTCATATGGTGGAATTGAATTACCATTAAAGCTCAAGAATGTAAAATTATAAGCAAGACATTATAAAATTGAGAGAAAGCCTTATATATGCAAGAGTTATTATCTGTAATTATTTCAGATTTCCATTGCTTGTATTCGTATTTTGATACAGTTTGAGAAATATAGAAACTGTTTTCTGCATGAGTGATATGAGCAAAGAGCCGTGTTACCTCTGCATTAAAATTAAATATGTTAAACCATAACAGGTATATAATGGAGTAAATCAAGTGCGCAAGTGACGAATGCTGAGTTAGACTGATGTAAAAAATCACATTAAATCGGACCTAGCTGTTCACAATAAAGGCACATAGGAAAAAATCAGATATGTATCCGATTTATTTCCACATATGAAAGTGGCCCTGATTGGATTTGAAAATGTCAGATTCAAAGCGCTTTTGGCTGTTTACACTGTCATTCAATTTACATATCTGTGTCACATGTGGGTAAAAAAAACAAACAGATTTGGGCCACATTCAGCTGTGGTGTGAACATAGCTAAAGTTCAGATTTAGAGAAAATAGAGTTTGAAAATTGCATTTCCAACCAAAATCCACTCTAAAAGCAAGAAAAGACTTGTCATACTGTAGTTAAAATGTAGTTAATGTATTTTGCCTTTGTAGGCCAGTATTGGTGGGGTTCAAACTTTGAGATTAAATTGGGGAGAACTGAGGTACAAAATGTATAACCTCATTTTTTTAGTAGAAAAGGAAAGCGATGCCATGTGATACTTCAGTTCAGAAAATATTAACATCCTATCTATCATTAATTATTCATTTGGATTGAGAAACGTAATAAAAATATCTCTGCACAACAACACAGCAACATAAGACATTTTTTTTAAGACAAATGTCTCTGCACAACAAATTCGGCAATATTTTTCAACTTTCAACAATCTGACAGACACAGAAACAGCAAGAGGTACCAAAAGTAAGAGAAGGAAACATAAAGAAAACAAATTGCCACATAACAGTCACAACTCTTAAGCAGGCCATTCCAGGCTAAACATTGATTTTAAATAAAACACTGGATGTCTGCAGCTACTTGGAGCACATTTCAAAATGTCACATTTCTGGCCTGTCGAGCTCCCCGCTGGCTTAGAGCTCTTTAGCTGCACCACACCATGAGAGCAGAGGCAAAAATGGCCTGTCTTAATACCACATCAGTCTCTCATTGATTTCATGTTAGTTGCTCAGTCCACCTTTCCTTCTTGAATCAATTTGAAAATAAAAGAAAACCAGAGGCAAAAATAAGAAAGAGAGGTTGCTACCTTTGATCCCAGCTTAATTGAAAGAAAAGGTCAAAGCTTACCAGCACCATAATGCATAATAACTGCTGCAACAATTTCTCTTTGTCCGAGAGATTGTTAATGACATGTGTGGGCATTAATAAAACACAAGACCCAATGCGAGTAAGAATAATATGTTTTAAGTCATATCCTCTACCGTGTATTATCCATATCATACAATGAACTTCAAAGACTTTAGTTTGATATTCAAATGCATATAGTTGATTAAAAAAAAAATGTCCCTGGACTTTTTATCAACATCAAGATTTATCCAGGTTAAAACTGGTCATGATTTTTTCACCGTTTTAAAACACTTTTATTTAGTTCATTCTATATGCTCAGTCAAAATGCCATAATATTCTCCACAACAATAAATGTCAGGGTGTTTTATACAGTTATTAGGGCATTGCTATGGTGTTGCTATGGCATTACTAAACGGTTGCTCACTAGTCCAAGTCAAAATACACCACCCCCAAATGATATCCTGATCCCATACAGCACGTGTGAAGACCCTTTCAGTGGAAGTGTATGGGGTTATTCGCTCATTTTTTTTTGGCTGCTGTCCGGACATTTATATCCTGAAATAAATCTTTTAGAATACAAACCAAGATTCTGTTCCAATAATCAACATTTTCACTCGAAATGAAAGGTTTCCTGTATATACTGTAAAAGAATAGTATCACCACAGACATATAGGTGGCACTCTTTCCAGATCAAAGGCTATTTTCAGTGTGAAATCAAGCTAATTACACTTTGACATCACACCATAAAGGAACTTCCAAGACACAATTTTCAAGATGGCTGCACGCTACTTTCTCTGGCACATAAGGTGAATTAAACAATAAACAAAATGCTTCTTAAAATTTTGTTAGATAGCATGACACAGCAGAACTTCTCAAAAGTATTTCACACCAACTACCCATATGTGCAATGTAAATACATGAATACACAGTTGGTAAAAATTAGCACTGATGTACTAGTTTAATCACTCAATCATAAGATTCACTGGTCAAACACCTGTCTACTCTACTGCCCTCTAGTGAACAGTTTGAACAATGTACTTCCTCCCCAAGCATTGAATGAACCCCTCTAGCAAGAATGATTGCAGAGGGTTAAACTCTTTTAGCACCGCTAAATACTGGCAATGACTTCCTGTAGCAAAATAGTTTCTCAAGAACTTCAGCTCTGATAAAGGTGCGATGGGGGAAGATGAACCAGAAAGCTGCAGAGCAGAGAGACAGATGGAGGAACAGAGAGCATTAAAATGAATGTCATTTAGCTCTTAGAAACGCACACACAGATGGGAACTTGATGAATGAAATTCATCTGAAATGTGACATTGAGTTGATGTAGTTAAATGTCAGTCTAGTGACTTTTAGAGGTAGTCTTTCCTCCGCGTGGCTGAGGGGATGAGAGGAGGCTGCCCTGGCTCACAGTCGGGCCTCTTCCTTTTCACAGCTCAACTGCTTGTAATGAATCACTGGCCAACACAATATCCACTCCCATGAAAGAGCAAGAGAGCCCCTTGAGCTTTAAAGCAGCATCCATCTGCACATAAGTCTCCTCCTGCCACCTCAACTGCTGCAAGTAAAACAAATGTGGTTGGCCATCACTGCCAGTCGTGCTTTAAGGGCTTGACGAGAAACGACTGCATGTCCCTCCCTCCCCCACCCAGTGGGCACATCTCTATTTCAATCTCTCCATTCTGTCCTTTCTTCTCTCTCTCTGTCTCTCTCTCTCTCTCTCTCTCTCTCTCTCTCTCTCTCTCTTTCTTGCTGCAGTAGAGCCCAGGCAAGAAATCACTCCCATTCAGCCAAGGACACACTCCCATCACACACACATACACACACACACATACAGGAGGCACGCTCTCAATATAAATATCTCTAGCACTATGGATAGCTCTGAGATTTATTCTGCTGCCAAGCCAGTAGAAAATTGACTTGTTTCATGGAGGCCGGCTATTGACACACTACCGTTGGGAGAGTTAGGAAGGGAGAGAGTGATGGAAAGAGAGAGAGAGAAAGAGGGTGTGTGTGTGTATGTGTTTACGTCTATATGTGTGAAAAAGAAAAACAGAGGGAAAGAGAGAGCGAGAACAAGACAGAGCGAGACGGGCTCCCCTCCATTACAGGATAATGTAATCAGCAGTGTGGGAAATGGTGATGAGTAAAATGGTACAGCTGACATTTATATAAGAGGATATTGATGACATAAGCTGAGGAGGCAGACGTCCTCCCCTCTGCTCCTGCGGATTGATAAAGAAGCTCATTTAGCCAGTATATCATTCTTTCCCCAGAAGAGCAGGGCAAACTGCTGGGCCTGGAGCGAGGCGTGAAGGCGGGGGTAGACAGGGAGAGACAGCAGATATAAATGCTCAGATCTAACCTTTCCAGGAAAAAAAAAACAACAACACTAAAAGTGCACTCTTCTGCTCGCCGGTGCTATGAGGCGACGCAGATTACTTGGGTGATGAACAATGTGGAGCTTTGATACTTTTTAATCCTGATTGTTTTTAAGTATTTAAAAAACGGAGCGTGCACAAGTTGGCGAAAGAGAAAGAAAGAGTGTGAGGAAGAGTAAGGAAAGACAGTGAGGGGAGAAAGGGAGTAATTTTCCCTCTAGCCCGGTTTAAAAGAGTGGAGAACAGAGGATGGGCAAAAGATGGTGAAGTGAGCATGAATTTTTGCTTGAATCAGCATTCACTCAGCCAAGAGAGGAGAAGTGTGGGACTATAATTTAGCCTGTGCACAGCTCAAGGCTCATGTCAACCCTAAACAGACACCCCGGTTGATCATTTGAGAGGTTTTATGCCCAGCACTTCTCATTAGATATACTAAATTGCTGCAGAATCATATTAGTCAGCGGCAGACGTTTCAAGAACTTTAGAACAGTCGGTCAGTGCCCACAAAAGCCTGCTGGTTCAAATGTGCATTCTTCAATTTCTGAAATTCTGGATTTGTTAACGGCACAAGCATTCAACCCGCTTGAAGTCGTGTTCAGTATCAAGCCATGGAAAATTCTGCAGGAGTACCACAGTATGTGGTCTTAGAACTTCACCATGACAAAACCATGAGCAGTAAGTCTTTGTGAAGACATACTGCTCCCTGTGCAGAACAGTGCTACCAATGCCAGCTTCACTCTTGCTGAATGCCTGGGGAAAGTGATAAGAAAAATGGACCACTTGATAAACTACATTTAATTAGAAATGGATAAGTGTGGAAATTACAACTTGATTGACAATCAATTTAACTATGCACACAACATTCGAGTGCACAATCTTATAACAAGTCTATGATCAGACCTGTGAACAACAAAACTTTTTGTTATTGGAGTATGTAATGGTAATTGGTACAATTAGTGCTGATTTCTGTTTATAATGAAAACATACTGTACATTCAGATATACACTCACTGAGCACTATATTAGGAACACCTGTGCACCTGTACTTATTCATGTGTTTATCTAATCAGCCAATTGTGTGGCAGCAATGCAACGAATAAAATCGTGCAGATATGGGTCAGGAGCTTCAGTAAATGTTCATATCCACCATCAGAATGGGGGAAAAATTTGACCTCAGTGATTTTGACTGTGGCAAGATTGTTGGTGCCAGACAGGCTGGTTTAAGTATATCTGTAACTGCTGATCTCCTGGAATTTTCACGCACAACATTCTCTAGAGTTTACTCAGAATGGTGTTAAAAAAAAAAAAAAAAAAAAAACATCCAGTGAGTGGCAGTTCTGCAGATGGAAATTCCTTGTTGATGAGAGAGGTCAAGCTGACAGAAAGGCTATGGTAACTCAGATAACCACTCTGTACAATTGTAGTGAGCAGAATTGCATCTCAGAATGCACAACACATCAAAATTGTAGGTGGATGGGCTAAAACAGATGTGAAGACCACATCAGACAATTTATTAGGACCATAATTTTCATAATAAAGTGCTCAGTGAGTGTATAACTAATTTTTTTGAATGTACTTTGCCTTAAACTGTTGTTTTGGAAGGATAAATATAGCAAATGCTGTGGCCCAGAAACGTATTTGGACACTTTAAGCCACACATACAGTAAAAGTGTCTAAATTCTTTACATTTTAACATTTACACTTTAAAGCTATTAACCAACTGGTCCCAAAGTCATTTTAGTGGATGAATGAAGTAATGTCCCCTTAAGTTCATAAAGTTGTCCTAGAAGAGTAACCACAGGTGTAGTTCAGCACAATAACTATAAACATTTTCTGCTAAGTTTGACAACCACAAAGTGTCCAAATACCTTGTCTCAGTTTAAAACAATATATCTATTGTTTTATCATTTAAAATAAAGCATGCTTGCACAATCTTTCTTTAAAATAAAAGCCAATTGTTTGGATATTTTGTAATATAATGCAAAGACATTCATACATGTTTAAGTGTCCAAACACTTTTTGAGGCCACTGTATTTTCAAATTTACTAAGCTATTTTAAACACCCTAAAAATGAAGGCACAACAATAAACAAATGAATGGAATGTACGTAAATAAATCCTAAGTAAGCAACGGAGAACAAAATGGTAATGTAACAACATTAAACCGCTGGTCTCTTTTAGATAAAAAGGAAAAACACTCCATTCATAAGCTTATGTGGTATCAAATGCCCAAACTTTCAGGCCACTTCTCCCATGGAATACTCCCAAGCAAAAAGCCACCAGGACAGATTCTGGAAGTGCACCTTTCAAACAACCTCAGGTTTCCATCAGAGTGGCCCGTGTGTTGCCACAGAAGCTTGACCTTTAGCTGCCTTTGCTGTAATTCAATAAGAGGCCCAAGGCTGACACCCTAACCCAACACGGGCCACAATACAACCCCAGTACACCTCTAACAGGCGTGACTGCACCTTCCTCATACCTACTCACAGATAACTTAAATTTATTGTATCCCCTTTTCCTCTGTTTATCTATAGAATTTCCATGGGGCGATGGCTGACATTTCACATTAATATAATTAATGAGAGGACGTCTTCTGAGATATTCCGCATTTCCCTTCAAAGGCACATATGAAATCTCATTTAGTCATTAATCAGCATTCTATGAAAAATTACTAAGAAAAATAGTTTTAAATTAAGTTTGATCCTGAGAAAATGCGCAGACCAAATTAAAAAGAATTATTACAAAAACGAATTGCCAATCTTTTAAGTAAATAATCCAAAACATCCTAACACGTCATTCATTATATTAATTATAAACTGAATTAAAGGAGTTCACAGAAAATTGAAAATTCTGTTGTTATTTACTCACCATATTGTCTTTACAAACCTATTTCTTTCTTCCACAGAACTCAAAGTCATGCAGGTTTGGAACAACATGAGGGTGAGTATATGATGAAAGAATTTTCATCTGTGGGTGAACTATTCCTTTAAGAGTTAACTTTAAAGAAGTTTAAGAAAACAGTATTATATAGCAATAGGTATACTGTTCAAAATTTGCACATGTTTTGATTTCCAAACTGACCAATAAATATGATCTCATGACCAGTTGGTTAAAGTAGCCATGTAAACAGCCCAAATCACATTGGATCTGGGATATTTGTTTGCTTTCTTTCCCAGATATTCCATGTCTGAATTTAATAGGCAAATTCAAGGAAAGCATTTACCTGTCATGCAATAAAAACATTTAATAGCAAAGAAACTAATTTGTCAAATAAATTCACCTGTGTTCCTGAACTCCAACACTTTAATCTGTTCAGCACCAAATGCACTTCTCTACACATCTGTCAGCCAGTCTGTCATAAAGCTTTTCCCTGAGTACAATAATTACTCCATTACTTTCATTTCCTTTTGTATTAAGACCAAAGAGTCACACATCTTGTTTTGAGGTCAAAGCCCTTACTCTGATGGTGTTCTGATATTACTCATCAAACTACAGATCTAGAACACACTAGTAAGGATCATTAAAACAGCATGGCTCTGGTCTGAACAACAGTATTTTTAATGGTGAATTGTGTCTATTAATGTGCCCCTACAACCTTAATAATTCCTTTAGGATTGTGAGAAGCACAAGAATAATAAGGAGGTGTTAGTTTTAATGGAGATTGTGTTAAAGCAGATTTTCTATGTGTTTCTTCATGTTGGATCAGCTGCTGTGGTGAGGCCCCAGGGTTAGTCCTGACTGATAATGTGGGCGCAAGAACTGTGCCATATTGACCTCGTTGTTGGGTTTGGGGGTTTTAAGCACTGCAAGGTTGATGGCTTACACCAGATCAAACATCCAGATGGGCTAAAAAATAAAGCCAAACAGACACAGTCTAGACTTAGTCACTGAAACAGATCTCTGTTGCTCTGTTTGTCTAAACAGAAGTCGCAACTTCTGTGATTTTGTTCAACTGACCCCTATTAACCTCTGGACACAGATCGGACCTTTCTCACTCTGAGAGGGGTCCAATAGGCTGTGAGATCCCTCTTAGTTCCAAGGTAATTTTTTTCATTTAGGGCCGGGGCACTTTTGACTACATGTAACATTTATTTAAAACAGTAATAAAATGTCCTGGAATAAAGATCTGATCACAGCCTTGTTCAACCATCAATTAGATTTTGCTATCATGTAAAATGGCATGGAGATTTGATATTGTGTGCAATGATAGACAAAACTGGATCATTTGGACTTACTAACCCAACAAGTTACAAATATTAAAATACAAATATAAAGGGGGGCCTGGGTAGCTCAGCGAGTAAAGACGCTGACTACCACCCCTGGAGTCGTGAGTTCAAATCCAGGGCGTGCTGAGTGACTCCAGCCAGGTCTCCTAAGCAACCAAATTGGCCCGGTTGTTAGGGAGGGTAGAGTCACAAGATGTAACCTCCTTGTGGTCGCTATAATGTGGTTCTCGCTCTCGGTGGGGTGCGTGGTGAGTTGTGTGTGGATGCCGCGGAGAATAGCCTCCACGCGCGCTACGTCACCGCAGTAACGCGCTCAACAAGCCACATGATAAGATGCGCAGATTGATGTTCTCGACGCAGAGGCAACTGAGATTCATCCTCCACCACCCGGATTGAGGTGAATCACTACGCCACCACGAGGACTTAGATAATATTGGGAATTGGGCATTCCAAATTGGGGGGGAAAGGGGAAAATAAATAAATAAATAGTAATCCACCACAAATTACTAATTACTTCTCTAAAATTATAATCAAATAATTTACTAATTATGTCACTGAAAAAGTAATCACATTAATAATTACTTTACTTTTAAGTTACTTTCTAAAACACTTTTCCACATTTGAATTTATAGAAATTCAAAATAATGTCTATATTTCTTGTTCATTGTTACACACAAGTCATACACATAAATCATGTATTCTACATAAATAATATATATATATATATATATATATATATATATATATATATATATATATATATATATATATATATATAGCATAACCCTATAATGTACTTAAAAGTAATTCGATTAATTGAAAGTCAGTCAATTTTAAAGTCAGTTAAAAATTAAAAAATTGAAAGTCAGTTTATTTAAAAGTGATTAGATTATAGTAGCTAATTACTTTGTAATTGGATTACACCCAACACTGTTTATTACAGAGGGAAAGTAAAAAAATTTGGGTGGGGGATAAGCTCAGAATAAAGAAATTGTAGCAAATGTAACATTTCAAAACCCTAAAAAAAAAAAACAAACAAAAAAAAAAAACTGAAGAATCACCCCCTTAATGTTTTGACCCACTTACTACTGTATATTCACTCTGACTATACGAAAATGATCCACCCAGCATTTTCAGATGAACGTATCAATGTGGAAAATAATACAAATAAACATCCCTTGAAAATATGAATCAAGTATCAAAGTATTTAGTGTAATGTGTTACATGCGATTCTGTAGTGTTGACTATATATTATATACCTCCTGTCTTTCTTCTTGCATGCATACTGGCATCCAAGGGCCTGTTTTTTCTGCCATATATTTCACCATGTCAGATGTTATCATATGATGGCCCCACTGCTCAGCCTTTGAATCAATCGCCTTAATACTGTCACGTAACAATTGCTACAGATATCCAGCTTCACTGCTGATCAACACATGGAGGCCATGAGAAGGTTGTCCTACATGTGTGTCTCACAACAGGTGCTGGATTTAACCATCAGCCCTCAGCCGAGACCAACACAGATCATACACAGACAGCGAAAGAAGAAAGAGGCTAAACACACGCAATGGACATTCTCATCACTTCCCTAGAATATTGAAAATAAGTTAGGGGCTCCACATTTCTGTAATATATTTCAGTTTCATAGTCATAATCACAGTCGCAGACATTAATAACCACCCCAGCACAGTCCAAATATATACGACTACCCACAGGAAGCAAATCTTTAATATCACAATTATTTCTCCTAGACAGCAATGAGATTAAATGGAGAGCAAATGGAAACTCTCCTGCTTCCCAGATTTTTCTCCGGATAAAAAAAGACCCCAGTAATCTCACGTGTGTCTCCTTAAGAGTTTAACAAGAGATTTCAACAATGTCTTAAACTGTGCTCAGATTTGCCAAGATACAAAATCTGCAATCAAACGTTCAAAGATTTTAATATGAATGCATCAGATTTGTCCTAGACCAAATTATCTGACAATCCACAGTTTAAAGCTCTGTACTCTCACTGTATGCAACATTTGTAAACCATTGTCTTGTTTGTGTCTCTTCTTCTAATTAATTTTAGGAGAAATATCCAAAACAAATCTGATACTCAAATGTGACATAATTGAGAACTCCATTACATCTCTTGAGCTATGAAAGAGCAATCTCTGAAAAATAAAATTTTCCGGCGGGAAAGACTGAAAAATTGAAATGACAACAAACCTGTTAATTCTAATAGATGTGGTCCATTTGTCTTGCATACAAATAATCACATAGTCATCCACCCAAAGGTGACAATGGCTACCATCTCATTTTGATTTCCATAAATTGTTGTGATGAAACTGATACTGTATGCCTCAAATAAGCCAGAGGGGAAGCCACATGCACAAAATTTTTCTTCTTAAAAATCCTGTCACTCAATTTTATGAGTTGACCCATTCGGTGTGAGAGGAGATTAGCAGGGGTCAGGGGTCCCTGGTGCAAGATTCTGACACCAACGTTGCATTCTGGACACTTGATGAACACAGACACGAGATGTGAGAAAGGCCGGAAAAGGCCAGTGAGAAGTAAAATAGAAATAACATGTAAGCGGAGAGCAAATTATGACTTCACCCGTGCCACTTGCTCACATTCTTTTACAATCATTCATGGCAGAGGATTTAAATGGAATGCATTATAAATCCTGCACAATGTTATATGTGTAATATTAATGATTTTTGCCATGGAATAGCTGAAGAATGGTCAGGCCGAAATATTTGCATTTCCTGCTAAATAAAGCAGAGTTATTTCCTGCCATTGTGTCTGAGCTCTGTTGTCCACAAGGGTAACACAGAAGAGCATGAACATAACATCTTTTTTATGGGGGTTTGAATGACACAAGCATATCTGAATTTAGTGTTGTTATTGCAGTCTCACGCCTCACACAGAACAACGTTGGAAGCAAATGCACTGAAATATTGCCCTTCCTTTGTTTGCCAAGCACTTTGCCATGGCTGCGTACCCTCTCTCCCTCTCTCACTCTGTCACTCATAAAAATAATATTTAGATCTTTATTCCTCCTCCTTAGCATATTTATGAGAGAACCTGGTGGGTATTTTTACTCCTTTATGACAAAATCCAGAGACAAGGAGTTAAGCTCATCGCCCCAAACCAGCGATCAGCCCAGCACTCTAGCATAACTGTCTCTGGCATTCTCTATCCATTACCCAGGCTTAGCGAAGGGCCACTGCAGCTCTATCCAACGTCAACACTTTGGCTCTCTCTCTCCACATTAACTATTCAGATCAGCTTGTAGCACAGGCGCTCATCTCCATACCCTGAGCCATGTTATTATCTCGTCTCTCGTCTCACTCGTCGTTTGCTGATCGGCCCTTCTGCAATAATGGTCGTAGTGAATTATTCAGGCCTAGTTAGACGCTGAGCTCACCCTGATGCAAAACTCACATCATGAAGTCCATCCATCTCTGTGCTGAAATATAGCTGCCAACAGCTCCTCCAACCCCAGTGTCTTCAATCACACAGTCGCTTCTGTCAGAGCACGGCAGCTAGCACTACACTCAGCCTCAGACTGGACAAAGAGGGCCCATCAGGACCCCATAGACAACATACTTCAGCATGTACTGATAAACATTTCGACACATTAACAAAACCTACAGTATTGTGGTCTGTCATGTCTGGCATATTAGAGTTATTTAGGCTCATTTGAAAAGCTCCAAAAAAATTAAATGAAAACAATGTAATATGCAGGTAGGTTTGTGGGCCACAGAGTAACTTATCCTGTTCCAAACCCTTTCAATATTGTATGCAGCAATTATTTCTATATTTCCATAGGTATCAAACTTTTTAACATTACCTTTTTACCTGTATCGCATACTGTAAATGTGTAAATGCAAACTGTTTTTTGTGGTGAATGGTAGGCTGTAATTTAAGGCTAGTAATTCTTTAAATGGATGAATTTTCTATTATCTATTTTGTGATTTCCAATGTGTAGTTCTTAGGGCTGTCGATTTAACCTAAAACACACACACACACACACACACACACACACTCACAAACAAACGCAATTAATCATTTTCCCTGACCCATTCATAAATTCTGTTCTAAAAGAATGTATTTTATTACCATAGGAGCAATTCAAGCTTGAAGAACATGTGTTTTTATGAGCCATGTCAGTAGGGGGCAGTTGAGCACACCTCAACAAACCTCACAAGCAGCGAAGTGACAAAATGAGATCCAGTCACACAGGACGCGCTCTTGACAGCTTGGTGAAGCACAATACAATACAGGAATTTCAAGACACGAAGTTTCAACTACTTTTAACTTGACAAAGCGTCCAAGAAACACAGCATTTATGATGCTGAAAACCAGTGAGACGCTCCAAAAGCGTCTAGCGCAGACGGAACACAAGAACGCGTCATGGATTGACGAACTCAATGCAAAATGGACTGCTGTCGACCAGAGGCTTATTCAATGATACGGATATAAAACAAACAATATATTGACTTCTTAAGCCACTTTTTGTATTGTCTAATCAATGCTTTATTAGTCTGCCACAGTAATGCAATATATTTTTATCTTAATATCAGAATTATTGTACTTATATTATATTTCTAATTATTTGAATTATTATGTATCATTTATATTAAACTTTCTTTATTTGGGGGTCTTATGTATTAAATAATGATAATCCTATTAATTAAACAGCATGTCATGTCACTTTTTTGATTAAAAATTGTAATCAATTGACAGCTCTGGTTTTTATCCAATGTATTTTGTTTTGCACCCATTCCATATTGCTAAGCTGAACTTTTCGTAAAGGATTAGTTCACCCAAAAATTAAAACTCTGTCATTCTCATGAACGTGCAACAGATGTTAAGATTTTTACAGAAAAATGACTGATGTTTCAGATTATCTCTCACCCAAAAATCGTATGTATTCTGAAGACATGGAACAACATGATGGTAAATAAATTATGAAACCTTTTTGGGAGAAATGTTCCTAAAATCTAAAATGTTTCTAAAATCTTGATGTCTTGTTTTAACAACTAACCAACCCCCCCCCCACCTAAGAACAGAAAAACACACACATGCATACACAAAGAGAACATACAAACAATTAAAAATATGTTTTAACAAAAAGGTCTCACTTCACTAAGACATGTTTCTAAATTACCAAAGCCTTTGTAAAGGAGCAGTCACCCGGGATAAACACTGTCAAGAACTTCAGCCTTTAGACACAAGTCTATTTCCTGAAAGCTTTAGGGTTATTAGGCACTCATAATGGAGCTAATTAACAGGCTCAATTATTTTGTACGAAAGCTCATCAAAGAAACAATTGTGAGATGGAAACTGGCAAAACTGTTTTCTAAATCAATGAATGTGTCATTAACATCCAGTAAATTAAGTAATTTATCAGACGCTACAAAACAGGGGCAAGTATTTACACAAGATAGTCAAGATGCACACGAACACAAATTCATATAACAAGATCACAAACTAAATAAATAAACTGCATTAAGTCTTTTGCGTCTGAGCTGTGCATCCATACTACAAAGCAGGGAAGGTGGAGGAATCATACACACACCTTTGGGAAACACCTTTACTTGACTTTGTTTAAATCATCACTGCAAACATGCATTCGTAAACGCAATGTCATTCCATTTACAGTATCAGATTTGAACTAACTGAATGCTGTAATGAAATTAAATGTACAACCTCTAGATTGCCTTCTGAGAAGAGCTACAGAGAAAATTCACACTACAAAGTGTATTTAAACACACAAACATGTTGAAAAAGATCTTAAAAACTCACAACCTACTGTAACTGTACACTGTATAGGATGAAATATTTTATATTAATATAATAGGTATGGTAATAATGTAATAATAACACAGGGTTAGTTGTAACAGCACTAGTTCCAGCACATAGTGAGTTAATAAAGTTGTTAGTTGTACTAATTGTTACTAGTGTATTGTATACCCACTATGTCATTCTTGAAGCAACACTGTAGAATTTAGAGCTATTAAGTTATTCTGTGGAAAATAATTTTTGAACCAAATTTAAATTAGGTATATTTTTGTTTCTATTTTCTTTACAGATAGGTCACAAATGGGTATATCAGATGAACATACAGCATATCAGGAGCATCATAACATGTTTCAAATGTAAAATATCAACACACACACTCTAACATGTACACATTGTTTGTTCATTAAAGCTGTGTTGCAATGCTATCTGAATAATGGGAGCTCAATTTTTGCCTCTTTTCACTTATTGTTACAAATTACTGTGATATTTGGAACTCATTGTATTTATTATAAATTTATGAAGTCTGCTGTGTATCACAGGTCTTAAAGGAATAGTTCAACCTGATAATTTTCTCACTCTAATGCCATTCCAGATGTGTATAACTTTCTTCCTTCCTTCTGCTAAACACAAACAAAGATTTTAAGAAAAATATTTCAGCTCTGTAGGTCCCCACAATGCAAGTGAATGGTGGCCAGAACTTTGAAGGTCCAAAAAGCACATAAAGGCAGCATAAAAGCAATCCAAACAACTCCAGTGGTTACTGTGCATCCGGAAAGTATTCACAGCGCTTCCCTTTTTTCCACATTTTGTTATGTTACAGCCTTATTCCAAAATCGATTAAATTGATTATTTTTCTCAAAATTCTACAAACAATACCCCATAATGACAACGTGAAAGAAGTTTGTTTGAAATCGTTGCATATGTATTAAAAATAAAAAACGAAAAGAAAAAAAAATCACATGTACAAAAGTATTCACAGCCTTTGCCATGACACTCAAAATTGAGCTCAGGTGCATCCTGTTTCCACTGATCATCCATGAGCTGTTTCTCCAATTTGATTGGAGTCCACCTGTGGTAAATTCAGTTGATTGGACATGATTTGGAAAGGCACACACCTGTCTATATAAGTTCCCACAGTTAACAGTGCATGTCAGAGCACAAACCAAGCCATGAAGTCCAAGGAATTGTCTGTAGACCTCCGAGACAGGATTGTATCGAGGCTCAGAAATTTCTGCAGCACTGAAGGTCCCAATGAGCACAGTGGCCTCCATCATCCGTAAATGGAAGAAGTTTGGAACCACCAGGACTCTTCCTAGAGCTGGCCGCCCGGCCAAACTGAGCGATCGGGGGAGAAGGACCTTAGTCAGGGAGGTGACCAAGAACCTGATGGTCACTCTGACAGAGCTCCAGCGTTTCTCTGTGGAGAGAGGATAACCTTCCAGAAGAACAACCATCTCTGCAGAACTCCACCAATCAGGCCTGTATGGTAGAGTGGCCAGACGGAAGCCACTCCTCAGTAAAAGGCACATGACAGCCCGCCTGGTGTTTGCCAAAAGGCACCTGAAGGACTCTCAGACCATGAGAAACAAAATTCTATGGTCTGATGAAACAAAGATTGAACTCTTTGGCCTGAATGGCAAGCGTCATGTCTGGAGGAAACCAGGCACTGCTCATCACCTGGCCAATACCATCCCTACAGTGAAGCATGGTGGTGGCAGCATCATGCTGTGGGGATGTTTTTCAGCTGCAGGAACTGGGAGACTTGTCAGGATCGAGGGAAAGATGAATGCAGCAATGTACAGAGACATCCTTCATGAAAACCTGCTCCAGAGCGCTCTGGACCTCAGACTGGGGCGAAGGTTCATCTTCCAACAGGACAACGACCCTAAGCACACAGCCAAAATAACAAAGGAGTGGCTACGGGACAACTCTGTGAATGTCCTTGAGTGGCCCAGCCAGAGCCCAGACTTGAACCCGATTGAACATCTCTGGAGCACCGAAGCTCCCCATCCAACCTGATGGAGCTTGAGAGGTCCTGCAAAGAAGAATGGAAGAAACTGCCCAAAAATAGGTGTGCCAAGCTTGTAGCATCATACTCAAAAAGACTTGAGGCTGTAATTGGTGCCAAAGGTGCTTCAACAAAGTATTGAGCAAAGGCTGTGAATACTTTTGTACATGTGATTTTTTTTTCCGTTTTTTATTTTTAATAAATTTGCAAAGATTTCAAACAAACTACTTTCACGTTGTCATTATGGGGTATTGTTTGTAGAATTTTGAGGAAAATAATGAATTTAATCAATTTTGGAATAAGGCTGTAACATAACAAAATGTGGAAAAAGTAAAGCGCTGTGAATACTTTCCAGATGCACTGTAAATCCATGTCTTCAAAAGCGATATGACAGGCATGGGTGAGAAACAGATCAATATTTAAGTCCTTTTTTACTATAAACCTCCACTTTTACTTTCACATACACCTTCTTTTGTTTTTGGCAATTCACATTTTTCATGCATATCCACACCTACTGGGAAGGGAGGAAAATTTATAGTAAAAAAGGACTTAAATATTGTTTCTAAACCACACCTATCATATCGCTTATGAAGACATGGATTAAGCCACTGGAGTCAAATTTCATTTTGTTTGGGTGAACTTTCCCTTTAAAATGAATGATATTTGTACTGTAGTAGACAGCCTTGGCTAATTTGTGTCAAAGGGATAGTTCACCCAATAATAACAATGCTGTCATCATTTACTCATCCTCATGTAGGTCCAAACCCATAAGACTTTCTTTCTTCCAAGGAACAAAACATTTTGATACTATTCGGAATGACAGCCTTGATCACCATTCACTTTAATTGCATCTTTTTTCTATACAATGAAAGTGAATGGTGACTGAGGTTGTCCTTTTGCCTAACATCTCCATTTGTGTTCCATGTCAGAAAGAAAGTCATACAGTTTTTTTTGTGGTTAAACAAAGTGTGACAAACAACAATAACAAAGAACTATGACCAAGTGAGTTGTTTGTGTCTGCAGATGCCATATGCATGCATACAAACGTTTTCATTCTGGGATCCGCCATGGAAAAGTAAGCTCAGTTTTGCTCCAACAGCTGGGAGCTACAGGCCTCAGCATTTTCCCCAACTAAGACTCACTTTCTGGGGCACAATCCCTCAAAGCGTGTTCACTGTACCACACACATGCACAGACATGCCAACTCTCACAATTACACAGATTTTGTCCTGAAGAATGCTTTCTCTGGTGTAAAATGTCTCGCTGTCTGTGCTAACCGTTCCACAAGGACAGACCACACATATTTAACACATCAACAGGAACAAAAATTTGCTCCACGATTATGTGGTCATCTTTTCGACATGCAGAGCATGACCGGCTCTGAACGTGGCACAGTCATACCATATCATGTTCAATTGACACCTCAGTTCTCAGTGACGAAGGAATTTTGGAATTTCTTACATTTAAGGTTTTTTTTATTTGTTCAAAATATGTTCTGCAAAAAGAAATTATGGAAACAGAAGTATGAATAAATACACAAACAAACAATATAGACCACAAGTGCACACATGCACACCTATACCTCTCATTTAGCCATTAGAATCCAATGAGAGCACAGAATCAGGGGTAAACAGGTGACACAAACTGCTGACTGTGTTCCCGAGGATAGTAAATAGCTCGGCCTGCAATCATACACCTACAGCTCTAATTACACCACCCCACAATGTTCTGATGGGCTTTATTTAAAGCACTATTTGAAGCTCCTAATTCCAGGTGCATGGTTTAATGTTATATGTTTTACTTAAGTATTTTGCTGTCTTAACGTAACCATCATAAAATGCAAATGAACTGCAACTTGATGTTAATTTTGTTTAATTTCAATCTAAAAGTGTGACACTGCTCTCTCTCTCTCTCTCTCTCTCTCTCTGCAGGGTAATGGATAAGGGTTAATCAATGAGGCTTCATCTGAAAGGAGCTAGGCTGGTCAAGCAGGCATTACCAAGTCTCATCACTAAAATAATGAGCCATTTTCACCTATGATTTACCTCTTCCTGCCTGCCCTCTTTCCTTCTCTTCTCTTCTCTTCTCTTCTCTTCTCTTCTCTTCTCTTCTCTTCTCTTCTCTTCTCCTCTCCTCTCCTTTCTTCTCACTTTCCTTCTCCTCTTCCAGAGACCAAATTAGTCATAAATATGAAAAGTCTCTTCATAGTCAGCACTTTCCTTGTAAAGTAATTTTGAGGCATGTCTAGGGGAAGTTCCTCTTTAAATGATGCAGTGTACTCCTTAGTGGCAGAAGCTCTGACTTGGCACTGTGGTTTCAGCAGATTAGGGGAAAACAGCTGTGGCTAGTGTCACACTATTTACTATATCATCTTTATTTCTGTAGCAATACCCAAGTCCTGTTGGTGCGTGAATGCACACTGTGCAAATATAGGAGCACATACAGCAAAGAGATGTATTACATCTCAGAAGTACACTTAAAAGCTTAGCTCACACAAAATGAATTTTTTGTCATCTTTTACTCACCTTCATGTGGTTCCAATCCTATATTACAGTTGTGCTCAAAAGTTTGCATACCCTGGCAGAAATTGTGAAATTTTGGCATTGATATTGAAAATATGACTGATCATGCAAAAAAACTGTCTTTTATTTAAGGATAGTGATCATACGAAGCCATTTATTATCACATAGTTGTTTGGCTCCTTTTTAAATCATAATGATAACAGAAATCACCCAAATGGCTCTGATCAAAAGTTTACATACCCTTGAATGTTTGGCCTTGTTACAGACACACAAGGTGACACACACAGGTTAAAATGGCATTTAAAGTTTAATTTCCCACACCTGTGGCTTTTTAAATTGCAATTAGTGTCTGTGTATAAATAGTCAATGAGTTTGTTAGCGCTCATGTGGATGCACTGAGCAGGCTAGATACTGAGCCATGGGGAGCAGAAAAGAACTGTCAAAAGACCTGAGTAACAAGGTAATGGAACTTTATATAAAAGATATCCAAAGCCTTGAAAATGCCAGTCAGTACTGTTCAATCACTTATTAAGAAGTGGAAAATTCGGGGATCTCTTGATACCAAGCCAAGGTCAGGTAGACCAAGAAAGATTTCAGCCACAACTGCCAGAAGAATTGTTCGGGATACAAAGAAAAACCCACAGGTAACCTCAGGAGAAATACAGGCTGCTCTGGAAAAAGACGATGTGTTTGTTTCAAGGAGCACAATACGACGATACTTGAACAAAAATTAGCTGCATGGTTGAGTTGCCAGAAAGAAGCCTTTACTGCGCCAATGCTACAAAAAAGCCCGATTGCAATATGCCCGACAACACCTTGACACGCCTCACAGCTTCTGGCACACTGTAATTTGGAGTGATGAGACCAAAATAGAGCTTTATGGTCACAACCATAAGCACTATGTTTAGAGAGGGGTCAACAAGGCCTATAGTGAAAAGAATACCATCCCTTCTGTGAAGCATGGTGGTGGCTCACTGATTTTTGGGGGTGACTGAGCTCTAAAGGCACGGGGAATCTTGTGAAAATTGATGGCAAGATGAATGCAGCATGTTATCAGAAAATACTGGCAGACAATTTGCATTCTTCTGCACGAAAGCTGAGCATGGGACGCTCTTGGACTTTCCAGCACGACAATGACCCTAAGCACAAGGCCAAGTTGACCCTCCAGTGGTTACAGCAGAAAAAGGTGAAGGTTCTGGAGTGGCCATCACAGTCTCCTGACCTTAATATGATCGAGCCACTCTGGGTAGATCTCAGATGTGTGGTTCATGCAAGACAACCAAAGACTTTGCATGACCTGGAGGCATTTTGCCAAGACGAATGGGCAGCTATACCACGTGCAAGAATTTGGGGCCTCATATACACCTATTACAAAAGACTGCACGCTGTCATTGATGCTAAAGGGGGCAATACACAGTATTAAGAACTAAGGGTATGCAGACTTTTGAACAGGGGTCATTTTATTTTTTTCTTTGTTGCCATGTTTTGTTTTATGATTGTGCCATTCTGTTATAACCTACAGTTGAATATGAATCCCATAAGAAATAACAGAAATGTGTTTTGCCTGCTCACTCATATTTTCTTTAAAAATGGTACATATATTACCAATTCTCCAAGGGTATGCAAACTTTTGAGCACAACTGTACTTTCTTCCATGGAACACAAAAGGAGATGTTTAGCAGAATAACCACACTGCTATTTCTTATACAACAAAATTGAACAGGGGCAGACACTGCAAAGAGTGTTCAGCCAAAGACAGACCACTTATATTCAAATGAATGCAAGAAATTGGAACCCCAAATATGGCAGATGCAGGAAAAAAAAAGCCACTTGAGCTTTGGATCATGTCAGGAGCCACTGCAGTTACCAAAACCCATGCACCTGGTGGCGCTAAAGCACAGAAAGCTGTTTTGACTAGGTCTGGGTAAAAATATTGATTTTCCGATGCATTGCGATCTTCATTTGAACGATCTCGATATAGATTCTTAAATCCCAAGATCGATCTTATACTATCTGCGCAACTCTCTACAAATCACTCGCATATGAGACCAAATTTCATGCTATGCGACTAAAAATTTCTGTGATTAGCCACTGGCTTGTAAACGTTCAGATTCGAACAGTGCAGCATGTTTTACAGTGTTGCGAGTTAAACTTTAATTTTACCCGTTCTGTGTAATGTGTTCGAAGAGATCCATGCAATTCATTTGTCCTTGAATGATGTAATAACTAATATCCTTTCTGTTCTTTACAGTCAATTGTTGATTGGTTGTTTTGCAAACTTGTCGAGTAGTTTTTCTTCTCATCCGTAATGGGCGTAGGGCAGACCAGTTGAAACGTGGTTTGTGCCACCTTCCATACCAGTGTAAAGTTGCGGTGATTCGTTTCGCATTATCACTACAGGTGAAAGAGCCAATTTTAAATACATCACCTGTCAGTCAGCTCGAGAACACACATGCGCATTAGCTGGACTAGCCTAAAAAAATAGCGTTGATTTTTAGCATGATCTGTGCTAAGGAAGCAGAATTTATAAAACTATTGTTGTCAGTTTTAACTGCTGATTTGAAATATGTTATTTGATCGTAATCTTGACCAACCGTTTTGGAGATTTCGATCTTTCTCCATTCAAGTAGATGGGAGTTGTACTTTTATGCCGCTGGTATCCATAGAAAATAGCTGCCCGAGAAAGTTTCAAAGGCCGCAGAGGACTGACTTTCCTTGAAAGGGACTTTGAACACTTAAGCATCAAAAATGAAAAAAAAAAAAAAAAAAAAACACCATTATATTACTATAAAACTAGTTGTATGTCTTCTGCACTTTACTCTGTCTCAAGCCATATGATAACCTTGGGAACAGACTGAAATGTAAGTTTTATTAAAACTTGCCATGACGCAGTCAGTGATGAGAAACAAGAACCATAACAGACATCAAATGTGGCGCAACACAACTTGAAGCACCATATTTTAATATAAACAAGTGTGAATATAACTTGAAGCTGCAAGTGGAAGATTTTGGCTTAAAACTTGGAAAATGGTGCAGAAGTCATATGGTGTATGAATGCTCCTCAGCATCCTTTCACATTCACTTTGATTACATGCAGAAGAGCTGCGTGAACATTCTGCAAAACTACTTTTTTGTATCCATGGAATAAAGTCAGTCATACAGGTTTGGAATGACTTGAGGGTTAGTAAACAATGACAGAATTTTCATTTTTCAGTGAACTAACCCTATAATTCAGAGGGGAAGAGCGAGAGAGAAGGGAACAATTTCTTTAACTTGTTAGCATCTTAAAAACTGTCTGTGATACTGTATGATTCCACTAAGGTCAATAGAGCTGTTATTTACATAAACCTCATAGACTGAAAATGGGCATCAATTTTTTGGTGTGCTTAAATAACCTACAAAACTGCACAGCACACATGGCCAAATATGCAGTCTTAAACTCCAAACTAAGCTTATAGCATTCGGTGCAGCAGATGAAGCAGCAGTCAGACAGGCCTGTTTCTCTTCTTCGGCACTGAACTAAAAGTGAACTCACTCTGCTATATATAAATACAGCTTTGCAGCCAATCAGTGGCGTGGCTCCGGGGCATCATCTCGCTGCGCTGACTTTCCCATTACGATAATGTGAATCTCTCGCTCAGCCTCATAATACTGGCAAGCGTGGATAAAATACTGTCTCCCCTCTGCTCCACGCCGGCCTACTCTCGCTCCCACCACACACACTGAGAGAGAGTCTGTGCATACTAATGAATTTGTGCTTCAGGGCCTTGGGACTGGCAGCACTGCACAGAGCAGGTGCTTCCTGTAGGGGACGCAATATAGACTTGACATGGTGTGCTTCATGTAGCACAAAGTTCTATACAACTAATGGGGATTTTTTTTTTTAGAGTTTAAATGAAAGACATGTTGCTTATGACTGCTTTCTAAATAACTGAAAATAAAGAAGATGAAAAGGAATTCTTTGTTCACTAATAATCCTAATACATTAAAGTACTTTTTTTTTTTTTATTCCACCATGACATTGCCACCTGGTCACCTGAACAAACCCCCCACACTCACACACACAGGTACATTTTCCCACAGAGAAACCCAGGCAAACACACGCCAAAGCAGTGGGGGTGGAGCTGGGTGACTTGTGGAGCATGAACGGAGAACATGAAAAGAGCATTTTGATAGGGACACTGTTTGCCATTTCTAATTTGTAGGCGGGGGACGAGAATGGGGCGATCACAGCGTGATTCATATTAAAAGTCAATTGGCCTTCAAATTCCTCGGGTCCCCCAAAGTCACTACTGGTGAGAAGGAAATGAGTCTTAATGGAGTGGCAGTGCCACAATAAAATATCGGAAATTGAATCTGACCACAAAACCCAATGGTCCAGGCACAGTACCTGAACGATTGACCATTACAGATATGAGATTGTTTCTTTTTGGACCATTTTTTCCTAATCTATTATTTGGGTATGGATGTCCTCTGAAGTCCTTTAGTGTCCACCTTTCTTCTCTTGCCTGAACATCAGAGCACTTAGCGGTAATCTGTTTCGGCCTCACTTTTAATTTCTCGCATGTCTGCCTGCGCTCTGAGTGCTGGGGTAACTGGGAAGGCAATACAAAGCAAAAGGCCATAAAACCCTCCTGCTGCGTGAGATATATTAACTTTAACCTCATGGTAATTACCAAAAACTATTTAAAACCAACTTTTCCATTTAGGATGCTTTCTCTCAAGTTACTTGTGACAACTGCCCACATTTGAAATTACTTTAAACTACCAGAATGAAGAACTCAAAAAAGATTGATAAGTGGACATGTAGATGGTCATTTTTACCAGCTAGGATGAAGTTGGATAACTTTAAATATGGTTGATTGAACATCTAATTTGCAACTATGTTTGAAGGGATGGAAATTCTGCTAAACAAAAATTTTGTTCCAGACCTGTATTACTTTCTTTCTTCTATGGAACATAAAAGGAGATTTTAGGCAGAATGTTAGTCTCAGTCACCATTCACTTTCATTGCATCTTTTTGTTTTTCCATACAATTAAAGTGAATGGTGACTGAGGCTGTCAATCCTTTACATTACGCCTAACACCTCCTTTTGGGTTGCACAGAATTAAGAAAGTCATACGTGCTTGGAAAAACATGAGGGTGATTAAATGATGACAATTTACATTTTTGGGGGGTGAACTACACCTTTATGTGCACTTGCATATTAAAATGCAGTGAAGAGGACATCAAGACATAAACACTAGACATAAATCGAAAAATATAAGTAACATAAATTAAATTAAACCAATGGGCTGAGCTTTAAAAAAACTAAGCACATACCTTTTTGCAGTTGTTTAATAGTCACATCTGAAAGGTTGAGATCACCACACGTTTCCAGAAGTGAGAAAGATCTTGACACGAGCACACATTGCCCTCTTCAGGCCTGGCTGTGTAAGATGACTCGGCTTATTCGTCATCCTGGCTGGAGGAAATCCAAACAGCTCAATATCATGTTTAACTAATCAGACAAGAGAATCCATTTAATGACAGCCTTGAGACATGAGATAAATGTAAGTCACTCGCTCAGTCAATTCAAACTGCCTCAACGCTCAATCAGGATATAATCTACGATTCGGAACTAATAGCCAGAATATAGAGGTTTATTTTGTAAACATGGTACTCATTTGGCTAAGCTTGTTAAGCCACTCTCATTTTAAGTCTAAAATGACTTTGGCTTCAGCTACATGTGTAAAGACAACATGCCATCCCTCTGTGCTTCTCTCCCAGCCTCTCAATCCTCCCTCCTCCTTGCCTTTTCTCTGTATTCATCTCCATGACAGATGCAGAGTGAGGCCTGAGGCTGCAGTTAAGAATATGTGATGCAGAGATTCTTTATTAACATTTCAATCCCATTCCCATTCCCTACACGACATAAATTAGATGGGACGTTAAAGGCTGTCAGCTGTGGCGATCTGTCACAGCGCCTTGGCTCCGTCCGTAGGTTGTCCCCTGACTTCTGCAATTTCTAACGCCACCTCTGACTAGCGCCTGTTAAAGCCAAGCCGATTTTCTCGCCGTCTTCACCATGGCTACACACAGTGCTGCCAATGAGACAAACAGCACTGCAGAGTCACACTATGAACAAGCTACAATTCAGCACTTTTTACGGATCCTATTCACAGATTCGGCCCACTCACCAGTGTGTGTGTGAGAGATGTATTCTAGTGTGATGTGACTTGATTATAAGTGGTATCTGTTCAGTGTGCTCATGGCAAGATGTGATGTGTCTTATGGCTAGCGCAACGCTAATGTATTCATCATTAATCTTATCAGCGTTGCCTTTCCACATCATTTCAGGGCAGTAGCACGATTTTTATCTCTAATTTGATGGTAATGAACCCATCAGCATGGAGTGGTTGATGAATATGATGAAAAATAGCATTCATATTCACTTTGGACAAGCCACATCTTCCACATTTTCATTAGAAAAACTGATAAAAAGTAATAAGTAACTCTTTATTTATGAAAATGCACATTAATCGTGTAGGTACACAAAAAATCCTGGTCAAGTGAAACAGTGTTAGGTTAGTGGCAAACTTCTAAGATAGGTCAGTTGAGGTAAAAATGGAATAGTGAACTTCAAAAGACCTTGTGATTTGGTCTATCATCACTAGACACATAATGAAAATGAACAACACTTTGTAACTTTACCTGGCTTAAAATTTGTGCTTGCTAGCTTACGAATATTGCAGATGGCAGGAACTGTGATCGCGGTTAAAACAGAATTAATTGTGCAGCCTTAAATAAAACTGAATGGTGACTGAGGCTAACAACTGTAAAAAAAATATCTGTAATTTTAATGGTAAAAGACTGTAAAAATGCTACAGAAAAAGTGTTAATTAATTAACGAGTATTAACTAAAATATACAGTAAAAATTTTAATATATTTTAAAAGACAATACAGCAGTTTTTACAATAAAATGTTGAAAAAATTACATTTTTTAGATGTAAAAATTATGATTTTCCTGTATAATTAATGGTAAAAATGTACATTATGTTTAACAAAAGAGTACATGTACTTTTTTCCAGTAAAGTGTTGTTAAAATTACAGTCAGAAATAATAATCGGGCATTCCCACATTTCCCTGCATGACCGAACATATTTCATTATATTTTATGGGAATAGTTATGTTTCTTCTTATTTTTAATACCAGTTACGTCCATTGGGGTGTTCTGTTTTATATTTGATGTAGTTTAGTTAATGTTTATAGCATTATTTAAATTTCACATGTGTTACCCTGATGGTGTTTAGTGTTTGTGTGAGTGATACTGAGCACTGTCTCTACATGTTTATTGGTCATTGCTTCTCGAAGAGCCACTATTGGTTAACTTCATGTCATCATGTGCTCTTCTGTAATTTTTATGGTGATTAACAATACCTTATAAAGTAAAAAGCAGATTTTTACAGTTTCAGAAGGTTAATATCAAGTTTATGATGGGTTTTTTTTTACTGTAAATTTAACAGAATTTGTTTTTTACAGTGCCAGCGTGGTCATGTAAATTACAACAGTTTTAATCTGTAAAATGTACTTGTTCTGTAAAGTTGTTTACATTTTTATTGTATTTTTTTACAAAATTATTCTGGCAACCACAGCTGACTTTTTTTTTTTTTTTTGTAAAATCAACATAATGTTTTTTTTTTTTTTTTTTTTTTTTTACAGTGTATGCCTAATATTTCCTTCTTGTGTTCCATATAAGAAAGTAAATCATACAGGTCTGAAACAATATTAATCTACATAAATGCTGATAGAATTTTCATTTTTGGGTAGACTGTCTCTTTAAGGTTCAAGACACCTTGACAATACACTATTGGGAATTCTGTCTGATGCAGGCAAAATTCTGCACAATGCCTATTATAATGCATGCTAGTATAGCATGGGTAGTATAAAATTTGTAGTGATCTAGATATCTTTAGCTATCAAAGGCAATCGATTTTTTCAGTGCTTTTGGATCCTATCCTAGCATGCAGTGGGTCCTGTGTGGTTTTTGTTGTTTTAATTGATAGCTCAGTGGTACACAGAGTAGATGAAATGTCAACACTGAGAGGGTCAGCACTGCCCCGGAGTCTCCGTGGACTCCCCTCTCCCTCAGATAGGAACACAAATTGGATATGAGGTTTGATCGCCAAGTCCAAATGTTATGTTACCATTTTTTACACATGGACAGAAATGGTGGGGCGGGGGACTCTGTGTGACCGTAAATGACATATGTTTGTCACCTTTAAATGAAATGACCTATTTTGTTGAAACAGCTTTAAGCCTACTTGTACTCTTTCAGGAGAGGAGGGCTGCAATATGTCGTAAAAGATTGGCTTTTCTTTCTGCCCCAGCAAAACACAGAAACACCCTCAGGGTATGTCATTTCCCTCTCTGGGAAGGTTAACACAAAGCTCACAATCAAAAGAGTTACCCAAGCAAAAGTAATATAACTATAAAAATAAAAACAATCTTCCAAACCAAAAATAAATAAATAAACAAAACCCTTTTTGTGTGACACAAATAGAGGCAGTCTAGCCCTAAAAGGATGATGATTTTGCTGTCCTAAAACATTTATTGAACTTTGGAAGCCTTACAATGACTGCTCACTTGCTGCCCATATTAGCGAGTTAACTACTGTACGCTTTGCCTCCCTGCTGGTTCTTGAGTGGCGAGCGCTGATGAGCACTTTGTCGCCTGTGCCTTTCTAAAGAGGAGAGGCAGCAGCTTCTGTCGAGTTGACTAGGTGCCAGGCCTTCCAGTTTGGCCCAATCCCTCAAGCATGAGCCTCACATATTCAAGCTGTTTCAACAGCCTGTCAACTAATGGGATTTGGGAGAGGTACATTAAGCCTGTATGAATCTGTGAGGGAGAGCGGGACTCTGGATGCTCATATTGCTGTGCCATATTAAAGGGCTGGAAAAGAGCTTCCCTGCTCCATGTCTTCCTGTTAAATGTCAGGCCACATATGCTGAAAGAGAAGCAGCAATAGCTCTGATATGTTTTGCTTATAGATCATTAAACTTATAGAAACCTTGATTTGTCCAATAGGGGACTGTGTTTTTTTCCTGAGGGTGACAATTTGTTCACATGTTAAATCCAGTTTACTGTATATTATCTTAATGTGAGGAGGTCAGTCCAGACGATGTTTTGGCACACTAGACTGAAATGGGGACTTCTGGGACAAAACATTCAGAACGTTTACATGAACATTTGTAATGCAACAATGGCAGGTTTTTGCGTTGTCGTGCTTAAGTCTTAATCTGTCTGTCCAAGCATACAGGACAATGCTTAATCTAATATTTTAAGGAAGGACATCAGCTGAGGATGTGTTAAATACACATTGCACGTCACCTCTGTCTTTTGGTGCATGCATGTGCACAACGCCGAGGCCAATTGCCATCTGATTATTGTGTATACATGCTGGGAAAATCTGTCAAAACTGTAAATCTGACTAAATTCAGAAATGATTGTTTTATTCTGACTGAAATTAAACTTTTAAAGTGCATGATTGTAAATGTACTGAATGACAGTCACTCTCAATACAAAAATCTTGAGGACAGTAATGTATTTGAATTCCTTTGTATATTCTGTATGTGATGGAGAAGCATTAAAAAGTTAATGATATGCATTATTTCTTTTAGGCCATGTTCATATTGGAGGTTCTGTTATTTAGAGGTTTGTGAATTGTGTTAGAGCCAATTATATTTATTAATTAACACAATAAAGTAAAGTGCCAAGCAGTGATTTGCTGAAAGATTGTATGGACAGTGGTATGAGTGGCATAATGAAGGCCAATTCTCCAGCTGGGTATAAAATAAGAAAAATACATCACACATATTCTACCCAGCAGCATGGCCTCGAAAAGGCTTTCACTCCCTGTACTGCAAATGGAAAGATGGCAGAAGGGTGATACATTTCAGCAATGCCTTGAGTACTATAGACTAATCCGTGCGAGCAATCACAGGAATAACTGATAAACCAGATAAGATTTAATGTTCCTGGCTGTCACTGTGGGACGGCAAACCTCTGACACTTTGATGTGTATGGTGTGTGTGCATGGGGATGAAGTGTGTCTGTGACTGATGGAACTGTGTTTGGGCGAATGACAGCACCGGTGCTAAAGCGAGCTGTTTAATTAACCCTACGGCGAGTGGCTTGTCACAAACGCCCATTTCTTCCTGACTGAGGCCTCAGCAGATCTTCAGGAAAGGCAGGGACGCAGAGGAGGGGGAAAATAGTAATAATGTGGATCCCCAACTCAAGATTGCTTTTTTTTATGGGTCAGTGATCTGCATTCATTACAGAGACGTGAAGACATTCAGTCGTAAGACTAATGCCTCCTTTCTTCATACTCAAGAGTAGTTTGTAGATTAATATGAGACACATTAATCTATGACGTCTTTATCAAGGTATATTTTAAGCCGTAAATAAATGGGAGCTCTCCACTGCAGACCTGTCTGTGCTTTCATTTAGCAAAAATTACAAGATTGTTGGTTCCTTATTCCATTAGATCAATTGAATTATAATCAATTAAAACCACGATTGTTCCTGCAGCATTGATCTATTTCTCTCCTGGCATTTCAATAATGTCGACACTTAGTCAGGCACCAGCAAAGTGTCTGTGATTTGAGAACAGGACAGTGAAGGGGTAGATTAGCTTTGGGAAAGTTCAAGCAGAAACCCTAACTCAAGGCTGAGTTTAACCCCCATTCATCTTGCATATTGATGGCCACATTCCCTCCCTCCGCTTGTCTCTCATAGGGATAATGCATTCTCCAGCCTGGAATTCTATCAGAGCAGGCGGCTTTGTCAGTTAAATCAATAGAGAGTGTATGGCAGCAGGTCAGCAGTCACATTCTGCACTGCGTCTTCAGGCAGCAGGCTGACGGTTGGAGTGTAGGAAATTTGCTTAAAGCCCACACCAATTAACTTCAGGATGATGAATGCTATCAGTGGGCAGGGAAGGACTGAGGGGCTCTGCCTCTTTTTGTGCAAGAGTCTCAGCTGCTTTGGTAAAGAATGGGGACAAATGGGAGGGGCCAATTTCAAACAGATAAAACTGAGAGCTTTGGGTCTGGGTCAGCCCACCCCCTAATGATTATGTCAATCTGTGTAAGTGAGCCAACATTGGAGCTGTCAGGGCATAATCAGTCAAAGCTGGATTTGTAAAAGGCACTGGGGAGATGCACAAGGCTGGGCACAAGACATTTGCATTGGGAATTGCCCTAATCTTTGGAGAGGAGTTGGCGCAGGGGTCAGACTCTTTTGTTGAGGTTGACAGTGAGCCCTGTTGAAATGAAGTGAGCAGCGTGTGTCTCCTCATCACACAGTTCATAAAGAGAGAGGAAATCTGGTGGAGGAGGGATGCAAAACAATAGGGAGAAATCAGCACCACATTTTCACAATATGGAGACAATTGATCAAGTGCTTCAAAGAAATGAACACTTCATAAAAACACTTCCAGCAATGTTCAACACAAGGATGTGACCATACATTAAAGACTGAGGGGGACCAAATGTAAAAGATTAAGAAAAAATAAATAATAATAATTTGTTCAACCACTATTCTGAGCATCCATGGTGGGTATGGCCCTGGTTCAACAAAAGAACAAAAAAAGGACTTAATACAATTAATACAACTTGATAAAGATGCACCAATGTATCTGCCAAATATCTGTACTGGCTGATAAAAGCAATTATCTGCACTATCTGACATCAGACGATTGTTTAAAAACAGCAGATAATCAGGGCCAATTATATCCTGTTAAAAGGGGGTGGAAAAACGTGCCGAACTATGAGCAGAGTTTAAATTGGTAGGCTTTGCACTGCTGGAATTTCACATGGTGGAACCACCGTTTAAACTTTTAACACAAGTAATTAGATCACTCACCTTAAAGCTCAACACAGCAATGAATATGATGAGTTTATTAAAGCTTAAGTGGAGGCTGCTTCAGCTAAAAGGGACAAGCTTTGTCATTCAGAATTCAGTAAATAAGAACATTCTAATTCAATGTGAGCCTAAAAAGAAGCTATTTATAATTCAGTTATTGTGAGAAAATAATGTTAATGTGAGTTAATAATTAGCTTTTTGCTTATAATCGGACAATCGGACAATCGGACATCAGTATCGGCACACACATTTTGTATTGGTGCATCCCCACATCTTGACTACATTTCTCTCTTTTATATCTACACTAAAAGTGCTGACCTCTAAAACACCACCAAACAAGCTTTATATGAGTTAGCTGTATATTCTTATTTAAAGTCCAAACAACAGCCCCACAACTTTGTTTCTGACCCTATAGATACACTTAACGAAAGGTCACAGCACTTCCTGAGATGCACACTTGGTAAGTGACAACTCAAAGAGTTTTTGAGAAGTAAGTGTGCGACAAGAACATTTAAAATGTCAAATGGCTGTGAGGAAGATGAACATCATTTTGGGGAGCAACAGCTGCTACACTTTGAACAGTCAGGGACCAGATGTCACCCAGATACCACTATATAGTATATTCACTATACTGAGCAAAACCATTAAGTAAAAAGGGGCTGAATGTTTATGACTGAACAGTTTACAGTTTACATCTTATAAGGTGCACTACAGGATGTACTGTAACTGATGGAAATATTAACTGTAAAGTACAGATTATTGGACCAAAAAAGCCAAACCTTTGTCCTCACACTAATTTTCCTCCAGTAATTAGGATTCTTGCTGAAGACCTCATATGGCACCCACAGTTATCACTGCTTCACTTAAATGGTAAATCCTTTGCATAAGGACTTCTTTGAGAAACATCTGTGCATCCAAATATAATCAGTGGTAGCGTATTTTCGTGACAGTTGTTGACACCCGTATTCTCAAGACATTTAAACATAAAGCACTCCAGAAACAGCTGTTTAGCTCTGAGCAGAAAATAATACCATAAATGTGAGTGTTATCATGTGTACAAGTATGTTATTGTAATGATTACATCACAATTGGTCTTCAGTCTTAAAACATAATAAAAAATAAAAATAAAAAAATTAACAGGTTTTATTCTAAACAGATTATTTAGTTACAGTTTAAAATATACAAAATTTAACAAACCAATTGCAAGTTACTTTGTATGGCTTAACTGACCATAAACAAAGAAAGAGATGTAAAAAATAGCCTAACATGTTCAGAATTATAATAATTTTTTTTATGGACTAAAAAAGTCCTATAATGCTCTCTCTGTATCTCCAGTGCAAGGGCTCCCACTGTGACAACAGCCTGTGATATCTCATTTAAGATCATTTACATGGAGACATCGTTCACTCCCCCTTTAGACAAAGCTTATCCATCGTTATAAATCAGCCCAACGTCAGACAAAAAGCACAGGTCAGCAGTTTTTTCCCTTAAGTGTCTCTCTTCAACAATCTGCCAACAGCTCTTTAATATGCTTTTTTTCCTTCTTTTTCTTTTCTGCACTTGATAAGTATGCCCTCTATTTAACAAGCTTTGCAGCTACCTTTGTTATAGACTTTCTCATAAAGGAGAAAATTCATCTAATCAATCCCTTTTAGTATGTTATCTGTTTCTCCTGACAACTTAAGTCCCTATTGATTTGCCATTACAATGTTGGATAATCTCTTGTCAGTGGAACATTATAAAAATTAAGCCATCTTCATATACAGTACCTTGCAGACAGGGTCGATTTTCTTTATTTGTTATATATATATATATATATATATATATATATATATATATATATATATATATATATATATATATATATAAGAAACCAACCTGCTTACGATCTGCCTACTAAATCACATTCAGCCACTGTATATAGCAAACAGCCTTGGAGGCTTTTTTCTAAATTTGGAATGATGCTTTCATGATCTAAAACACAAATATGCATTGGCATACAGTAAAGAATCAACATATTACAAATGAATATGCATCCTTTACATTTTTAAACCATTTAAAGCAATTTTTCATATTCATTAAAGGGATAGATAACCCAAAAATGAAAATTATGTAATAATTTACTCATGTTGTTCCAAACCTGTATAACTTCCTTTCTTCTGAGGAACAATTAAAAAGAGATGTTAGGCAGAATGTTAGACTTAGACAACATTCACTTTCAATGTATAGAAAAAAAATGACTCAGGCTAACATTCTGCCTAACATCTCTTTTTAAGTTCCAAGAAAGAAAGTAAATTCAAAAGTGTTTGTAACAACATGAGGGTGAGTAAATTATGACAGAATTTTCATTTTTGCATGAACTATCAATGACTTTAACACTTGCATACCTCCCAAATAAATCTGCAGATTAAATCATTTTATTGAGAGATTATAACCTGAATCTCTGAAATTACATAATAAAGCTGTGTAAAGGCACGTCATTAAACTTATGTATAAAATGCAGAATCCTAACCTATGGTCAAGCCATCCTGTGTAATCATCTTCAATTGTACTCACACACATACACATCTACATTAATATGGAGCATGTGTAGTGGTCTGACCACTAACATCAGTTCCTCTCCTGTGTGTGTGGGTGCCTGGGGCTTCTTCTTCAGGCTAGAGGAGCCTCTTCATTAATCGGCCTCGTTCTGGGGGAGGTACTTAATGCACACACACGACAATCGACGGGTCTGTAATTGCGTTGTCATGGGCCAAAAAACAAGCCTGCTCCTCCAAACAGACATCTGGCAAGGAGGCAGAGAAAGCCATGTTGTTAGGAGAGGGAGAGCGAGGCAAGACAAATAAAATTACTGCTTGGGTTGTGCGAACGGTGGGAGCCCTGGCTGCCTAATCTCACCAATGGGAGAGCACGCCTGTTGTAACCCAATTACAGGAGCATAAGCAATTTGTTAGACACTTCACATAATGTAACAATTTCCCAATAAACTCTGACTTGCAATAACATTGCTGAGTGAGTGCATAAATTCAAAGGAACGAAGGAGGTTTGGGTGCAGCAGCTGTGTGCAGAGAGTTAGCAGCATCAGCAGTATCGCTCACATTTACACACCGGTCAGCTTACGGCCTTTGTGCTGTTCAGATAGGATGTGAGGAAGAGGCAAAGAGGATTGTTAGAAATACTTAGATTTAGAGCTGCATGCTCATGGTAAAAGAAAGACAGAGACTTGAAGTGGTTGCATTCACATCACATTTAGCTCTAAATGTGTACCAGAATAAAACTGAACGAGATTCTCCATACATTATTAACACTGGGTACATTTCAATCACCCGATAGTGCCCTGCGAACTGAACTACACAGGGTGAGATTCCAAATCACAGGGAGTGTCTCAACCTAAAGGAAACTACAAATGGAACAGGGAGGAAGTGTTCATCGATATATATCACTTCACAGGAAGTGGACAGGAAAATGTACCCATCAATGATCAGTAAATGATTAGTCTTTGTATACATTAACCAAATGTCTCCAAATATACTCTCACCCAAGAGACGTCGGCTTTGTCTCGTTTGGGAGGATGCGTCCTGCGGAGGTCGCATTTGTCAGCCACATACGTCATTGAGGCTGTCTCGTTTCAGAAAAGCGAGTAGGACACTTCGAATGCAGCCTTCGAATGTGACCTTCTTTCATGGGAATTCTTTGCTTCAACAAAAATTTCTAAAAAAATGACGCCATTTTGCCCGTAAATGTGATGTTCAAACAAGGAATGTTAATTCCCAAGTTGAAGTACCTCAGTAGATGGGTGCAGAGTATATAATATGTATGATTATATTAATATATAATTAAAATAAAGTATTAGACTAAAAGTACACCTGTAAAATCTATTTTCTTTTCTCTTTACATCATTATAACTCTCCTAAAATGTACCTCATACACTCCCTTCCAGAGGAACTTTGTTCCCTTTTCACTCAAAGCGCTCACACTTGTTAAAGAGTGGCGTGCTGTCATAGTAACCATGTTACGTTACGTTTCCGTTTGTCCTACGAAGGCCATCTCGTTTAAATGAGGCTTGTTTAAAGGAGGACACTCGGTATACTGCAGCCTTCAAAGGATGCGTCCTACCTAGCATGCAGCCTTCCAAACGAGACCCAGCCTTACACTCACTGAGAACTTTATTAGGAACACCTGTACACCTCCTTGTTCATGCAATTCTGATATCTAATCAAATCAGCCAGTCGTTTGGCAGCAGTGCAATGCATAAAATCATGCAGATACAGGTCAGAAGCTTCAGTTAATTTTCACATAGCGTGTCAAAACTTTGACTTGTACTGTAATAGATACTTGAGTACTTGTTATTATTTATTTAAATATATAAGTCACAATATTAATGTAAATCCTATAATTTGTCATACTTGAAACTCCTGTTTTAAGATGTATCTTACTTGTATTTGTTTAAATAAAATGTAATTTGGTTACCTTACAATCATAGTCCCACGGTCATAGAAAAACTGAAAATATCAGAACATTTTAAAATTATGTTTTCCACACTAGGAAAAATCATAGACATATTGAAGTAGCTATATACTGTATAGCTGTGTTTTCATTTATGCAAACAGTTACAGAAAAGTAACTGAAGTAGTCTTCAGCTATTGTAGCCCATCCGCCTCATGGTTCGATGTGTTGTGCATTCTGAGATGCTATTCTGCTCACTATAATTGTACAGAGTGGTTATCTGAGTTACCGCAGCCTTTCTGTCGGCTCAAACCAGTCTGGCCATTCTCCGTTGACCTCTCTCATCAACAAAATGTTTCTGTCTGCAGAACTGCCACTCACCGGATGTTTTTTGTTTTTGGCACCATTCTGAGTAAACTCTAGAGACTGTTGTACATGAAAATCCCAGGAGATCAGCAGTTACAGAAATACTCAAACCAGCCCATCTGGCACCAACAATCATGCCACGGTCATAAACTGAATTTGTGGCTCATGCTCTTTAAAATAAATAAATACATAAATAAATAATTATATAAAAGAGTTCTGATTTTTGTTTACTAAACATATCCCATACCTCTAGTTGTGTTATTTCATAGTTTTGATGACTTAATCATTATATCAATAATAAAGAATAAGTTACAGTGCAAATATTGGGGAGACCAGGGCTAGTTGTCTCACTATTTACTCCAGTGAATATTTATCCAGGTAGATTTAAAGTCAAGACACATACCTAGTCTTTGCTATAAAAAGGTATTGAACATTTCCACAATTGTCCAGCAAAAAAAAAAAAAAATCAGTTCACTGATCATATGTTGACTTTTTGTGACAACAAGCCAAAGTAGCTGGGCATGTTGTCACACTGTATACGATAAGTGGTAACAATGAAGCCTACCATTGCATTTTTAATTTAAACTGTAAAACATTATAAAATAAACATTTTAAAATGCAAAATTCATGAACAGCAAAAATGTAGGCTATGTAAAAGATAGCCGAAATATCAAACCATTGTTTTGGCCAAGAATTATTGTAATTAATTAATTGCACAATATTTATAACATGAAAACTTACCCCAATAAAAATATAAAATTAGAAAAATAATCTTGCCCAGAGAACACAGTTCAGCTTTCTGTTTAAAATCTACCTTCATTATATAGTTGACCCTTACTTGAATGTGTGGTTTTATTCAAGGTTCCCAGTTCGACTCTTTTAAAGGCACAATTTTCCCAAGACATTTCCAGGACAGTTTATGTGTCCAATGGCAATATTTAAACACACGAGAGATCATAAAGTATATTGTGGTAATTGGACAGTTATTTTCTTTGAATTCTGTTACCGACAGTTTAGTTTAATTTTATCATCAACATGGGGTTTAACCAAATGAATGTATTAAAACTTTAATCAAATGAAAATATTATTTTAGTTAAATTAACTGTTCAGCATAACATTGCATTATTTTAATTTTTTTCAAATTAAGTGCTTTTATAAACAAATCCTCACAACACAACACTATAGATATTTTTCTCAAAAATGTGGGAAATTGCTTTAATGCATTATTGTAATTTATTTACAGTAAACATTACATTACTATACTGTAGTAATATATAGTTGTCTTTTTTTCCCCATTTCACACTTCCAATTTAAATCAAGCTTTTATTTTTGTGTTTCTCTGTGTTTTTGATGGTAGTTTCTCACCTCTGGATAAGAAGTTTGCTAAATGGCCCACTGTACTTATTAAACCCCCAAAAGCTGTGATTTAATATATAGTCTGTATGTGTTGCACTGCTCTCTGTCATCTACACACACACACACACACACACACACACACACACACACAAAGCACACAATAACCATGAGGTGTTTTCAGTGTTTGAGTAGCCGGCTTCACACATTCATTTTGAAGCACGCAGCTCATACAGATTATACACCAATTAGCCAAAACATTATGACCACCTGCCTAATATGCTGTTGGTCCTCCGCGTGCCACCAAAACAGTTTCGACTTGCCGAGGCATGGACTCTGCAAAATCCCTGAAGGTGTCCTGTGATACCTGGCACCAAGACATTAGCAGCAGATCCTTCAAATCCTGCAACTTGTGAGGTGGAGCCGCCGTGGATCGGACTTGTTGGTCCAGTACATCCCACGGATGCTCAATTGGATTGAGATCTGGGGAATTTGGAGGCCAGGGCACACCTTGAACTCTTCATCATGTTCCTCAAATCATTCCTTAACAACAATGAGCAGGTTTACATGCATGTTCTTACATGATTTTGCTTAATAAGCCAACAACGCATGCGATCATATAAATGCAATAAACCATGTTCCTTTATCAACATAAAGGCCATAAACAGTTTATGAATAACCCGATCAACACGGGTAGATTATTGCCCATTACACTGATTTTGCGTGCCATGCAAACACCTTACCCGGTGTTCTTACCGGCTCATCCAATGTGCGCACGTGTTCAGCACATGCTTCTTCACGGTTTGACGTAAAAAGTAGAGAATAACGCAATTATTTCAAATATCATATAAACACAGATTTCTTGCCTTGTCAGGCAATAAGCTGATTTTAGAGAGTAATCAGTGTATTGGAGTGCATGTAAACAGGCTCAATATGTGTAGTGTGGCAGGGTGCATTTTCCTGCTGAAAGAGGCCACTGCCACCAGGGAATACCATTGCCATGAAGGGGTGTACCTGGTCTGCAACGATGTTTATGTAGGTGGCACATATCAATTTGACGTCCACGTGAATAGCCGGACCCAGGGTTTTCCAGCAGAACATT
This sequence comes from Myxocyprinus asiaticus, assembly GCF_019703515.2. Taxonomy (NCBI): domain Eukaryota; kingdom Metazoa; phylum Chordata; class Actinopteri; order Cypriniformes; family Catostomidae; genus Myxocyprinus; species Myxocyprinus asiaticus. Next base: position 20,224,828 of record NC_059364.1, on the reverse strand, counting down.
GCCCAGATCATCACACTCGCTAGTCTTCCCTCAGTGCATCCTGGTGCCATCACTTCCCCAGGTAAATGGCACACACATTCAGGGCCATCCACATGATGTAAAAGAAAACGGGACTCTTTGGACCAGGTAACCTTCTTCCACTGCTCCAAGGTCCAGTTCTGACACTCGCATGCCCATTGTAGGCGCTTTCGATGGTGGACAGGGGTCATCATGGGTACTCTGACCAGTCTGCGGCTATGCAGCAGGGTTCCATGCACTGTGTTTTGAGACATACCTACCGTAACCATCATTAAAATTTTCTGTGACTTGTGCCACAGTAGACCTTCTGTCAGTTCGGACCAGAGGGGATAGCCTTTGTTGCCCTCGCGCATCGATGAGCCTTGGGCGCCCAACAACCTTTCGCCGGTTTGTGGTTTGTCCCTCCTCGAACCACTGTCGGTAGGTACTCACCACTGCTGACTGGGAGCACCCCACAAGTCTTGCTGTTTCAGAGATGCTCTGACCCAGTTGTCTTGCCATAACAATTTGGCCCTTGTCAAAGTCGCTCAGGTCTTTACTCCTGCCTATTTCTCATGCATTCAACATGTTGACTAGAACTGATTGTTCACTTACCATCTAATCTACCTAGACATTGACATGTGGCCTTGTTAGGAGATGATCAACATTATTCGCTTCACCTGTGAGTGGTCATAATATTTGTGCTTATCAGTGTATATTTATTTAATAAAATCACAGCCTTTTGTGATTTAATAATCCAATAGGACATATTGCAATTTCAATTTGATTAATTGTGCATTCAAACATACATTTTTGTCCCAATTATGTCAAATTTTTTTTGACATTCTACGTTTTATAGCTAATGCCATTTTTATGACTGCATTCAGTCATTCCATTCTTGAGGGCCCTACATGTGGTAACCACGGTACAAGCAGGCTCCAATCGTTGAATTATTGAAAATTAATTCACATCCCGGGGTGTAAAGGCCACATCACCTCGCTACCACCTCGGGGTAAAGTATCTAATCTTTAATCTTTAATATTTTTGTATTTAACACAACAGCAATGTTGGAATGAAAAAATAATATTTTGCATTATATCAAATACTTACTTAAACTATTTTGTTGGAGCAAAGCACAGATGCCAGCAGATGAGCAAAGAATGTATGTGACATGGGCTTCGTTCATGACAGTCAACCGTTGATGTTTTTTTACAATGCGTAGCAGTGACAAAACGATAAGAATGTGTATTTGACACCTATACCGATTCATGATCGTTACCATGTTTTTGTGCATGTAACACAAACCTTGTTAGCGACACAGACAAACAGTTTTATTAGACTAAAATATTTTCCAGGACAGGTATTTTTCTCATTATCTAACTTTTCCATAACTAGAAAACCGCTCTGCAAAATTCCAGGTTTTCTAGGACGAGTGGGAACCCTTTTATTGTGTTCACTTGTTTACCAAACAGCTATATAGCAAAAAAAATTATATAAATTTTAGTTTGTGGAAACAAATCACAAAATTTATTCAAAATCACTGCTAGAGAAAACATATGTGTGTAACTGAACTCTTGATTCAAAACTTTATAGTTACTGATATATAGCACTTAAAACAAGATCCCAATGTGACAATTAGCCCAGTCTCCCCTATTTATATTATATATACTGTATAGACATTATTGTAACCTGCATTTGTTACCTTAAAAGGAATATTCTGGGTTTAATACAAGCTCAATCGACAGCATTCTTGGTATAATGTTGATTACCACAAAAAGTCATTTTGACTCATCCCTGATTTTCATTAAAAAAAGCAAAAATCTGGGTTCCAGTGAGGAACTTACAATGGAAGTGAATGGGGCCAATCTGTAAACGTTAAAATACTGTTTCAAAAGAACAGCCACAAGAAGTCAACAATGCATGTTAACATGATTTAAATATGATAAAATCGCTTACTAACCATTTCTGTTTAAAGTAATATACAATTTTACACTTTTGTTGCCATGATGACATAAAGCAGTAAACCCAAAAACGACCCTAAAAATTATGATTTACAGCTCAAATAATACATAAGTTTTAACAGAATCAATGTAAGTGCTTTTATAAAATTATTAGCTTTATATTTCTGCCTTTAAACCCTCCAAAAATTTGGAGCATTATTTCAGTTATTTCTAAGTTTTAGGCTTAGGATACCCTGTGAATCGGAACACAGCAACTGATACATGTTTAATTCCTCACATTTCAGTGCCTTCTCACATGCCTCTGCATACAAGACAAGCATGGATAAATGATTAAATCACCATCAGAAGGGATTGCAATACAAAAATATGTTTATAATCATTACTCTACATTACACCAAACTGCCAGAAAGTTAGTGACATTCAATAGCATTCTTTTCTTATATCTGCTATAAATATTTAACATAATTCAAATAATTACAGGCAAAGCTATGTAATGCACATAAATAGAACCACAAATGTTCAGATTTCCATAATATGACCTGTATGACACCAAACCACACCTGAGTGCTTGATACACATACATTTTCTCGTAAAATTGCATCTATCTTGCAGTGTCATTAGCTAAGAGCCCATGGTTCTGTGGGTGACATATGTACTGGCTGCAGCTCAACACAGTTTGGCAGAAAGTAAGAGAGAACACAGGGAAGAGAGAGACAGGCCATTCCCTTGTGAGTGAAAGCAAGCAGTCAAGGTCGGAGGAGATCAGGATGGGGTTAATGAAATGATGACAGCAGGGGTGAGGGGGAAAACTTCAGTGGTAATTTACAAGCCTCTCCCCTGTAGGGCTGAAGGTTACACTGGGCTCTGTCGGGAAAAGCAGGAGAATGGGACAATGCAATGGACACTTCACACCCCATGGGCTGACACAATCACACACACACACACACGCTCAATGCTTGCCCATAAACGGATAAATCAAACATCAAATAAATTTATTTCTTCTACTATAAACTTCTACCATAATTGTGACTGGAGTCAGTATTTTTGTGATTGATCAGGGTGTTCATGGATTAGTTAAAGCTTATAGTAATTTTTACATTGTTAAAATTCTTTCTCATATGCCATCTTAATATTCAGTGTTTCCTATAAGTAAGACATTAGGCTAATTTCAGCTGAAACTGTAACACTGTTGCACTATCAATTCATTCCTTTTTGTTTGAGCATCCCAATCAGCCCAACACTGCAACATTGACATGACCACTGGTGTGAATAAGAGGCAGGACTTGAGCTGTTTGCTAAACCAATGGAAAACAATGGAAGACTAGGCTGTTTGCTCAACCAATGGAAAACATGGGGAGTTTTCTGGAACCTATTTGAAAACAGTGATGGTTTTTGCAATTCCATTTGGTGAAGTTAGTGGTGCAGAAATCATACAATTCAGCTGTAAGGAGATGGGCCTCTTACCTTTAATGCTTACCAATCTCTTTTTAGGCTTCAGATAAAATTATACTATGTTTGGGGTAATAAAAAAAAAAAAAATAAATTAAAAAAAAGAACTACCAAAACTCTCCTCTCACACTGCTAATCTTATTAAGTTGCGACACAAGTAAAAGCCTGGATGTAAGTGATTGTTGTAATTAGACTGCATTAAATTACAGCTCTAATTCCAGATGATGTCCCCCACCATTCATATGCTGCTGACCATGCTTGAAATTCCTCCCTGATGGGACTCCAGGCTCTGTCATAAAAACTATCTGAGGTGTAATCCTCAACTGATTTACCTGCCGTTTCCTCACCATAGACTAATAGAAAGGGTGAGACCGCTGTGGTTTCGTGGGGCTAGTTTGTGATTAGGGATGCATAATCATAGCCGGCTTTGATCGTTTCCATGCCTTATAACTTCTTACATATGCAATGAGAGGGACTCGTGAGACAGGCAGAGTGCAATGTAAGCAGGGAGGGTTTGGGAGCAGGGCTGGGCTATAGTCTTAATCTGGCTCTGGAGACAAAGCATTTATGATGTACATCATTGGCTGAACTGGAGGAAGGACTAATTATAGTCATCCCGCATGACACATCCGGAGGTATTGACTATTCGTTCTTTTTGGTTAGATGGGGTGCTAAGCACCAGAAGAGGAGCTCTCGACTGTCTGAGGAAAGCTGACGAGTGTGTTAAAAACAAAAAGAACTCTTAGGAGAGATGAACATATGAAGTTACTGACGACAGCAAAGTCAACCAATTAAACCTCCATTGTTTTACTCCTTTTTTACAGGGTAACAGTTTTCAACCTTGCTAGATGTAAAATTGTTTTGCTTTTTACTTCTATTGTTTTCTACTTTCCAATCGCTACTGTTCTTTTGGCATTTCAATCCACATTTGCTACCATTCTTGCTAACAGAAAGTTCAAAGCATTATTCACAAAGTAAAACTGTGACACTGACATTAAAGTATAAATGGATGTGTACTCTTTCTCTTCCACCACTCTCTGAGGTGGAGATAATGAGATGCTATATCACCATGATGGAGGGAGGGGAAATCTGATTAAGATGTGTTTGCACCCAACGTCTCAACTAACTGCGAAACTCATAAAACGCATTTGCTGTCTCCCCCATAACTAATGGCTGGTTTTCACCACTTTGACAGCGAGCCGTGTGTGTTATTTTGTCCGGGTATTATAATAATAATGAAAGCAAATTAGAACAATCAATTTCCATGGGTGGTTCTTGATTGGGGATGATGGGCAATATGGCACTGGGTAATCCATCTTCCTGGCCCTGTCTCATTAATGGCTGCATCGCCGCGACAACAGCCAATGGCAGTGCGGTGCTATGGAACACATGGGGGCACCATTCTGTGAGCCTATGTTCAATTAGCAGTGGCGGCGATAAACAGAGTGATGTATTCAGGCTCACAGATGCCGCAGCTTGAGTTTAGAGCCTTTTAAAACCCCTGTATATATTCGCTGTGCACTGACACACTCACATGTGCTTGGTCGACGCCCTTGTAGAATACATGCTAAACAGCAGCCAACAATTCTTCTTACAGGGAGCACTTAAAAATTAGGCTTTTTACACACATTACACTGAGAATCTCGATTGCTATCCCATTTCACAATTGTTAACGAATTCAGTGGTGCTTTTGGGTAAGTGGGATCTTGTTTATCTAAATGAGGTGGCCACAAGGGGGCTTCAGTGGTTTGGCTAACAGGTCATCACTAATAGGGATGTTACTTTTCATTAAGACACAGTTGGCCATATGACTGGCAGAAAGAGCTGCATGTTTAACTGTCCCTATTATCAATACTGTAGCAATTTACTCTAATTAAATAGCACACTACACATGCGCTGAGATATTTTGGCAGAGAATGAGGTTAGTATAAATCCAAACCATAGCTATATCAGTGATCACTGCTATCCCTATTATTATGATATTTAGTCCTTGGGGATGAATTACATTTTAATTACTAATGGGGTAATGAGGAAGAAAAAGAAACAGAAATTTCCATATATATTTGGCATTTTATTGCCATCGTTTGTTTGTTTTTTCACTTCCTGAACTTTCACTTATTTTCCCCCACTTCCAGTGGCTAATATTGCCATACTCCATATACATTTCCAGGAGGGACAAGCTCGACTCTACTGCACACCAGAGCACAGAAATGGATTATTCACTTATTACATGCTTATTCATTGCACATTTATTTATTACATGCTTATTCATTACGTGCTACACATGTCCCATGAATAATAAACACGGGAGCGGATTTAATGCACGGAGAATGGAGACTTAACCTGCTAGTGGTGAGCCAGGTGTAGGAGAGATATTGGCATTGGGCAACCTGCTGTCGCCCGAAACGCTCACTCACTGCCATCTAAACAAGTATCAAAAGCGAAACTGTGCGAGAGAGACCCAGCATGTGCACGAGACTGAACGGCAGCCAGAGCAAATAATAGTTTTGCGATTTTAAACTTCAGCAAATTAAACGTTAAACATTCAATTTGTTTTATATCTGTATTTATAGTTTCTTATGATGCACTGGCAGTGTACACTTAAGCTTATCTTGCCAAAAAAGCTTGATATATTTATGTTCACTGATTTTATGGCATGTAAACATACACTTGTATCAAAAATGTATCCCTGTAAAAATGTCTCTAATTAACTCTCTGCAAACAATGTACATATTTAAATAATTAAAATATATGATGACAATTTCTTGCAAATTTTCTGAGACAAAGTATAAAGTAAATATATTTATTATTATATTTTAATGTTTTTTTAATGCAAAATTTACCATGATTAATCACAATTAATCACTGAAAACAAACTTGTATTATGTACAAAAATTTATCGATTCACAGCCCTTATACATATACAGTATATATATATACAGGGTTGGGAGGGTTACTTTTGAAATGTATTCCACTACAGATTACAGAATACATGCTGTAAAATGTAATATGTAAAGTATTCCGTTAGATTACTCAAGTAACATTATGTCAGTAACATATTCTAGATTTTGGTAGATTTTTTCACTTGTTCATTTAAAACTCTGCCAGTACAGTAAGACAAAATACACGTTAAAAATACATTCTCTGAAAAACCTAAATATCTTATGCAGTGTTGTTTCTAAAACAAGGTAAATCAAATTCATCTTGTTTTAAGGATTTATTGATATTTTTACAGGAAAACAATACAAAAGTTATTATCAGGAATAAGATTTTTGCCCTAATATCAAAGGTGTTACTAGAAAAAAGAAATTATGATCCAAAGTGAATTTTCTTGATAAAAAAAATATGATCGTGCCTGGTAACATGTGCATGTAAAATGGCTAGAAATAGCATTTTAGCTTAGCGGAAAGCTGACAATTTACACAAGGTTTATTTCTATTTCTTGTGCTCCAAACGTACTTCAAACATACTTCTCTGTCTGCTCGTATGAATGTAACACATCATAAGAAAGTGTTTCACCGCTGTTCAAATGCACTTTGGATCATATCATTTATATGTCTAAATTTTTCCATCTGAAAGGACTAAATATTAAATGAAACAAATGACAATAAAATGCAAAGTAATCTCTTCAGTAATCAAAATACTTTTTGAATGTAACTGTATTCTAATTACCAATGATTTAATTGTAACTGTAGTGGAATACAGTTACTTATATTTTGTATTTTAAATACGTAATCCCGTTACATGTATTTCGTTACTCCCCAACCCTGTATATATTAACACTACCGGTCAAAAGTTTTGAAACACTTACTCATTCTTTATTATATATATTTTTTTTTTCACATTTAGAATAATAGTAAAGTCATCAAAACTATGGAATAACATAAATGGAACTATGGGAATTATGTTGTGACTAAACAAAATCCAAAATAATTCAAAACTGTGTTATATTTTAGCATCTTCAGAGTAGTCACCCTTTGCCTAGAATTTGCAGACATGTACTCTTGACATTTTCTCAACCAACTTCTTGAGGTATCACCCTGGGATGCTTTTTAAACAGTATTGAAGGAGTTCCCATCTATGTTGGGCACTTATTGGTGCTTTTCTTTATTATTTGATCCAAGTCATCAATTTCAAAAACTTTTTTTTTTTAATTAAATTTTTGTTTTATAATGAAATAAATGAATATGGTGGCACAATTATATTTTTGTCTAAAAAAACTAATTTCAAACATTTAAGCATACGCCTTCAGATCAAAAGATTTTTAAGATTATGAGAAACATTTCAGTCAAGTGTTTCAAAACTTTTGACCGGTAGTGTGTGTGTATATATATATATATATATATATATATATATATATATATATATATATATATATATATATATATATATATATATACACACACACACTGGTGGCCAACAGTTTGGAATAATGTACAGATTTTGCTCTTATGGAAAGAAATTGGTACTTTTATTCACCAAAGTGGCATTCAGCTGATCACAATATATAGTCAGGACATTAATAATGTGAAAAATTACTATTATAATTTGAAAAAAAAATTCTGAACTTCTTAAACTACTTCAAAGAGTTCTCATCAAAAAATCTTCCACATGCAGCAATGACAGCTTTGCAGATCCTTGGCATTCTAGCTGTCAGTTTGTCCAGATACTCAGGTGACATTTCACCCCACACTTCCTGTATCACTTGCCATAGATGTGGCTGTCTTGTCAGGCACTTCACACGCACCTTACAGTCTAGCTGATTCCACAAAAGCTCAGTGGGGTTAAGATCCATAACACTCTTTTCCAATTATCTGTTGTCCAGTGTCTGTGTTTCTTTGTCCACTCTAACCTTTTCTTTTTGTTTTTCAGTTTCAAAAGTGGCTTTTTCTTTGCAATTCTTCGCATAAGGCCTATACCCCTGAGTCTTCTCTTTACTGTTGTACATGAAACTGGTGTTGAGCGGGTAGTATTCAATGAAGCTGTCAGCTGAGGACATGTGAGGCGTCTATTTCTCAAACTAGAGACTCTGAAGTACTTATCCTCTTGTTCAGTTGTACATCTGGCCTTCCACATCTCTTTCTGTCCTTGTTAGAGCCAGTTGTCCTTTGTCTTTGAAGACTGTAGTGTACACATTTGTATGAAATCTTCAGTTTTTTGGCAATTTCAAGCACTGTATAGCCTTCATTCCTCAAAACAATGATTGACAAGTTTCTAGAGAAAGCTGTTTTTTTTTTTTGTTGGTGTTTTTTTTTTTTACCTAATATTGACCTTAAGACATGCCAGTGTATTGCATACTGTAGCAACTCAAAAACAAACACAAAGACAACGTTAAGCTTCATTTAATGAACCAAATAGCTTTCAACTGTGTTTGATATAATGGCAAGTGATTTTCTAGTACCAAATTAGCAATTTAGCATGATTACTCAAGGATAAGGTGTTGGAGTGATGGCTGCTGGAAATGGGGCCTGTCTAGATTCGATCAAAATGACTTTTTTTTCAAATAGTGATGGTGCTGTTTTTTTTTACATCAGTAATGTCCTGACTATACTTTGTTATCAGTTGAATGCCACTTTGGTGAATTAAAGTAACAATTTCCTTCCGAAACAGCAAAATCTGTACATTATTCCAAACTTTTGGCCACCAGTGTGTGTGTGTATATAGATATGTATGTCAGTGTAACAGTACTTACTGTGTGTGTGTGTGTATATATATATATATATATATATATATATATATATATATATATATATATATATATATATATATATACATGTGTGTGCATGTATCTCATCTCAAGTGCTTATTTTCTTATCAATAAATACAGGTGAGTGAATGAGCAAATGATGTGAGATATTTTAACAGTGACTGGCTATAAAGAAAGACTCTTAAGAGACAGAGGACATCACCATTGATCTGGAGAAATCTAACCTGCTGTCAGCTTGTGAGTAACTGTCCCTGATTACATTCATCAGAGAATCAGCCATTGAGGGAAAGGATATTAGGTTTCAGGGGCAGCCATCAATCTAAGTCATTCTTAACCTGATCAAGTACACAACACTCTCCAACCTAACATTAGAAGAGCACACCACCAGCAATCAGCTATACCAGCTCAATCTATACTGCAGCATCACATGTGCTAGCATGGGGAGTGAAGGCGAGGAAGCAGGGAATGAGCATGAAAAAAGTTCCATTCCACTATATAATATTCTCCATACTAGGCATACACTGCTATCCTATAAAACAAACAGAAGGTTGGAGACAAAGTGGACATATAACAAAAACACACACACAAAAATGTCCTTAGGGTTTAATGAGCATCGAGCTGTTGCTCATTTGATTGGAGAAGTATTGAAGCAGTATAGTTTGCTGAGGCCACAGGGTAAAGCAGGCAGTGAGGTCACTGACCTGTGCAGCCAACTTTCTCCAAAAACTCACTGCATTATGCAATCATTAAAAATACAAAAACAAGTCTGGAGAGTGGCTACAATGAAGGGAGGAAATATCTAGTCCTGAATGAAAGTGCACAAAGTTTAGATTCTCTTTCAGTACACTTCTTTAGTGGTGTAACTACTACAGCCATGGTAACGCTTTAATTTCCCCATGTCCTTGTAACACATATTGCATGCTATTTGACTAGACCCTGTTGTAATATGCTCAATTTAGAAATTACATGGCATTTTTATGAAAAACACCTTTTATGAATGGCATATATTTATGAAATGCCACACAGAAAACGTCCCTTGCTTTGGACTAATGATACTAATGTCGTAATAACTGTACAATATCAGTGTAACTGTTCTGGTTTGTGGACATCAACTTTTATGTTTTCTTACCTTGAGATGCTCTCCTGCTCCATCTCTGATTTCACAGTCTCCAAGCATCTCTGTGTGCATGCATGTCTTTGTAGGGCAGCGTTTAGTATATACAGGGCATATCGAATTCAACTGCACCTTTAAGATTTCAAAGCAAAGAGAATGCAACAATAAAAAATTATACAGAGATACTTTCCCAGTTAAAACTAATTTCTCTCTCCAAAAACAACAAACCCCAAGGAAACCCAGTTATTTTTTTGTCTCCTCTGAGTAGGGTTGTCACGAAACCAAATTTTCAGTAGACGTACAGCCAATACCAGTGAAATTTCTCAATACTCAATACCAATTTCAATACCACAGCAAAAACTAATATAACAAATTTGTTAAAGTAAATATTATTTCACGTTCTCAAGTTATTGTTAAAGACAAGTAAACAGTCAGTAATAAAATAAATAACAGATTACAAGCAATACAAGTTTACAGATTACAAGTCCTAATGCACAGATGTGATATTTTGATACAAATCTGCTTTTTTGTCCCTCAGCTTATGTTCACTTTAGACATAACTGACGGTTTACATTAACCCTAAAATGTATACCTTGGGTCATTAGCGACCCGGGACCTCATTCTACCCCCTGTATCTCATCCATTTTTTGGAGTTGTGCCCACACCTCTTTAGTATTCTTCAATCTTGTTGCACACACATAAAAAAAAAAAATTTAAAAAAAAGCCAAAATTGCAAAAAGATTTTGCTGTTTCGGAAGGAAATTGGTACTTTAATTCACTAAAGTGGCATTCAACTGATCACAAAGTATAATCAGGACATTACTGATGTAAAAAAACAGCACCATCACTATTTGAAAAAAGTCATTTTTGATCGAATCTAGACAGGCCCCATTTCCAGCAGCCATCACTCCAACACCTTATCCTTGAGTAATCATGCTAAATTGCTAATTTGGTACTAGAAAATCACTTGCCATTATATCAAACACAGTTGAAAGCTATTTGGTTCGTTAAATGAAGCTTGACATTGTCTTTGTGTTTGTTTTTGAGTTGCTACAGTATGCAATAGACTGGCATGTCTTAAGGTCAATATTAGGTAAAAAAAACACCAACAACAAAAAAAAACAGCTTTCTCTAGAAACTTGTCAATCATTGTTTTGAGGAATGAAGGCTATACAATGCTTGAAATTGCCAAAAAAAAACTGAAGATTTCATACAAAGGTGCACACTATAGTCTTCAAAGACAAAGGACAACTGGCTCTAACAAGGACAGAAAGAGATGTGGAAGGCCAGATGTACAACTAAACAAGAGGATAAGTACTTCGGAGTCTCTAGTTTGAGAAATAGACAACTCACATGTCCTCAGCTGACAGCTTCATTGAATTCTACCCACTCAACACCAGTTTCATGTACAACAGTAAATAGAAGACTCAGGGGTGCAGGCCTTATGTGAAGAATTGCAAAGAAAAAGCCACTCACATGACATGAAACAGGAACTAAACATTTCAAAATAAAAGACATGAAAAACATGAATCAACAAAATACACATGACATGGGCAAAGAAACAAAGACATTGGACAACAAATAATTGGAAAAGAGTGTTATGGATCTTAACCCCATTGAGCTTTTGTGGGATCAGCTAGACTCTAAGGTGCGTGTGAAGTGCCCGTCAAGTCAGCCACATCTATGGCAAGTGATACAGGAAGTGTGGGGTGAAATGTCACCTGAGTATCTGGACAAACTGACAGCAAGAATGCCAAGGATCTGCAAAGCTGTCATTGCTGCATGTGGAGGATTTTTTGATGAGAACTCTTTGAAGTAGTTTAAGAAGTTCTGAACATTTTTAATAGTAATTTTTCACATTATTAATGTCCTGATTATACATTGTTATCAGCTGAATGCCACTTTGGTGAATAAAAGTACCAATTTCTTTCCATAAGAGCAAAATCTGTACATTATTCCAAACTTTTGGCCGGCAGTGTATATATATATATATATATATATATATATATATATATATATATATATATATATATATATATATATATATATATATATATATATATATGGTTATATATATAAAATGGTTTAAGTAAAGTATAAAGGGTCATTAGAGACCCAAGGTATGTAATAGTGTCAGGGATTTTTTTCACTTTCATTAATTATATTTTTATTCTTTTTCATATCTATATAAGTTTATCATCACAGGATATCTATTTCTTTGTTTATTACAAGAGAAATTAGTACTATATTCATACAAATAAATACTATATCATGTTGATTTTCTGTGTGACAATGGTGAATTATCAATATTCCATATGCGTGTGCACATAAATATTATTATACATGCTATTTCTCAAGGTGGTGTTGTTTTCTCAGTGATTGGCTTGTTATACATTTGAAATTTCTGTTTGATGAAGAAACAACATGGAATTAATATATTGCAAGTGCAACACATGAACGGTACAATTTGGCTATTGTCATTTGGGTGTACTACTGAAATAATGTAAGTTATGCATCTATTTAGACTCAATAAGTGCCTAAGAAAATACAAATGTGTAGCTTATGTGAATCTTATGTGCTATGTGTAGCTCAGTATGTTTGATTATGGATATAAGTGCCAGGTCTCTAAAGACATGTATATGTGTTAGGCAGAATTTCAATGCATTTAAGGATTAATACCTCGCCAAGACTGAATTTTGAAGTGTATTTGGCTGTTTAGACATGTATTCACATTACCGCGAGTGCTCACAGAGCACACATGCTCAAAAGCATGCACAGAGAAAGAAACTGTCCGTCAGTCACAAAACATGCAATTAGTCTGTACTCAGTGCTACCTGTATTGCATAAAGTCTAGTATCAATACTTTTTTAAATATCCCTACTTCTAAGTATTTAAATGTCACAAAATGAGGCTTCCCAACTTCCCTCCTCCCACTGTTGACAGTGTTTCTTCTCGATAAATGAGGAAACAAAATACAGACAATGTCAAAGTGGGGACCTACATGTCACAAAAGGAGAAAACCCAAATACCCTCAAACATCATAATCAAACCTAAACGATACTAAAGACTTTGATGGTCTTAAAATTCTGGATTTTCTGAATTATCATTTTGAAGTATTTTTATGGGGAAGCAACCACTAAAGAAACTTTAATGGGAGACCCAGGAAAATAAACTGTACAATTCATGCTTTACCAAAGAGAAGAGCTACAAGTAAAGTGATTTAGGTTGCTCCTATGACACATGGCCTAACTTCTATAGATGGAGTACTATTTAAAAACATAATTGGTTTTCACAAAAGCAGTATGATGTTGTTGATAAAACACTGTAAAAAATGTCTGTAATTTTAAAGCTAAAAGACTGTAAAAATGCTACAGTAAAAAAAATGTTAATTGGTAAATGGGCAATATATTCTAATATATTTAAAAAGACAATACATGTAATTTTACAGTACAATGATGTAAAAATAAAATTTATACATTTAAAAAGTATGATTTTACAGTATAATTAACGGTAAAAATACAAGAGAGTACATGCACTTTTTATGGTAAATTATTGTTAAAATTACGGTTAAAAAAACAATAATCGAGCGTTCCCAGAATTTCCTGCGATACTCATCACATTTCATTATATTTTATGGGAATAGTTGTTTCTTGTTATTTTTTATATCAGTTACATCCATTGGGGTGTTCTGTGTTATATTTGATATTTGAGTTTAGTTAATGTTTACTGCATTATTTAAATTTCACATGTGTTACCCTGATGGTGTTTTGTGTTTGTGACACTTAGCACTGTCTCTACATGATTATTGGTCATTGCTCTTGGAAAGGCTACTACTGATGAACTTCATGTCATCATGTGCCTTTCTGTAAATACTACGGTGAGTAACAATACATTATAAAGTGAAAAGCAGATTTTTACATTTTCAGAAGGTTAAAGTATTAAGTTAATATCATTTAATAATATAAACGGAAATGCACCGTAAAATATACAGGCATCAAAATTACATACCGTAAAGCCTGAAGCGTGGTTACCGTATTTTTTACAGTGAATTTCTGGCAACCACATCTGCCAGTTTATTACCGTAAATTTAACAGGATTTTTTTTACAGTGAAGTGTTGTGACAGATCATTCAGACCCTGAAACCCCTGAGGGAGACACAGGCCAATGAGGAAGATATCTGGAACTTTCATTTCATGCATAATAATTTGTCATTTTAAGTGTGTTGGTGATGAACATGACAATGATTGTATCAGCTTTAACTTGTGACTCACACAGATTATTAAAGATGACTGGTCTTGACGTGCCTAATACTCTACGTACTTTAAGATTCTGTTTGAATCAATATTTTAAGTTAATTATAAACAAGCAGTTTACCTCTTTAGAAGGAAAAAAAAAACTAACAAAATAGGGATTTCACATAGATACCACTGCACTAGACATTAAGGCTGTGTCTAAAACCTAAAGCAACTTCCTTCCTGCCTAGTCAGTTACTACTTTTTGTATGAAGGTAACCCCTTAGGAAACTGGTTTTAGACCAGCTTCTATTTAAACATACTGTCATGTCTAATGGCAGAACAATTCCAAGAGAGCGACATAACCAAGAAAATATTAATATCTTCATACGTATTTCTTGGAAGAAAAACAATCATGTGTTAAAATAGGGCATTTAGAGATCTAAGAAGGCCATCATTTTAGGTTTCAGAAACAGCCTTAAAGGAATACTTCAGGTTCAATACAAGTTAATCTTAATCGTGGCAAAATGTTGATTACCACAAAAGTTAATTTCGACTCATCCCTCCTTTTCTTTAAAAAAAAAGAAAAAGCAAAAAAATGGTTTACAGTGAGGCACTTAAAATGGAAGTGAATGGGACCACAATACGCAAACAATATGCATGTTGACATGATTTTAGTGTGATAAAATCGCTTACTAACCTTTTCTGTGCAAAGTTATATCTGATATTACAACTTCGATGCCATGATGACGTTACGCTGTACACCCTAAAACGACCGTAAAAACGATTTAAACAACTTTACAGCTCAAATAGTGCACTTGTTTTAACAGAGGAATGAATGTAAGTGCTTTTATAAAATGATAAGCTTCCCATTTCTGCCTTTAAACCCTCCAAAAATTGGTCCCATTCACTTCCATTGTAAGTGCCTCACTGTAACCTCGATTTTGCTTTTTTTGTTTTTTTAAAGAAAAGGATCGACAAGTCTAAATGAATTTTTGTGGCAATTACCGTTATGAAATAAATGCTGTCAATTGAGCTTAACTTGTATTGAACCCTGAATATTCCTTTAAACATTGAAGAGCTAAGTTTAACACTTGCCTAGAACTGAGTTTCTGTCTAATGTCATGATAATGTATAACCCCATTGAAAACATTGAAAAATGCATAATTTGCTTTGTTTTAATTTTTGAGAACTGACTCTCACTCAGCTAATTTGTTTTTCCTATGCATACAGTAGCTAATGTAAACACCTCAGTATAGAACAAAACTTAACAGGTTGGTCTACGTCTTATATCATTATTATACCTCTGGTTACTACAATTATAAACAACCGAATATGTAGCTAAGGAAAGAGGGGCTATTCAGGCTTTTAAACTGGCTAGCTCCTCTCTGTGTTCTCAAAGAGTTCACTCACTAGTGGAAGTCTTTTTGTCAATAACGCTTGTGTCCTCATATCTCTGCTGCTATTGATAGACCAACCCGTTCATGAATATGGCCTTTTTGTTCCCTGTGCTGTCTTTCTGGAATACACGCTACAAGAGTTTCCATAGTCCATAGACCGCAGTCTTTGTAAATTCACTTAACTAATTGATTTCAGCAGGAATCACGTTGTTGGCTATCATGTGATTGTACAGGCCCATTGTTGTTAAACGACGCTCTCGGAAATGCAGCTATAAGCCCGCGAAGCGCGTGCTCAGGACAGGAGTGAGGACGAGAGGCCGCCTCGCTGTCAATCATTCGATCTGCCCGCTGTCAATCATTGTGACCACGCCCTCACGTCTAAGATGAAGACAGCCAGCATAAACTAAGCTTAACTTAAATCATACTCTTTATCTCAAGAAGTATTGTGTAAGTAAATGAAAACATGGCTGAAGAATTATTAAGTACGTCGCTAGGCAAAACATCGGTAAGTAGACTATTTTCATTACTGAGAGTTTTTGGTAACTCTTTAGATTACAGCCCGCAATTTCGTAAGTACACCGAATTTACAGCGTACCTTTTTGTAATAATAGTGTACCTATACATTACTTACGTGTAGGTATAAGGGAACAATATGCAAAGTTTGGGGAATAAAGGGGTAACAACCTGGAAAATTACAAATAATTTATACTGTAAGTATTTTATAACTAAGGGGTAACTATTCTAATATTACATGGTATGTATGACTTGCTAAACAACAATCTTACGTTTGCGAGCAATTTAGCAAGAACATGCACTGCGTACCTTTTTGTAATAATACATAGGTATTATATTATAATCTATCTATCTATCTATCTATCTCTCTCTCTCTCTCTCTCTCTCTCTCTCTCTCTCTCTCTCTCTCTCTCTCTCTATATATATATATTAAAACTAACTAGGCAAGGCAACTAGGGAAAACAAGGTAAGCAAAATTAGAACTATTGCAAAAAAATAAAATAAATAATAATCTGTAGTTACTGTGTAAATATACCATTATTCCATGCTGTTACAGTGTAAGTCCAACTTGTTAGCCCCTTTTTTCCACGTAGTTACAGGGTAAGTGCAACATTAAACCGTTTTAATTATGCTGGAACAGATAAACCTAGCTTCAGCATTAGCTCTGTGTCACAAAGTTATCAACAAAGAACTGAAGCACAGTAGAAAGACCTTAATTTAACCCAAAAAAAGTTTATAAAAAATATATATGTATCTTTAACAGAACTATAATACATTAAATACCAACAATTTTAAAATAATGACAAGAAACTGTAAAAAGAACAATAAAGAATCAACAATTCAACACAAAAGAACATTGATTTCAATTTCTAAATAAAAACATATAGCAAAAACCTCCATCATGTATCCTGTAATAATAGAATATGTACCCCGTAGTTAAAAAAAATACCTAGTCCTATATGTATAATATAATACGTATTATTGCAAAAAGGTATGCAGTGTATGTTCTTTCTAAATTGCTCCCAAACGTTTGTTGTTTAGCATAGTAGGTCATATACCACGTAATACCTCCATCATGTCAAGTTAAGTCAAGTCAAATCACATTTAATTATATAGCGCTTTATACTATAGGCTACAGATTGTTTCAAAGCAGCTTCACAGTAATAAACAGAAAAAATAACAGTAATGTTTCAAAATGCATCAATTATGAAAAATACTTCAATTTCAGCTATAAAGCAGCTCAAGACGGTAATGTAATTATTCAGCTCAATTCAGTTCAAGTTTTGTGTTCTCAACCGATAGTGTCAATACAGTTAGTTCAATAATATTTTCTGAATATTAATAGTCATTTAAGCCCCCAACGAGCAAGCTTAAGGCGACAATGGCAAGGAACCAAAACTCCATCAGATGACAGTAGTGAAGAAAAAAAAAAGTATGTAGTATGTACCCCATAGTTAAAAAATACCTACAGTAGCCTATATGTGTAGGTACACTATTATTACAAAAAGGTACACTGTGTATGTTCTTGCTTAATTGCTCTCAAAGTAAGATTGTTGTTTAGCATAGTATAAGGTCATATATCACATAATATTAGAATAGTTACCCCTTAGTTATAAAATACTTACCGTATAAATTATTTGTAATTTTCCAGGTTGTTACCCCTTTATTCCCCAAACTTTGCATATTGTTCCCTTATACCTACAAGTACGTACTGTGTAGTTACACTATTAATACAAAAAAGGTACGCTGTAAATTCGGTGTATTTACACTGTAAATTGCGGGCTGTAATCTAAAGCGTTACCGAGTTTTTTTTATTGGGTCTAAGTCTGTTTTGCAACATATTACTTGTTTCGGTCTAATTTTCTTATTCTCTCAAGCTTTGATATCATATATTTGCAATATACAATCTTCTGTAATAGTTTAAAAAGTAAAAGTTTAACCTGTTTAAAATTAGTAGAGTAGTTTATATTGTAGACTGTATATAGCTACGTGGTAACTATAGGCTTTTAATGTTTAATTTCAGTATTGAATTTTGGTAAATAGCTAAAGGTTTTGTAATAGGTTTTAAAAACTTGGGTAATGTAGGGAATATTTGATGTACTGTATTTTCCTTTTGTTTTTCATGCTGTGAAGGAAAAGAATCTGCTTTAATTTGATGTCACAAGATATTTTCTATGCATCTCCCCTCACGTGTAGGCTTAAGCAACTGCATCTGACCACTTATGGGACAAATTAAGTTTTCCACTCATGATCTAAAGCATAATGACCACTGAAGTCTCATGAGAAAAAGCTATTCTCTCCTCCTCTGACCTGAACCGCTGTTTCGACTTTTTGTGTTTTAAGTAGTCTCAAAATAGAATAGAATAGGAAAATCTTAAATTTTTTAAAATAAGGATATATTTTGGGGGAAATGTGTGGTATATATATATATATATATATATATATATATATATATATATATATATATATATATATATATATATATACAGGGTTGGAGAGTAACGGAATACATGTAGCGGGATTACATATTTAAAATACAAAATATAAGTAACTGTATTCTTACTGAAGAGATTACTTTGCATTTTATTGTCATTTGTTTCATTTCATATTTAGTCCTTTCAGATGTAAAACATTTATCCATATAAATGATGCGATCCAAAGTCCATTTGAACAGCAGTGAAACACTTTCTTATGATGTGTTACATTAATACAAGCAGACACAGAAGTACGTTTGAAGTAAGTTTGGGGCCGCAGAAATAGAAATAAACTTTGTGTAAATTGTCAGCTTTACGCTAAGCTAAAATGCTATTTCTAGCCATTTTACATGCACATGTTACCAGGCACAACCATATTTTTTTATCAAGAAAATTCACATTAGATCATAATTAATTTTTTTCTAGTAAGACCTTTGATATTAGGGCAAAAATCTTATTCTTGATAATAATTTTTGCATTGTTTTCCTGTCAAAATATCTAAAGATCCTTAAAACAAGATCAATTTGATTTACCTTGTTTTAGAAACAACACTGCATAAGATATTTAGGTTTTTCAGAGAATGTATTTTTAACATGTGTATTTTGTCTCACTGTACTGGCAGAGTTTTAAATGAACAAGTGAAAAAATCTACCAGTGCTGAAGTAATCCAAATTATTTAGAATATGTTACTGACCTTGAGTAATCTAATAATATAATATAATATATATAGTATTATATTATTAGATTACTAGAATATATTACATACTGTAATATGTGCTTTTTTACAGTCCAGTCCAACACAACCGAATGAACTTATGTACAAATGTAAGCCCATGCCAGTTGTTATTTCTGTGTTGAAAAATATTTTTCTATTTTTTCTATTCTTATTTCTAAGTACATACTCTCAGCAAAATGTAAAAATATATACACTTTAATTGGTACTTTAATTCACCAAAGTGTCATTCAGCTGATCACAAAGTATAGTCAGGACATTACTGATGTAAAAAAACAGCACCATCACTATTTGAAAAAAGTCATTTTTGATCAAATCTAGACAGACCCCATTTCCAGCAGCCATCACTCCAACACCTTATCCTTGAGTAATCATTTGTTTCGTTAAATGAAGCTTAACATTGTCTTTGTTTGTGTTTGTTTTTGAGTTGCCACAGTATGCAATAGACTGGCATGTCTTAAGGTCAATATCAGGTAAAAAATGGCAAAAAAGAAACAGCTTTCTCTAGAAACTTGTCAGTCAATCATTGTTTTGAGGAATGAAGGCTATACAATGCTTGAAATTGCCAAAAAAACTGAAGATTTCATACAAAGGTGTACAATACAGTCATCAAAGACAAAGGACAACTGGCTCTAACAAGGACAGAAAGAGATGTGGAAGGCCAGATGTACAACTAAACAAGAGGATAAGTACATCAGAGTCTCTATTTTGAGAGATAGACGCCTCACATGTCCTCAGCTGACAGCTTCATTGAATTCTACCCGCTCAACACCAGCTTCATGTACAACAGTAAAGAGACCTCCACTCAGGGGTGCAGGCCTTATGGGAAGAATTGCAAAGAAAAAGCCACTTTTGAAACAGAAAAACAAAAAGAAAAGGTTAGAGTGGGCAAAGAGACAGACATTGGACAACAGATAATTGGAAAAGAGTGTTATGGATCTTAAACTCATTGAGCTTTTGTGGAATCAGCTAGACTGTAAAGTGCGTGAGAAGTGCCCGACAAGACAGCCACATCTATGGCAAGTGCTACAGGAAGCGTGGGGTGAAATGTCACCTGAGTATCTGGACAAACTGACAGCTAGAATGCCAAGGATCTGCAAAGCTGTCATTGCTGCACGTGGAGGATTTTTTGATGAGAACTCTGTAGTAGTTTAAGAAGTTCTGAATTTTTTTTTTTTCAAATTGTAATAGTAATTTTTCACATTATTAATGTCCTGACTATATATTGTGATCAGTTGAATGCCACTTTGGTGAATAAAAGTACCAACTTCTTTCCATAAGAGCAAAATCTGTACATTATTCCAAACTTTTGGCCGCCAGTGTATATGTAATTTTTTTTGCATTTCGTTTTATTTTATTTTTTTGTTACAGTATTTATAAGAGAGAGATTGAGGAATAATAAAAAGGTGTGGGCACAACTCCAAAAAAATGGATGAGGTACAGGGGGTTGAATGAGGTCCTAGTCATTAAAGACCCGAAGTATGCCTTTAAAGGTTAAACATATAAACAACAACTTTTTAATGTCTTTTCTGGCTGTTAGATGAGTATAGCAAGCTTTCAAGCAATTCTATGGCATATTAAGAGTTATAAATATTTTTGCTTAGTGTGCATAGAATTTCACTCCATCAGCTTTGAGGGTTCTAAATAGAATGGCAAGACAGTATATCTCATTCACTTTCATATTATTCAACATGGAAGTCCAAACCACCCAGCAGTGTTAGTTATGTGACTGACAGTCAAACACCTTCTTGAATTCAAACTCATCAATTCATGTAAACAGAACCTTAAGTCTTTCTTTCAAGTCACCACTGTATTTAATTTGTTAGTGGCATACACTCTATTTTCACCCTGATCAGCACAGGAATGTTTTATGGAGTTTACAAAAGAAACAAAAAGCTTGACTCTTTCAGATAAGAGCAATCACCATTACACCTTACAGGCCATTGTTTTTTAACCATCACTAGCAGGTAAACTGAACATATAAAATGTTAAATTATAAATGTTACTGTAATGCTATATTTGGATTGTTTGCTTCAAACAAGTACTAATAATCTTCATATTTGCTTGTTGATCTTTAATAGCACCTAACCTCATCTCTGCTGGCAGCTGCTTTCCTCACCTCCTTTGGCAGCTCTATGCTCTATGGGTACAACTTAGCTGTGGTCAACTCTCCTGCTGGGGTAAGTGCTCACTGACACTCATTGACATAATTCAGCAACCCAGTTGGCCTTAACTGCTCATGTAAACTAGTTATCAGTAGATAACCTAACCAACACCTTTCTATTAATCACAAAGTTTCTTAAATGCAACTTTCTTTTGATTGGCCCAGTTGAGAGATACATGTCTAGTTTGACCTTCCTCACAGCAGACTGGGTAAGAGAACAAACATAGTGGCCTGAACAGATGCTCTACTGAGGCAGGATGTCAGGGAATTTCACTTACTTTAACCTGATGCATTCTTGTTGTAGATTGTGATTTCTACAAGCAATTCTAGAATACTGGTTTAAATTAATATTTCATATATTTAATAATAATAATAATATTTAATATCATATTAAAGTATTTTATATATCTATATACAAATATATAATGTTAACCAGAGAGCAAGGAGGTTTGCCCAGCATAATAACCTGGGACATAATGAGAAAGTTTTCCCTAGTTTTCCTAAGACTTTGCCCAGAAACTTGAAGAAACAAAGTGTTGAACCATATTTTCATTTTTTGTAGATGAGTCAGATGTTGTTTGTTCATCTTGGCTTGTCAGGCATTTTGTGCTGCAGTGGTTGCCTCTAGCAGCTCTTCATGTATATAAGTAGGGACCTATTTGCCCTACCCCATTAGCCTGTTAATGATGAAAATATTTAAATTTTCCTGTCTGGTCTCCTGACTGGCTGTTATATACCCTACTTAAGTGGCTTTGTTTTGTGTTGTTTTTCTTAGAACATCATTCTAATGAAGACGATTCAAATAAATAAATCCAAAAATCCTGATTGAAAGTTTATATTTTTTGAAGCAGAAGCTCATTCAATGTTATCAGTGATCTATTTATTTATTTTTTTTGTAAAGTTGGTGGATTTATTTCTGTTGAATCAATTGTTGAGTGAATTGAAAGACTGATATAGATGCCCTTCACCAATAAGACTGTCACCCAGTCTATTAAGGATACTGTGGTTCAACCTAAACTGTAGATACCCTGGAATTTAATTAGACTGTGACCTTAAAGTGCAGAAATAGAGGAAAGAGAGAGAGAAACAGTGTTTATCATGAGACAAAGTCTTGTAAGTCCACGTAGAAAGAGGTGTGCCTAAATGGAAGCTTTGGAACGTGCCTTATAAGCCTTATCATTTAAATTTTTTTAGCAAAGCTTTGTAAAGCCTTAAAGCTGACTTTTTAGTGTCTACATGAATTGAGTTTGACAGTGCCATATTTATTAAAATGCACAAAAATATTTGTTTAATATTTCTCTCTCTCTCTGTCTCTTTCACTGTGTCCTTTTCAATCACAGTACATTAAAGACTTCTATAACCGTACAGTGGTAAGCCGGAATGGAACTGGACTGAACGAGGAGGCCCTGACACTGATGTATTCACTCACTGTTTCTGTGTTTGCGATTGGAGGCCTGATCGGCTCCTTGATGGTGGGCACACTGGTCACCAGATTTGGAAGGTAAGTCAGGGGAAGACCCAGACCCATAACATCTGGCATGGTGCGGTCACTCTGCCAGGAATTCCACTGAGTGTCAAGGCCATCGAGGTAGATTCTTCCTCATCTGTCACCCCACCTGACCTCTCTTACTGCTCTAAATGACATTGCCTTTGCCTTGTAAATGGCCTTGAAACCGCTGACATTTTTGTTCTGTCCACAAGGCACCAAACTTCTTTGTTCTTGTCACGAATGGCCACAACAAGAATTTAAATGTAGTTGTCTATGCGTTTTAGGCTGGGATTGGAGAAATTATTTGAACATCAAAAAAGTTGCACTCTTCAGCTTTCTAAATAATTGTGAGTTGTTCAATGATCATGTTTTTTGTTAGCCGTAGCTTACACTTCTCTTTTGTGCTCTCCAAGGACTCTGGAACTTTTTTCTTGTGTGATCTGAGTGTCTGTGAGTGGCGCCACAAGATTTGACTGCAGACATTTTAAATGCAAATGAAAGATGATGAATCATAACCCTATTTATTGTTCTAATCAATTTCAGGTCCAGCAAAATGTTTTATAGCATTGAAGTGATCATAACGCAGAACATGGTGCAGCCATCTGTAAATCAGGGGGAAAGTTTACAACTTGATAGAACTAATCAAGGAAGGCAGCTATTTCACCCAGCAGCACTGTCATGGAACATCAGTTATCTGGTTTTGATAGTTAAACTCCCAGGTGGCTGGCTATTGAGCATGAATGTCCTAGCTTAATGAGCAGTGCCAGAACAGGACTCCACTGTGTTTGCTTTTGCAGGAAAGGAACAGTGGTCAACTCCACTGTACTGGTGTTCTTGGCGGGATCTCTCATGGGTTTCAGCAGGATCTGTGACTCACCGGAAATGGTCATCTTTGGTCGTTTTGTAACAGGGATACATTCAGGTATGAAAAATAAGCAATTATAAAATTAAAAATGAGTGATTATGGCAAAAATAATAAACCTGAATGTACTGATGTGATCTGCTCATTACCATCTCTCAGGTATCTCTCTCAGCGTAGTGCCTATGTACCTGGGAGAGATCGCTCCTAAGAACCTGAGAGGTTTCCTGGGGCTCATGCCCAGCATTTTCATTTGTGCTGGGGTTTTCTCTGCTCAAATCTTGGGCCTGCATGAACTTTTAGGAAAGGTACAACAAAGACCTTCATTTTAATATTATATTTAAAGGGATAGTTCACCCCAAAATCAAAATTCTTTCTTCATTTACTCACCCTCATGTTGTTCCAAACTTGGATGACTTTATTCAGTGAAACATAAAAGGAGCTGGCAAACTGTTAACCTCAGTCATCATTCACATTTTATTCCACCATCACTGATTTTACATCTGCTTTCTATATAATGAAAGTGAATGATGACTGAAATTAAGTCACATAGGTTATAATGGTTTTGAATGACATGGGGGTTAGTAAATGATGACAGAATTTTTTTTAAGGTGCACTAACTCTTAAACATAATAAAATTACATCTCTTATTTTATTTTCTTAAATAGCTTTTTACACTCGCTTAGCACTTTATTATGAACTCTATAGTTGTAATAAAGTGCCCGACATGGTCTTCTGCTGTTGTAGCCCATCCGCCTCAAGGTTCGACGTGTTGTGCACTTTGAGATGCTATTCTCCTCACCACAATTGTACAGAGTGGTTTTCTGAGTTACCGTAGCCTTTCTGTCAGCTCAAACCAGTCCGCAGAACTGTCCGCAGAACTGCCACTCACCGGATGTTTTTTTGTTTTTGGCACCATTCTGAGTAAACTCTAGAGACTGTTGTGCATGAAAATCCCAGGAGATCAGCAGTTACAGAAATATTCAAACCAGCCCGTGTGGCACCAACAATCATGTCACGGTCGACATCACTGAGATAAAAAATTTTCCCCATTCTGATGGTTGATGTGAACATTAGCTGAAGCTCCTGACCCGTATATACACGATTTTATGCATTGCACTGCTGTCACATGATTGGCTGATTAGTAGGTGTACAGGTGTTCCTAATAAAGTGCTCAGTGAGTGTGTGTGTGTGTGTGTGTGTGTGTGTGTGTGTGTGTATATATATATATATATATATATATATATATATATATATATATATATACAGTATATTTATAAAAAATAAATATACAGCTCTGGAAAAAATTAAGAGACCACTGCAAATTTATCAGTTTCTCTGGACTTACTATTTGTAGGTAAGTGTTTGAGTAATCACCGATCCTCCACCAAATTTCACCGTGGGTGTGAGACAGTGTGGCTTGAAGGCCTCTCCAGGACTCCGTCTAACCATTAGATGACCAGGTGGATGATCGGTGATGATCTGGGGGTGCTTCAGCAAGGCTGGAATCAGGCAGATTTGTCTTTGTGAAGGATGCATGAATCAAGCCACGTACAAGGATATTCTGGAAGAAAATTTGCTTCCTTCTGCTATTACAATGTTCCCCAATGTTCTCCAACTCTGAGGATTGGGTTTTCCAGCAGGACAATGCTCCATGCCACACAGCCTGATCCATGATCAAGGTGTGGATGGAGGACCACCGGATCAAGACCCTGTCATGGCCAGCCCAATCTCCAGACCTGAACCCCATTGAAAACCCCTGGAATGTGATCAAGAGGAAGATAGATGGCCACAAGCCATCAAACAAAGCCGAGCTACTTGAATTTTTGTGTCAGGAGTGGCATAAATTCACCCAACAGACTGGTAGAGAGCATGCCAAGACACATGAAATCTGTGGTTGAAAATCAGGGTTATTCCACTAAATAGTGATTTCTGAACTCTTCCTAAGCTAAAACATTAGTATTGTGTTGTTTAAAAATGAATATGAACTAGTTTTCTTTGCATTATTTGAGGTCTGAAAACACTGCATCTTTTTGTTATTTTGACCAGTTGTCTTTTTCTGCAAATAAATGCTCTAAATGATTTTTATATGATTAAATGTTGTCAGTACTTTATAGAATAAAACAAAAATTTTCATTTTACTCAAACACATACCTATAAATAGTAAATCCCGAGAAACTGATTATCTTGCAGTGGTGTCTAATTTTTTTCTAGAGCTGTATATTTATATACTGTATCTATCTATCTATCTATCTATCTATCTATCTATCTATCTGTCTATATATATATAATAGTATAATATACTTAAAAAGCTTGTGCAACTTACATAGCTTGTTCAAAGCTGGTTGATGTGAATGTATTGAGTTCTGGCCAGTCTCAATCTGTTTGTTCTACTTTGATTGGCAGGAGGAGCACTGGCCCCTGTTCCTCTCCCTTGTGGTGTTCCCCACATTTGTCCAGCTGATGCTGTTGCCGTGGTTTCCAGAAAGTCCACGCTACCTGTTGATTGAGAAGCACAATGTTCATGCCACTATCACTGGTGAGAGAACCACTTGGGGAATCACTTTTTAACCACAAACAACAATTCTACTCTGCTTTTGTCACAATATTATAGTATATAATAAAGATGGACTTCAGCTTGTGTTCTGTGTGTTGGTGCAGCTCTGAAATGGTACAGGGCCAAATGTAACATCCAGGAAGAGATAGAGGAGATGCAAGAGGAGCAACGATCTCTGTCCTCAGTGGAGACAGTGTCTGTCTGGCAACTGCTACTGGACCACACTGTTCGCTGGCAGGTTCTCTCCGTGGTGGTCATCAACATCGGCATGCAACTGTCTGGCATTGATGCGGTAAGATACAGAGTTGACCACACTAACTATTTGCTTACATTATCTGCTTGTGCTTTTCAAAACAATGATCATTACTATTCTTAAATATATGCTGTACATTTGTAAATTTAAACAATATAAAATTTAAGGGGTTCATGACATAAAAATGTTTCTTGATGTTTTGACATGTCACAGGTCATTGTACTATAAAAACATATTGTAAGTTTCAGAACTCAAAACTTCCTCCTCAATTCAAAAAGAGCATTTGTTTAAAACAAGCTGCAAAAACGGCTAGTTAGGATTTCCCCTACTTTGTGATGTCACATGGATGAATACATCAGCCCATGACTGCCTCTACAGCAAGACATCAACGCCTACTTTTACATGATTGCATGCCCACTGGTGCTAAGTCAGAAAGGTGAAGAGGAGAGAACAAGACATATGGGCCTACCATTCCTCAACACTAAAGGGGACTTACACAGGACACCTTCTTGTGCCCATCTGGACTATTTTAAATGTTTTTGTTTTTTTTACATAAACATACAATAGGCGAACTGCTTCAACTGCTTTGTGCCACTTTTTAAAGACACGGTTTGAAGTTATAACTCTTAAAAGGAGACACTTATTCTTCGTCTTGCTGCTTTGAGTGTAAACGCGTCATGGACGTGTTTTTGCACCCATATTTTTAATTGTTGGTCCATGTAAACGTGCACTAGATAGGACATCTTTGACCATTTTGTTGCATTTCCGGCTATGTGTGCCACGTTTTAAGAGCGCTAAAAGCTCAACTTTTAAAAACGCATCTGTTCTGCTCCATTACATTGCTGCCGCTGACTGGGAGAAGCGCAGCTCGTCCAGAGTAAGCAGATGATGGAAGATGTGAGATGTTGTGGCTGTGAAGACCAGAATCTCTGCTTTGGCCTCTGATGCCAACATCAGGAAATAGTGACTGAAGTTTAACAAAATTCCTGATCGCATCTTTGCAGGATGATACAGTATGTGTGTGCTTCACGTTTCACCACGCATTGGATAATGTTTGAGCGTCACATTTTACTGTGGATCATATTATGTGTTCAGCACATTTCAGATCGGATTTTATGTGTTCAGCTCATTTAGGCGTGTATTATATGTGTTTTTGGCTCATATCAGCATGACTTTCTTGTGAACAAGTCACAATATGATTCAAGCTTTGCAAAGGAACTGTTATTGAAAGATGGGTCAGTTAAAAACACTATTGAACCCAAGTTCAAAAAAGTATATGAAAAACATTTCAGAACCTTCAAGAGGTCTCTTTCCTTTCATTCTTCTTTTCTCTTTGCTATTCTCATGCTTCATGTCAATGATTATTTGTTTTGTCTATGGTGTTCTCAGATTATTTGACATGTCCTTGGTATGTTTTCCTTTTTATTTTCTGAATTTTGCTATTTATTAATTGATTATTTGTCACATCCTTGTTATGTTTTCCTTTTGGTTATTGTCTGAGTTTTGTTATTCATTCATTTGTTTTGTTTGTTTTGCTTTTGCTTTCATATTTCTTTGTCTTTGTAAAGCGACCCTGAGTGCTAGAAAGGCTATATACTGTATATATATATAAACATATTATTATTATTAATGGTAAAATGACAGCCTCAGTCACCACTCACTTTCATTGTATGGAAAGAAGATGCCATGAAAGTGAATGGTGACTTTTGTATTATAGATAAGGTCATACGATTTTGGAACAACATGAGGGTGAGTACAAAGAATTTTCATTTTTGTTGAATTATCCTTTTTAAGTATTTAGAATCTAAAACCTTATATTCAGAAGATTTATTTAAATGTCAAATAAAACAGCAGAAAATCACGATTGAGCCGAACCTGTGCAGCAAAACAGTGACGATGGGCCTGAATTTAAAGTGTCTAAAGAGCTCTTTTTTATTTATTCTTCAGGAAAGTGGATAACCTTCCTGAAATATTTAGTTTAAATGCAGATTACTTGTTCAGATGATTAAGAGGACAGAGCTGACAGAAACCTCATTCTTTACCCAACAGAGCTTAATGAATTAAACCTTTTATCAGGAATATTTTAATGGAATCGTTTTTTCACAGATTGTAAAAAGAACATTAGTGATTTTTTTGGTCAGTATATGAAATAAAATGTTTAAGGCTTTTTTGATAGTAGTCTTTGACAATAGATTAATTGTAGTTTTGAATTAGAGAATTGTACCTTTATCTAAAATAGCCGTGTTTTGTCAGCTGATATCATCCCGTTGAACTTGCCACTGTGGTTCTCTTTTATGTGTGTATCTGTTTTATAATTAGAATTAGAGCTGTGAATTCAAATTCTGATGTATCTCAGCAAAAAATTATCTATAGTGGCTACTAAAGATCTGCTAAAAAGATTTACGTAAGACAACACATTAGAAAGGCTCCCAAAAGAACTATGCAATTTTACTAGTGAGACATACTGTAAAATTCTTAGATGCATCTCTAAAAACCTTGAATTTAAGGTACATCTCTGAATTTAAACCTGGAAATAAATTCTTTAAATTGTAATGATGATAAAGACAGAAAGATAGCTCAATGCCAGAGTTTATCCTGTCTAATTTGCACTGCCCCACAAACATAACCAGCAAAGAGCCATTATTCAAGCATATTCAAGCATATTCATTTCAAAACATTTTTCCACTGCTTCTCAAACAAAAAAGATACTGAAAAAAAACTACAAGATGTGTCGCAATGGTCAAAGACATCCATCTAGACTCTAGCGAATATTTACATAATATCAGCACAGACCAACAATGCATCCTGTGTACAGCCCCTTAGTTTGTACTAGCAGCAGTAGCAGTCAGCAGTTTTATCCTCAGTGTTTTCTTTGTGGTGCTTGTCTTCTCCATATACAACTGCTGACTTCTTTCATGAGATTTTGACTGTATGTATCCCATTTCAAGTCAGAAACGTCCAGATTTTTATGTTGTGTGTGTGAGGTTATTATAAAATAAACTGACAGTTCAGACTTACTGGGCACACAATAATATTTCAGCTTAGGTTTTTGGTTGATTCTTTGTCTTATCTGTTTACAAAGTTTCATCACCTTGAAAACTGAGTAAAGCTGAGGACTCTTTGCAAATTCATAGTAACATTAATTCTGCAAATGATAGTTATATCCTGTCATAGTCTGTGAGCAGCTGATGTCAAATCAAAGAAGGACTTTCCAGGTTTGCCCTATGGAGATTTGAGATCAAATTTGAATATTAAATGACATTGTCTATAAGACTCTTAGGAAGCAGGTGACCATGTGTGTGTGTGTGTGTGTGTGTGTGTGTGTGTGTGTGTGTGTGTGTGTGTGTGTGTGTGTGAGTCAGTGTAAATGGGGCTGACAGGTGGTGAGTGTTGGCTGACTTCAGCATGAGCAGCAGGAGAGAGGCAGGCCGTGTGAGTCCTCTTCACTCCCAGCAGCTCTCAAACCGTCTGTGTTCTCTCTGATTACCCCCTGCCTTACCTCACACACAGCCCTCTAGCTCTCAAATTGAATCTGAAGTGTTGTACACCGTAACTGCTAGGATTCATGATATGCCACCTGTACAAGCCAAAATCACTTCCAGTGTCTCTCCCCTTTTTCTCACACTTGTCTCTATCTCCTCTTTTTCCAGATCTGGTTTTACACCAACAACATCTTTGAGAATGCCGGAATTCCAGTCCCTGAGATCCAGTACACCACTGTAGGAACTGGAGCTATAGAGATTGTTGCAGGCCTTATAGGGGTGAGTTTTCTTATTCAACCAATGCTTTCAGAAAATTTCACCAAAAAAAGGCCTGTTATCACTGTTTTTATCTAGTGTTTACAGGAGCCTGTTAAAGGTTGTCTATTTCAGTTATTGATAGGGGGATTCTTTATTTTATTTTGACCAATATTCACTATTTTCTACGTACTTAATCAGTTATCAGTTCTATAATATCATGTCTGCCTATTTTTGTGTCTCTAAAGAATAGCACCCAACAAAGGCATTACAGTACTGTGTGTTCAAAAGAAACAACAGTGTTCACAGGTAAATTAGTTAATATTTTAATGTGCTTGAAACAATTAATCAATTTACAACAGCTATTCAAGTGAGATGTGTTACAAAAATGCTTGGCACATAGCTAAATAAACAAAATTATTATTGTTGTTGTTGTTAAAATATTCATAACAAACATTTTTTTTTCTTTTTTTTTTTTTTGTAGTACAATAATTATTTAGTTATCATTGGGTCAAACAGCAGAAACAAAATAATAAAAAACTGTTCTGCATTTTGGCTATCAAACACGAATAATCAGTGCATTGGTATCTGTCATAAATAAACAATCATTCAAACTCTAGTAAATGTCTATTTGTTAAGTGACATTTTTAGAGAGTATTACTTTACTGGAGTTGAGAATATTAGGGGCAAGGAAGAACATCTCGGCCTTTCCATCCCTTCACCTCTCAGTCATTTTCATTTTTCTTTTCCCTCAATCTTCCCCAGCTCATGTTATGTATTTTTCTGCTGTGACACTCATAAAAAACACTGGATGAGATGAGCATTAGAGAGATTGATGTGTCTTGTTTTACCGACTCCATCCTTGGGTCACATTTCAGAGCTGTAATGAAGGCCAGACACAGTCTCTCTCCTCCCAGTTGCGTCGCTTAGCCAGGATTTAGTGATGCACCAGCAGCAACCGGAGAAGAAGAGGCACGCTTTTAGTCAGAAGAACTCATTGCTGTCAGTGTCAATTGGTCTTCACTTGGGAGGCGAATGGCACACGGGAGGAAGGCTAGAGATTGGTTATAAAATTACAGCTATTCATTCTTATGTCAGCTGCACCCGCCTTTAAGTCAACAGCACACAGCTTTAGCTCTCAATTTTAGCAGCACTTAATGAAAAAACACAGCTCCACTTTTACGCTTCCACGATATTTGCTTTTAAAACAAGTATCAAAAGCCATCCTTTCAGTTCAGTGGTTACTTATTAATTTGATAAGATAAAAAATGAAGTGTGCATTATATCTATGTTACACCTATGTTTCTTCTACAGTGTTTCACCATTGAGCGGCTGGGGCGCAGACCATTGATAATTGGGGGTTTTGGTGTCATGGGAATGTGTTGTGCTGGGATAACCCTATCTCTTATTCTTCAAGTAAGTGAAATAAAGCTAAACTCAACTCTGAATTTTAATAATTACACTGGCCATTGAAATAACTGTTGGCTACATTTGTTGGACAACTGAGAGGTTTTCTTTTTTTCAGTTTTTGTTCTTGTTGCTTTTTTTTTTTTTTTCTTTTTTTGTTAAAAATTCAACCTTGCTTGCAAGCCATAGAGATATATGATTTGTGAGCTAATCATTCTTTTGAGTCAGTTCCTTTCAAGGAATTGGTCTAAATAGTTCACATAACTGAGTGACTCATTAGTGAATCGGACTGAATTTAAATTAGTTCTAAAAATCCCTTCCTAGATATCCATATCCAATAATTAAAAACAACTGGAATGGTCATAGAAAAGTCACAGAGACTGATTGGTCAAAAAGCGTGTGATCCCTGAATGAGTAATAATGCTTTTTTCACCTTTACTCAGACACATGTGCCTTTCATGAAATATGTGAGTGTGGGGTGTGTGGTTGGGATCATCGCTGGATTCTGTATAGGGCCAGGTAAACTCTCTGCTTTTCTCACTCTCTCTTCCTCACTTAATCTGTTTATTAAACTGATCTACATGGCTACATCACGTTTAGTCGTGCTCAGATACATTGCCTGATTGGAGAGTAGTTCTCTGCTCTTTGACCCTGAATTCCCAGATGACGTCTTCAAATAGTGAAATAGCGACACCTGGGGGTAGAATTTTAAACTGTTTAGTTTAATATTTGTTTGAGCTTGATAACTGTGGTTAGACTATTTGATACAAACATTTAAAAAGAAATGCATATTATTTCATTTAAATTAAAATGTTCATATTTGATGGGTCCATATTCATATGTTAAAAATAATTCAAAGGCTCTCAAACTTTCAGAGAAAAATGGTGATAGGTTTTAAAAATACTTATTCATGTTAAGATACACATTTTGAAGTACATAATAAATGTGCAGATTACATTAGGATTAATATATGGTAATAAGTATGTTTCTATTCATGCGATTCATGATTATTCCTTTAATAGAATTAAGCAACACTATATTTTGCATCTAACATATATTTAATCCATGAAATAATATATCCATAATATATTATTACTTATTAATACTTTATAATATTTCTAAATAATGTTTTATTTTCATAATAATATGCAAAACTAGCTTTAATATAATGTAATTTTTTTCACCTATTTTTTAATTTTTATTTTTTTAAAATTTTTTTATAATTACAAGCACACAGACTGGTTAGACTGTACCAATGTAGATTACTAGATTATTGTTTTATACAAAAATATAGTATAGTAAAATATTTTTGTGGTGTAATTTTTAGACTATGAGCTAATTCTTAGATTGAGCAAGTTACAGGGTACAGATATCTTGCATATTGAGCTGCTACATCTTGACTGAAGTACTTTATATTGATATATTGATAATAACTTCACATTGTTGAAGAAGAGAAGATATTGTTTATCAGTTTTAAAGAGTTTCAAAGATCAAAGTTTCAAAGTGCATACTTTGTTCTGTTGGTACTACACAAGCATCAGACTCATAGTTTATTCACACAATAAGAGCAGAGAGGAGTAGCTCTGCCACAGTGATGAATGAGACTACAAGTGCTTTACTGAGTTGATGCATTATCCAACCCCACTCCAAAATCTATAATTCATTCTCAGGCCCCAGTCTCAATCGGTGTAATTACGTCTTTAATTAGGATTTTTTATGGCTCATTGTTCATAAACAATGATGAATATGGCTTTTTAAGACAAAATCCTGCATGAACAATGAATTACAAGCAGAGTTCCTTATCAATTTAACTGCAGCACGCCTTCTGCTGCAATTATCATGCACAAATAATGAAGCCATCGCTTGGCTTGTTCCTGAATTCATTACATTTGAAATAACACCTTGTGCCTCCTTATTTTTCACTTGTAACCAAAAGGGATTAGAATTTAAGCAGTGGAACAATCTCTGCTTCCTGCATATCGAGATAATGAGCTCTTTATAAAGCTAGTTTATTATTCGTCTCCCACCAAGAACTGTTGCACTACAGAAGAGCAGTACATACATGCATGTATTTAAAATGGTTGTACATTTATGTGTTCATAATTATGCATTTATATTACACCTTTTATTAGGCTGTTGTGGAAAAAAATATGATAGCAGTATGGTTTCACAGCACTGTCTCTATGAGTTATAGTCCTCAAATAGCCCTAACAGCGAGCACAAGATAAATAAAGATGATATCATAATATACCATTTGTATGGATGTGTATTTCTTTTCCAGCGGGTGTTCCATTCTTGATCACAGCAGAGCTCTTCAAGCAATCTCATCGTCCAGCTGCATACACTGTGGGAGGGTCTCTTAACTGGATGTCTAACTTCACTATCGGCTTCATCTTTCCTTTCCTACAGGTATCGTATCATTTTAACGCAGTTAAGTCTGATCCGGTTAACTTAAAGGTAAAGGTAAAGCAAAATGTGAGAGTTTTTAGGTTGCCTTACACATTTAAAAAAACATTTGTCAAAATAAAGCATTGCGAAATTCAATAATCTTCATTTAATTTAACTATTTAAAAAAACTTATTTTGTGTTCTGTTGTATTACAGAAGTCTGCTGGGTCATATTGCTATCTGGTATTCTGTAGCGTGTGTTTAGCAGTGGCCATCTACGTCTTCTTTGTTATTCCTGAGACAAAAAATAAGACGTTTGTAGAGATTAGTCAGATGTTTGCTACTAAAGAAGCTGTGGAAGAGAGCCAGGCCCTTGGTCCCCTAGACCAGCTCAAACTGAAGAAAATGAATGGATATGGCACGCTTGAGAATGGTTCTCTTGAATTTGACAGCTCATCCTCCTGTCCTTGATCTTCAATGAAAAGCCACATAGCACCTTTGGAAGATTTAGAAATTAAATCAAATGGCTGAATCACATAGGTTTTTATCGATACGTTAAATGTCTGAAAGAATAGCTAAATATCCTGCACAATGGCCAAAAAGACTGCAAAAAGGTTTGTTCCTTCCACAAGGTTGAGACTTATAACAAAAGTGTGCTCTGTTATGCACAATACTTGTGCTGCAATTTGTTTGTGAGATGGTGCTTGGAACATCTAGAGCTTTTAGAGAATGTTAGATACTTTGTACGTTAGGACAATGCCATAAACATGTAATTTATATTGGTTTTTGAGAACTTAGTGACATGTTTTTAAATTGCAAACTATATTTTTAGACTATTTATCATGTTTGTGTTATGAGAAATTATTTCATGAATATAGGCCTTAAATAGTCATCCATGTTGTTGAGTTTATAAAGTGATATATATTTACGTTTATCTTTTGTACACATTATTTTAAGCTTTAAAACTTTATTTACATTGAATCATGTAGTAATGCTCAGGTGTGTACCATATGTGTGTACCAATCAGATTGTAAAGGTACTTCACATATCCTGTGTTTTTTTTTTCTGAAATTGTATTGTTTTATTTACAAACGTTTTAAACAGTCCTACAGCTGTAAATTTGTGGTCGACTGCAAGACTTTCAAATATGTACAACACCATCTCATATATATGAGTTTCAATGTAATTTATATGTGAAATGTGATCACACAAAACCCAGAGGTTATATAATATACGACTATATTAGACTTCACAAGTACTAATTATTATTATTATTATTATTATTTTTTTTTTTTTTTAGAGTATTCAAAACTTTATAACACACCCTATAAAAGTGTTGTAGATGAGTCTGTGGTAATCCATTTATTGAGAACATCAGGGGGCGGAGTGATAAAAGCTTACAAAGCAGGATCTGGGTACAGACACCATTGGTTTCTGCCAAAGTCAGAGCAGAGCTTCATTAACTCACTGAAGAGGCAGATTTAATGCTTAATTAAAGAAAAAGAGTCTCTCACCTTCCCCTATGGATGCCAAACATCTTTATAACAATACATATTCTGATATACACATTTGAGACATACCTTTAATATAGTGCTCTCTGTATAGCAGCCCTTGGAGAGTGTTATATAGTACTATATGTAAGGTACGTCTCAGATTTGTGGATGCTTATGGATATTTATCTATATATAAAGTATTGTCTTTCCTTTCGGGCCTGGTTTTCTCGGGTCTTTCAAGCCCCTGGGCAGTGCTCTATGAGTGGGACTCTCCAGATCTCCCCAGAAGAGGCCCAAACAGACTAATGATACATACGACTGTGTCTCTAGCTCTGAGAAGAGAAATTGTGAACTGAATTGAGTCTGCCTTTCTGTTTGGTCAGCCTTCAAACACCAAGCTCAAGCTCAAGGTCAGTGGTTAAATGGGATATCAATGGACCATTGTGCACACAGCTGTACTCTCCCAGTTCATTTTAAGAGGAAAAACAGTGCTTGCAAAAGGACAACACCGTATTGAAATCCCACAAATTATTGTCATACTTATTCTTCAACACAATTTTCTGCTATTAATTGAGCTCCAACTGCTTATGGTACAAACTCCTTTCAAGCTTTGTTTTGTTGATTTGATCCAGGTGTATATGCATTCACTTTTTTAGGTTTATTTTGTATTATTATTATTTTTTTTTTTAAGTTAGGTGTTCAGTTTAAATTTTTAAGAAATGTAAAACTAATGTTTTAGCTTTAAAATCTCTGATTAACTAAAAGAATGATATTTTTCCATCATATTCAACATTACAGTATTTAACAACATATAATACATTCTAAGAGGGTTACATACGTAAACACCTTATAACAACTAATAGTCACCACATCATAAGAGTATTGCTTGATATAAGTTTTTTGTAGGATTTTTTTTATTAAAATACCGACATCTTTAAGTACTATATTTTAGAGTATTTCAATATTTCAACACCCTTCTAAAAAATAAATAAAAAGCAGACTTTTATTTTGAAAATTTGCACTTGTAACTTAAATATTTCTGCAACAAAAAGTAAAAAAGTAATTGTAAAATTTGAGTGATAATGATAACATTTCAAATCTGTAAAACGCCAGCGATGATGTCATTGCAATATTTGCATACTGCACTGTGATTGGTCTTTATCAAACATCCAGGTTAGATGATTATTTTTCTCGCTCCATTTGTCCTCTTTTATTGTTTATTGTTTTTACAACTTATCAAAATGTTCAAATAAAATTACCAAAAAACTCTAAGGCTATTCTCTGGTGGCCATATACGGGTAAGACTTTACTAAATTTTCACCCGAAAATTAAAATTCATCACTTACTCACCCTTATGCCCTTATGACTTTCTTTCTCCTACTGAACACAAGCGAAGATTTTTAGAGGAATATATCAGCTCTGTAGGTCCATACAATGCAAGTGAATGGTGACCAAAACTTTGAAGCTCCAAAAAGCACATAAAGGCAGCATAAAACTTATCCATGTCGTCTGAAGCGATTCAGTCGGTTTTGGGTGAGAACAGACCAAACCAAAAACCAAAACTCCTTTTTCACTGTACATCTTGTCATTGCACGATCGTGATTTCAAGCTCGATTACACTTCCTAGTGCTTGACATACAGAATGCTAAATGGTGCAAGAATGTGTAATTGAGCTTGAAATCTTGATCCATGTGTGCTTTTTGTAGCTTCCGTGCTGTAAAAAGTTCTTATACTTAAGTGAAGGTATGGATACTGAGTGAAAATTTTACTCAATTAAAAGTCCAAGTATCAAGCCAAAAACACACTTGAGTGAGAGTAAAAAAGTATTCACATTAAATTGAACTTAAGTATTAAAAAATTAAAAAGTAACCTTTTTCCTAGCTAGAATGAAATCAAGATAGGAGATGTTGTTAAATTCGATTGGTTTGTTAAGTCGCCTTATTACTGTCTCTGACGACTGTCATATTTCTCCCCCAGTGGCATTCACAACCTGATCATAGAATCATGTTACAATAACTACATTTTTGCAAAATGATTTTTATGTGGCCTTTTGTACATAACACAGAAGTTTCCAGGTGGAATGAACACTAGAGGCACTAAAACAACAATGACTTTATCCCATTTCACTCAAATTATGAGTAAAACGGCAGATTATCAGTTCATAAACACTTACTTTTCACCTTGTTCCTCAGATAATGCTATGTTATTACATATAAACACTTTTACTATAGCGGATGACTAATTTGAACATTTGCATTACATAACCAACTACATTTACAAGCTTGTTTAAGTGTGATCAAATTGCGCAGTAGCTCAACTGATAGAGTGTTGCATATTGCATATGCAATACAAAGGACCGGGGTACGTGTCCTGAAGAGCATGCGAGACGACACGTGAGCCGAAAGTGTCACAGAAGCACCACAAAATGACGTGGTTGCTTCAGAAATTGTGTTTATCATGTCACATTTGCTTTTTATGACACTATCAGTTAGGTTTAGGTTTAAGGTTTAGGGTAGGGAGGTCGGTTTTGTTAATTTCAAATCTTGATAAAACATTAACCTTTAAAACTTCGGGAGAACATTTCACTTGTGCCACACAATGGACATTTCACTTCGGAACTGCCCTGAGACATAATGAACAGTGGCGTTTAGTGGGCCCACTAAAATTAGACCAAGGCCCACCCAGAATATTAGAGATTATTCTTTGATTTACAGTTGTGCTCAAAAGTTTGCATACCCTTGGAGAACTGGTAACATCTGTACCATTTTTAAAGAAAACATGAGTGAGCAGGCAAAACACATCTCTTTTATTTCTTATGGGATTCATATTCAACTGTAGGTTATAACAGAATGGCACAATCATAAAACAAAACATGGCAACAAAGAAAAAAAATGAAATGACCTAAGGGTATGCAGACCCAAAAGTCTGCATACCCTTAGTTCTTAATACTGTGTATTGACCCCTTTAGCATCAATGACAGCGTGCAGTCTTTTGTAATAGTTGTCTATGAGGCCCCAAATTCTTGCAGGTGGTATAACTGCCCATTCGTCTTGGCAAAATGCCTCCAGGTCATGCAAATTCTTTGGTCGTCTTGCATGAACCGCACGTTTGAGATCTCCCCAGAGTGGCTCGATGATATTAAGGTCAGGAGACTGTGATGGCCACTCCAGAACCTTCACCTTTTTCTGCTGTAACCACTGGAGGGTCAACTTGGCCTTGTGCTTAGGGTCATTGTCGTGCTGGAAAGTCTAAATGCGTCCCATGTGCAGCTTTCGTGCAGAAGAATGCAAATTGTCTGCCAGTATTTTCTGATAACATGCTGCATTCATCTTGCCATCAATTTTCACAAGATTCCCCGTGCCTTTAGAGCTCACACCCCCAAAACATCAGTGAGCCACCACCATGCTTCACAGTGGGGATGGTATTCTTTTCACTATAGGCCTTGTTGACCCCTCTCCAAACATAGTGCTTATGGTTGTGATCATAAAGCTCTATTTTGGTCTCGTCACTCCAAATTACAGTGTGCCAGAAGCTGTGAGGCATGTCAAGGTGTTGTCGGGCATATTGTAACCAGGCTTTTTTGTTGCATTGGCGCAGTAAAGGCTTCTTTCTGGCAACTCTACCATGCAGCTCATTTTTGTTCAAGTATCGTCGTATTGTGCTCCTTGAAACAACCA
This sequence comes from Myxocyprinus asiaticus, assembly GCF_019703515.2. NCBI lineage: Eukaryota > Metazoa > Chordata > Actinopteri > Cypriniformes > Catostomidae > Myxocyprinus > Myxocyprinus asiaticus. The sequence goes on along the minus strand of NC_059364.1, from coordinate 20,185,225 downwards.
CACCGTCTTTTTCCAGAGCAGCCTGTATTTCTCCTGAGGTTACCTGTGGGTTTTTCTTTGTATCCCAAACAATTCTTCTGGCAGTTGTGGCTGAAATATTTCTTGGTCTACCTGACCTTGGCTTGGTATCAAGAGATCCCTGAATTTTCCACTTAATAAGTGATTGAACAGTACTGACTGGCATTTTCAAGGCTTTGGATATCTTTTTATATCCTTTTCCATCTTTATAAAGTTCCATTACCTTGTTACGCAGGTCTTTTGACAGTTCTTTTCTGCTCCCCATGGCTCAGTATCTAGCCTGCTCAGTGCATCCATGTGAGAGCTAACAAACTCATTGACTGTTTATACACAGACACTAATTGCAATTTAATAAGCCACAGGTGTGGGAAATTAACCTTTAAATGCCATTTAAACCTGTGTGTGTCACCTTGTGTGTCTGTAACAAGGCCAAACATTCAAGGGTATGTAAACTTTTGATCAGGGCCATTTGGGTGATTTTTGTTATCATTATGATTTAAAAAAGAGCCAAACAACTATGTGATAATAAATGGCTTCATATGATCACTATCCTTAAATAAAAGACAGTTTTTTTGCATGATCTGCAAAAAGTTTCACAATTTCTGCAAGGGTATGCAAACTTTTGAGCACAACTATAAAATATATATTTCTAAAATATTATTAAAATGCATAAATTCTGATTTCTGAAAGTGTGAAAGAACTTTTTGAAATTGCCGCTTCCCGGTTGTTAAGGACAATTCGGTTGGCCCATCCATTTTTATTGAGGCCCACCAAAAGGTAATTTCCTGGCTATGCCCTTGGTAATGAACCACATAATTTTATTTTGCAACAACATTGCCACAATCACACAATGTTTGTTGCATGGGAGAAGGCATTCACGAATTGCGACGTCAGAGAACCCAGCCCCTTGAGACAAAGAGAAAGATAAAAAAATAAAAATAAATAAACTTTGAAGAAAGTTAGTAATGTTGTTGGATTTGTGAATTGTTTTCTGAGGTTTGCTGTTGAGCAGATGGATAAATTCAATAAAATTCATAATTAATATTTGCTCTGAATCCAGTATTTTTATTATCATTATTATTTTCATCATTATCATTGTTGGATTTATAGTTATTATTATAACTAATAGTTGCCCAACAACAACAACAATAATAATTCAGCAAATAGGGAATAGAAATTCATAGATATGATTTAAATATGAAGGCAAGTGTAGAAATGAATGACATGTACATATTTAATTAGAAAAGCCTTTTGTCTATATATATATATATATATATATATATATATATATATATATATATATATATATATTCAACGTGAATAATCATTTTTGACTTCATAACTGTCCAATCTGTAGAAGTAGCAGGCGTTTATAATAAAGTTTTGGACAAAAACTGTCAATGTTTCTCACTTCGTGCTCATAGTTTTGAATGAATACATAACATTCAGTTGGGTGGTCACGTATGGTCTAGTCACACAAATATTTAAACCTATCCGAAGCTCAAATCAGATCCGAAATTTGGCCTCTGCAGATGGTCGGATCTCCACACAGCAGACCGTGTGACACTCCATTTGAAGATAACTGACCTCTGGTCTGTCATCTGTCATTTGTCAGATGCAGTAAAAAGGCAGCATCAGTCCAGTAAGACAAAAGAAAATGATCTGCAAAAATGTAGTATGTACTTTTCAAATTTAAATAAAATTGTAAGGAGTAAAATGTGCTATTTTTTCTTTGGAAATGTAATTAAGTAAAAGTACAAGTATTCCGTTTAAACTGCACTTGAGTAAAGTACAAATCCCAAAAAATAATACTTAAGTATTTTTACTCAATTACTTTGCACCCCTGGTTTTGCTTACCATCTACTCGCATTGTATGGATCTACAGAGCTGAGATATTCTTCTAAAAATCTTCATTTATGTTTAGCAGAAGAAAGAAAGTCATACACATCTGGGATGGCATAAGGGTGAGTAAATGATGAGATCATTTTAATTTTTAGGTGAAATGTTCCTTTAACTGTAGATAAGGATGACATTTTAGTTTTTACGCAGTCAATTTGTATTTACAAATTACCTCATATCACGTCCTATCAGATGTATTGCATTTTTGCGTCTATTCTCATATATTTGGAAACAGGTTATTTTCACGATGAGCCACATTGAATCTAGTTTTCTTGAATAAAGTCACTCTTAAAAGTTGTCACCCATTCTGCTCAGGGCAGCTCATATTTCACTGTGAATTGACTCCCCTGATGGAATGAGTGTCTGTGTCCTGTAGGTCAGCGGGAGGAGAGGATGCTGCTGGTGCTAGTCTAATTAGCAGCAGAGGAATCTACTGTCGCTTCAACACACGTCACCACAAGCTCAACTCCGCCCCCTGGTGTTCAGAAGAGGAAGAGAATTCACAGTGATAATGTCCAGGCCTGAGTGTGAAGGTATTCTCTGTAATATACAGGCACTTTATGATGCTACATTATCTTCTTCTGTGTTTTTAACAGTTTTATTAGCTATTAAACCATATATTTAGGAATAAACATGTACACAATTAAAACAATATACATACACTGTATAAATGTATCATGGTGTGCAGGATGTGGTTGCAAAATTTACCCAGTTTTGTGTCAAAGAGCGACATTTTGTCATAATGACAATGGCAGGAAGCAGGAGAATATTTCAGCGCACCCACTCCCACTGTCATCTCATAAAGAAACAAACACACACAGTATCCTCGCAAAGAAGACCTGCTGCTCTCTCCAACATTTTAATTAATGACAACAGATTTTCTCCTCATAAGTGCTTTAATGTGGCTTATTGCTGTAGCAGTCCCCTTGGCCGTGGAAATATTATGTTGACGGATGTGCTGTGTCGCTGGGACTCCCTGGATGGAGGCAGCTGTCAAGCCCGAGATGATAACATTAAGGCGAGGGAAAGTGATGACAAATGCCTGTTATCAGCGAACGAGGCCAGTGACAAATCGAATTGCAGCTCCCAAGAACCCCCATTACACCGTAATAAAAAAAGATTGATGGTACTCTCTGTCAGGACCTCTGTTAATGCGATTTCGACTGGTCTCTCCGGCTTCCAATTAAGATGGCGAGGAGAAGGAGAGAGCGAGAGAGAGACAGAGAAGCGACTACACAAGGCCGACTAATTGGATCTGAGAAGCCAAAGGCATTTCTCTCTTTTGCTCTTTCTTTCTCTTTCTCCCTCACCACACACACTACATACTCTAGCTGGTACACTTTCTCTCTCTCTCTCTCTCTTTCTCTCTCTCACTCGTGGCAGCACAGTCTGGAGTGTATATTCTTGCATTCCGTTATTTCAGGATTTATGGCTGGAAGACGGGAATGCAGACTGTGCTGGCGGTGATGATGGGAAGCGCTGTCGCACTGCCAGCTCCCACATACAGATGGGCACAGATGGGAGCAGAGGCGCAAACCCAGCCAATGATGAAACATCCTGACAAACAGTGGGACAGACTGAGAGACAAATAGCTCCATATGAACTGCTTGCCATGCAATTAAGTAAATAAGGATTGACTGTGTGTCATTGGTGTGTTGCTCTGTGTATGTCATTCTTTACTGATGTATGTCTGTGGGCCCACTGATTTCATTACCACTCAATGCTTGTTATGCTCCTGAAGGACTTTTTGAAGATTAGATAGTAAATGGCACGGCAGTGCTTAAAGAGTTTTACCCACCTTTTTAAAATGCATATGATCTTTCAGATTTGAAATCACATGACCTGGCATGTCAGTGTAGTAATCAGATTGACCTCAGAAGTGATAGGCCTGTTTCCTTTACTAGTATTTGATTATTGTTGATTTAAGCGTACATAACTAGGTCATGTTCATGCTGGTGCCAGGTGACAATATTGGATCCTCTGGAAGCCAAAAGTAGATACACAGCAGCAGCATCTGAAAATTGTAGACTGACCTATAAACGCAGGCTTCGTTCATCAGCTCATTCTCCAGAGAGGCTTTCATGGCTCCTCTGTGTCCTGAGGATTCATTGAATGATATAAGAGGTTTTATTGTGCCAAGCTTGTAGTTTTCATCTGAGCTGTGCAGCCAGAGGGGAGCCATTTTATCATTTTGACAGAACCTTCAGATTGTACTGACATGAAAAGGGAGTCGTGATCAACCTGTGTTTCCACCATAGTTTTACTTCAAGTCTTTATTTGCCTTTATTGTTTCAAACTTAGTGTTTTGATGGTCAAACAGGGTTTTGACTGGTTCAGATTAGTGGTTCACCAATATGGGGTTTTTATTTTCCAATAGTGATACCAATATGGATGATATAATGCTGATATACACTCACTTTATTAGGAAAACCTGTACACCGACTTATTCGTGCGATTATCTATCCAGCCAATCGTGTGGCAGCAGTGCAATGCATAAAATCAAGCAGATACGGGTCAGGATCTTCAGTTAATTTTCACATCAACCATCAGAATGGGGAAAAAATTTGATCTAAGTGGTTTCAACTGTGGCATGAGTATTGGTGCCAGACGGGCTGGTTTGAGTATTTCTGTAACTGTTGATCTCTCACAACAGTCTCTAGAGTTTACTCAGAATGGTGCCAAAAACAAAAAATATCCAGTGAGCGGCAGTTCTGCAGACAGAAATGCCTTGTTAAGGAGAGAGGTCAGCGGAGAATGACCAGACTGGTTCGAGCTGACAGAAAGACTACGGTAACTCAGATAACCACTCTGTACAATTATAGTGAGCAGAATAGCATCTCAGAATTCACAACATGTTGAACCTTGAGGTGGATGGGCTACAACAGCAGAAGACCATGTCAGGAACTTTATTAGGATGATAGTGTTCCTATTAAGTGTTCGGTGAGTATATACTACATTATACAATTTAATGACAATAAATGAGGTGCACAAAAATGGCTGAAATTAATATGAACACTCAATTACATAAACAAAAATAACCAAAAACATGTATAATTTATTGACAAAGCTGATTTAGCTGATGAAGTAGATTTTTGGAACTTATAATAGAAGAACTACCACTAATGTTAATCAGCCAATCAGGCATAGTTATTGGCTTATACCAATAACCTCAAAATGGCCAAATAACGGCTGAATAATTGGCCTGACTGATATATTGGTCAGTCCAACATATATTTTTAGAGATTGCATTCAAAAAGAGCAATTTCTAGCAGACGAAATATTTTAGAACTGAGCACAAAGAGGAAAATTTATATTCACTGTAAAAAATAATTCCTTGACATTTCCATGTTTTTTTTTTTTTTAAGTTTTTATTAAAGGGATAGTTCACCCAAAAATAAAATTTTTCTCAACATTTACTCACCCTCATGTCATCCCAGATGTGTGACATTCTATCTTCTGCAGAACACAAACAAAGATTTTTTTGAAGAATATTTCAGCTCTGTTGAGAAACAGGTCAATATTTAAATCCTTTTTTTTTTTTTCATAAATCTCCACTTTCACTTTCAAAATGTGAAAGAATATAAAAGTGAAAGTGGAGATTTATAGTAAAAAGACTTAAATATTGATCTGTTTATCAACAGAGCTGAAATATTCTCAACCACACCTGTCATATCATTTCTGAAGATATGTACTGTATTTAACCACTGGAGTCTTATGCATTACTTTTATGTGGTCTTTATGTGATTTTTGGAGCTTCCAAGGTCTGGTCACCATTCACTTGCATTGTAAGGACCTACAGAGCTGAGATATTCTTCCTTATAAAAACCTTTGTTTGTGTTCAGCAGAAGAAATAAAGAACTATCCCTTTAATTTTCATGACTTTTCCATGCCTGGAAATCAGAATTTTAAAATTCCCTGTAATTTCCAGGTATCCATGACCATGTTCAAACAACATCTTGCCTTTTATGTAACCAGACACAAATAGCTGTTATTTTGTTAAGAGCACTCACAAACTGGTGTTGTATTATTCTAAAGGCAAAAGAGGAAATGTATTACCCAATTTTACATAATATAGGCTACCTAAAGCAATATCTTTAAAGAAAAATGCTGAACAATATAGTAAGATATACTGTACCTAACAATATACATAACACAATATTTTGATGAAAAATAACTAACGAATACCTACAGAAATATACATATACCAAACACAATATTTTTAATGAAACTTAGCTTAGGGTCATTTAGCTTCTTGCATCAAAAAGTTGCTGCTAATCTGCAAATTCTTCTGTATACTTGAGTGTGATAAACAAATGTTTATCAACAAATGTGATTCATTCTGTGGCGTGAGAATGAATTTTGTTTAGCAGTGCATGCTCATTTGATGAATCTGGCCTGTTGAGTTTATGATGATCTAATAAGCTCATTGTGTGGCTTCGCTTTCATCACTCCAGCCCTGCTCAGAGCAGAGTTGTGAATCCAGGGCTAGGGAGGTGTGTGATGGATGACCACAGTCTGGCCCCTACCTCGCCCCCGTCCGGCTGGAGCACCTGACAGCCAGGCCGAGGTTAGGGAGACAGAGGAGAGAGATCAATTCTTTGAGCACAGGGAGAAATTAGGCATGAAATTAAAGCGAGCTATTGCTGACCGCCGCCTGATCCTCCCTGCGGTTAAGCCTTTATCTCACAATTTCTATATGATGGCCACTAAAACAGGGGGACACTTGTGTCCATTTGGCAGGGCCTGGGGTGCAGGCTACACAGAGAAATAGAGACAAAGGCAACAGACGAGTCCTGCCTAAGATGGCTGCCAGTTTCAGCACTGATGACCCGCCATACTTATACTGCTTGAGACCAAGTGCAGGGTCGGTCCAATCTAGCCCCACCATAAATCAGGGCACTAGTGGAGAAGCCAAGGTTACAGGCCCTGACAGCCATCACTGAGGAGAGGGTATTTATAGACAAGGAGCAAGGAGGGGCGGAGTGTGTGTGTGTGTGTGTGTGTGTGTACATCTATTACTCTGAATGTCTGTGTATGTGTATCACTGCGTGTGCATCTGCACCTGCCACTGTTTATGTTTGTGTGAGTATGTATCTGTCTATTGGTTTTTCAGTCACTTGGAAATAGAAGAACGGAAGCAAACTGCAAAATGTGGAAACAGCACGGACAATTAAAAATTTAATTACTGCCAGAGAAACGAATTATTAGGCAAATGTACATTTACCTTCATATACATATAGAAAATGCTGTTATACAGGCAGTAAACTCTTGATTGCAGTCCAAGCAAAAAGCATGTACACACTTTATTTTACATAGCCTTTTACATAGACTTTTGGTGAAAACAGATCACAAAGGCTGTCTGGTGTGCCACCTAGAGGCTGCTCTCAACGACAGCACTAAGGTATTATTACTGTGCTTTGGCAAGGCACTGAAGAGGACACCTAGAGCTACTGTTTGACCTCTAAAGATAAGATGTAGTATAATAAATGAATTCTAAACTGTATATATATATATATATATATATATATATATATATATATAAGTCACAGAAAGCTATAATGCACAGAAAACAAATATTTAACAGATCCAGTATACTCATATTATGCATTATTAAATATTGGCAATAATTTAAAACTATTTTAAAACTAAGCATGGATTAGGCCTGTTTGCCTAAAAGCAAGGACATAAGTTACAAACGCATGATTCTGTGAACATGCAAATTACATTAGTCATCATTTTAACTGAATGGCTGGTTATGTTAGATACACAGTATCAGTTCAAACCTCTTCTCTTTTTATGATTAGATATGGCCTGCTAATAAAAAATGCAATCTAACTTCTATCACTGAGAAAGATGCGATATGATGAAATATATCAAGTCAAGTCAATGTTTTTTTTATAGCACATTTTAAAACAGAGGTTGACCCAAAATGTTGTTAAAAAATAGGAGATAAGATAAATATTAATCTTCTGACTTCTGTGCCTGGATGGGGTAGCACTGTACCTCAATAAATAACTAGCTTTGTGCTTGCTCGTGCACAACTCCCTGCTGCGATTCTAGGGTGTTGTTGGTGGTTGCCAGGGTGTTGCTATGATTGCTAAGGCTTGCTGAGGTGTCACATGAACATCCATACAGAAAGTGTCACATCGCTTTTTCTCTCTCTGTCTCTTGCATTTGCATATTTTAAAAGTAAGTGCTACACCATTCTTTTTGTAAACATGCCAGCAGATAGCTGTCAAATATGACATATTCCTGTATACTTAGTTGCTAAGTCTATTAAACGACTCGCTGGCTTTTCTCGCTTGACTCTAAGATCAGTGTGAGCCTGAGGTACACTTCTTTACTTTCTTTAATAAGTGACCAAGGGTTCTAAGTGTTCAATATAATGTTCTATTCACCTTTGTTAAATGTTTCATAAACCATATTCTTAACAGAGAATATATATGCATATGTGTATTGATTTAATTATGCATTCAAGTCTGGTTTCATACAGATATGTTTGCAAGATAATTTCAATATACATTTGCGACTGGTTTCAGAAAGATGTTATTTCTTGTTTTTTTAACTGAGAGGAATTTCTCTTGTTTTGATCCTGGAGTGATTCAGATCTAGAGATATAAACCGGTTTCTTTGGTGTTTGTCTGTGTGTCTGTGTGTTGTGTATTAGATCTTTGATACATATCAGCTATGCTATCGGTCACATTTTTGCAATGTCAAAAAATCCAGCTGTACTTTTCCATTGACAACATTATCTCGGGCTTGATTTTATTTCGCAGTTCTGTATAGCAATTGCCAAGTGGGTCTCTTTCCAAGTGCAAACACTGTAATGTGTTTCTGTTTTAAGTAGTTAGGAAAGACAGTGTTGTGCATGTTTTTAAAGCGTTATTGGCTGCATTATTGATCACATACTAGGTAAAATACAACTTGTTGTTTTTAACAAGGAATCCAAAAGCAAAGCTAAGAACTGTGAAATATGTCACACATTTCAGATTAGGTAAGATTTTGGTTTTTGTGTTTGAGATTGCTGCTCTGTTAATGGATGTGTTAATGTTTCTTTGAAACTTTTTGGTATTAAGGCTCTACTGTAATGAGACTTTTTTTTTTTTTTTTTTTTTGGCCTTATCATGAGCTGTATCCAAATTTCTGTACTTTCAGAGTATGTACATTTGACAAAGAACTTACTTCTCAGCAGCTGACGAAGTATGTTGTTTAGATATGCAGGTGTGTACAATAAATACATTCCCGGACGTAGTACATTCACTACGTTATCTGAGTATTGTTCACCTACTGTTATAAGAATAATGCATATTTTAGATAAACTACTCATTTGACGTACTGCTTTTTGCACTGCCAAAAAAAAAAAGATTTTCTTAATTAGCATTTTTATCTTGTTGTCCAGTAAAAAATATCTAAACACCCCCAAAACAGGATAGCAGCAAAATGACAGTAAGTCTTGATTTCAAAGAAATATAACAAAATTGTGTGAGGTTTATGCTAAAAAAATAAATATAAAAATGGCCAATGAGGCAAGAAAAATACATTTGTTTTCGCTTTGAATTAAGTTTATTGATTTTTTGGACCCAAACAGTTTTAATAGTTTTCATGTTTTAAAGGCAAGTTCCAGTTTCAATACAAGTTAAGCTCTATCAACAGCATATGTCACATAATGATGATTACCACAAAAAATTATTTTGATTGTCCCTGTTTATTTAAAGCAAAAGCAAAAATCATGGTTATAGTAACGCATTTACAATGGAAGTGGTAAGTGCCTTAACCCCAAATTTTGCATAAACAAAAAAAATAAATTAATTAAAAAAAAAAAGAAAAAAAGAAAATCAAAATCAAATGGCGAGTTGAAATTATTTTCTGTAAATGTGAAAAATAAGTAAATGTGCCTTATTTTAAGGATGTTTTAATATTTTTACTAGGAAACAAGACCTTCTGGGTAAGAATTATTATTATTATTTATTTATTTATTTATTTATTTATTTATTTATTTATTGTCAGTGTGCATACTATACAGTAGGAGAGTACACATATTCAGATGCAGGGATGATGTCCACAGTGATTTGTTGAGGTTAGTTATGATGCAGTGCCAGTGACACATCCTCTCATGGGTAAGTGGCAGTGATAAGTGGGTGTGCTGTGAGCTTCAGTGTGGTTGGGTTTGCAGCTCTAAACATGTTCACAGAGAGAAGCATGTGTTAATGTTTCTTTGGCATTGAGGAGAAAGTAATCTGTAGTAATGCTAGGAGATAAATAGCGTGAAAAGACTAAACCCCTGGTTATTTTTATTTTTACTGTCCTTTAGATATAATCTTTGCCTGTGGTGTCTTACCCAGTTGGACACTAGAGGGAGCTCAGGGTGCACTCTTTAAACTAAATGGAGGTCAAAGGTCAATTCCTTTTCTCTGTAAAGAACTGTTTTAAATGGAAATCAAATTAATTCACTGAGTGCCATCAAGGTATAAAATGAGAAATAAATACAGTTATTTTGCGTTTTTAATCCACTTTTCTTAAAATCTATCAGTCACACTTTACAATAAGGTTCTATTTGTAAACACTAGTAAATGCATTAGCTATCAACAACTAATGAGCAAAATATTTTTACAGCATTTATTAATCTTGGTTGGAGTTCATTTATTAAACTTTTAATTTTAAAATGTGTAAATATACATTGATTTGAACACTAACCAAAAATTAACAAGTGCTGAAAAAGGACTGTTCATTGTTAGTTCATGTTAACAATGTAGTTAAATAATGTTAACAAATACAACCTTATTTTAAAGTGTTACCCAAATGGCTTAGCTCTTGGCAGTCTGATCAAATAATCAAGGAGTCAAGGAGATTAAAAATTATTGATATTACATCTGATTCATTCGTCACAAAAAAATTTAAGGTCAAGTCGAGAGCATTGCATTTTGGAATACATTTTGGCAAATCTAGGAGTTCTTCTAGATATTCTATGCATACTATTTGCATACCGGACACAGTATACTGTACATACTGTATACTGCAAACATTGTGCAAATAGTATGATAGTATGCTATTATGAATATACGCTGTAGATAAACCTGTAAAATACAAGGGGTAACAAGTAATCAGAATAATAAGTAGTCTGTTATGAATCAAACATGAATCAAACACTTTTTTATGAATCAAAGTTATACTTAGACAGGGCACAGGGCAAACTGATTAATGTCTGTTTGTTTTATACTCACATCACCTTAAAATACTCCTAAAATACTACTACATTCTTAGAAATTAAACTTAATAGAATTATAGAAGCTATTGTTTCCTTTTTAACAAATAAAAAAACAGCAATCTAGACTGCTTCACTCTACAGGCAAATGGCGATATTATAAAATTATCATTAAGCCTTAGCTTTCTCTCAGGGGTCATGAAAAAAAACAGTGATGCCAAACCCTTTTTCATTCACAAATGCCAGAAGACATTTTACTGTCCTAATTTACAACGTCAAAACAATAAGCCAATACACAGTTAGAATACGCAAGGTATACGCGTCTGAGTACAGTCTTCTCTTTTATACTGCTCTAAAGGGAGTTTACCTAGAAACCTATTTGAAGTCATTGTACTTCTATTCTTTTTGTGTAGTGGGCCTAAATTTCAACACGTAGTGATAGGTCGCAACTACCTGTAATGGTGGAGTATTGCCAAAGAAAAAAGAACCTTGAATGTCTGCCTTCTACGAATGACAATAAGCACAATTTCCCAGTTTGCATTGTGGCCTGTAGTCAGTGAGTGTGAGCTGGATTCTTTCTCAGTCAGACAGGGAATTTCTTTCACCCCTTAGGTGGCACTTTACAGCTCTTTAAAGTGAAAACAATGAGAAGCTGTAACAGGCCGGAGTTATTAAGTGTTCTTGAAGACTAGTGCTTTAACCTTTAATGGTTTAGGTCATCTACTCAACATGACCACCAAAGAACTTTCTTATTAGTTCACAGATACTGCTTTGCAAACTTGTTGGTATTAAGACTCTACTGTAATGACAATTTTCTTGGCCCATCATGAGCTGTATCCAAATTCCCGTACTTTCAGAGTATGTACATTTGACGAAGAACTTACTTCTCAGCAACTGACGAAGTATGTTGTTTAGATATGCAGGTGTGTACAATAAATACATTCTCAGACATAGTACATGCAGTACGAGTATTGTTCACCTACTGTTATAAGAATAATGCATATTCTAGATAAACTACTCATTTGACGTACTGCTTTTTACATTGCCAAAAAAATACAATATTTTCTTAATTAGCATTTTTGTCTAGTTTTCCAGTAAAAAAAAAAAAAAAAAAAAAAAAAATATATATATATATATATATATATATATATATATATATATATATATATATATATATATATCTAAACACCCTCAAAACAGGATAGCAGCAAAATGACAGTAAGTATTGATTTAAAAGAAATATAACAAAATTGGGTGAGGTTTATGCTAAAAAAAAATAAATAAAAAAAAATAAAAAAAAAAACATTTGCCAATCAGGGTAAAAAATTAAACATTTGTTTTCACTTTGAATTAAGTTTATTGATTTTTTGGACCCAAACAGTTTTAATAGTTTTTTCATGTTTTAAAGGCAAGTTCCAGTTTCAATACAAGTTAAGCTCTATCAACAGCATATGTGACATAATGATGATTACCACAAAAAATTATTTTGACTTGTCCCTGTTTATTTAAAGCAAAAATCATGGTTATAGTAACGCATTTACAATGGAAGTGAATGTGGCCAGTCTATAAACATTAAAATACACACAGTTTTAAAAGAATAGCCACAGTAATTAAACATTATATGTGTCATTATGATTTTAATATGATAAAATCGCTCACTAACCTTTTCTGTGTGGATTATCCAATATTACAACTTCGTTGCCATGATGACATAACGCCGTAAACCCTGTAATCAATTTTATCACACTAAAATCATGTACAACAGAGATTTTATAACACTAAAATCATGTTAACATGCATAATGTTATGTCTTCTGGCTATACTTTTGAAACAGTATTTATTTGAATGTTTATGGACTGACCCCATTAACTCCCAAATTTTGCATATAAAACAAAAAAATCAAAATCAAATGGCGAGTTGAAATTATTTTCTGTAAATGTGAAAAATAAGTAAATGTGACTTATTTTAAGGATGTTTTAATATTTTTACTAGGAAACAAGACATTCTGGGTAAGAATTATTATTATTTATTTATTTATTGTCAGTGTGCATACTATATAGTAGGAGAGTACACATATTCAGATGCAGAGATGATGTCCACAGTGATTTGTTGAGGTTAGTTATGATGCAGTGCCAGTGACACATCCTCTCATGGGTAAGTGGCAGTGATAAGTTGGTGTGCTGTGAGCTACAGTGTGGTTGGGATTGCTGCTCTGAACATGTTCACAGAGAGAAGCAGCTCTGCTTTGTGAAGTCTGGCTCTAATTAACACAGGCAAACAGGCATTCCCACTGCAGCAGGTGCTGAAAAACATGCCCTAATTGTGTGACGATGAATGGCTTGTGTTAAGAGGGACATCATCTGCTGGATAAGTATGTGTTTGTTTGTGGGTGTATGTGACAGTGAACACTTCTCACTACATACCACATTATAGGATGACTTTTTTGGAGAGGAAAGAAGGATTTGGAATGAGGCTGGGAACCCAGGCTTTTTTTTTTTTTTTTTCAGAAAGTGACTGTATTAACAGAAACATACACTTTTGCTTCACTTACAAACAACTCCCTAAATCAGTCCCACACATAGAGTAATATGCACCGCAGGGAGCCATGCTTAAGAAAGAAATAGTTAAGTATTTATGAAAAATCCATTTTCACATGCAGTCGACAGCAATGCCTATGACTTCCACCTGGAAAGCTTGGCAGCTGCTCAACATGTTTAATGTCCTACCATATAGATCTGTAGACTTGTAGAGAATTAAAATAATAAAGTAAGTGAAACTTGTTTGATATAGGTGTCTACTACAGCAGATTGAAATCACACTTCCCAAACCTATATCAAATTGTGGAGGACCAACCCAGTCTCATGACAAGTCGTAATAACAGTACGAGTTGGCTCATACAAAATTTTAGGACATTTACTCCCACAGAGTTAAATGAACCAATGAATAATATTATTAAGATTTTTCCCTAAGTTTAACCCCTAACACAAACAAAATCCTTACCATAAAGTCGAAATCCCTTACCCAAAGTCTAAAGCTAACCATGATTTCAGTAGGGAAATCTCTGTTGTGTACCACAGAAGAAAGAAAACACCAGGTTTGGAACGAGATGAGGGAAGAGCATAACAGGTCATTGACATACACTCGCTGAACACTTTATTAGGAACACCTGAACACCTACAGTACATATTCATGAGATTATCTAATCAGACAATCTTGTGGCAGCAGTTCAATGCATAAAATCATTCAGATATGGGTCAGGATCTTCAGTTTATATTCACATCAACCATCAGAATGGGGGAAAAAATGTGATCTCAGTGATTTCGACCGTGGCATGATTGTTGGTGCCAGACAGGCTGGTTTAAGTATTTAATATTTCTGTAACTGCTGATCTCCTGGGATTTCACACACAACAGTCTCTAGAGTTTACTCAGAATGGTGCCAAAAACAAAAAACATCCAGTGAGCAGCAGTTCTGCGTATGAAACACCTTGTTGATGAGAGAGGTCAACGGAGAATGGCCAGACTGGTTCAAGCTGACAGAAAGGCTACGGTAACTCAGATAACCACTCTGTACATTTGTAGTGAGCAGAATAGCATCTCAGAATGCACAACACATCGAACCTTGAGGCGGATGGGCTACAACAGCAGAAGACCATTTTGGGCACTTTACTAGGACCATAGTGTTCCTAATAAAGTGCCAAGTGAGTGTACATTAGTCATTTGTATCGCAAAAATATGGAATGAGTAACCAAATTTTTTCATAGACATCGACATTTGTTCCTTTCATAAAATAAATTGTTGGATTGGAGGCTAGCTACAATTTGATGCCAGTATCGATTTTAAAATTCTGTTTTGTTGATTGGCTGTTCTCTATGGGACTAAAAGTCAGATCAGATCCAAGTCATATGATATCTTACGATTTCGCCATCTCCTTGTCATGGGAATGTGTTAGGAGGACAAATATTTCTGGCCGTTCACCAGTTCCATTTTAGATCTTTTTTTTATTACAGATGTTTATCATCTTTGACATGTCAGAAGAACCTCTGAACAATTTGTCAAAATCATCTTTTTTGGACATTCAACACTTGAAAGGCGTGAGGCAGGTTGTTTTTAGGACAGTTGTGACAGTGGCTTTCAGGTCGAGATAATATCCACCGTTCTACATCTGGAGCAAGCTGGGAATGCAATCCCAGAATAAAAAAAAACCACAGAATTGTCAGTTTTCCTTCTTTTCTCATCATCGTTCCAGCTTTGGACAAAGGCAGCGAAGCACACAGAGGAACTGTGTTCCTTAAAAAGGAAGGCCTCTCTGCTCTGCAAGTGAAAGAAACCCAGTAGAAGTTAGAAAACATTATTTCCCCCATATTTGTACAAAACAATCTACCAAATTATCACTTCTTTCCTTCCTTTAATTTAATGATCTGTCCCTTTGTGTGGCCGAGGACATGTCCCCAATGAAATCTCATTGTAATACTCCCAGTTGTCTTTTTCAAAGTCAGGCTAATAACATGTCTTTATTCCTAGCAGGAGCCTTTTCATGTTGTATTTATGAGTTAGCTGCACTTTACATATGCATTCTGCGGGTGTTAAACAATTGCCGGCGGGCTGCCTCTCTGTCCCCAAAGCCTTTCTAAAGCCACCTACCACTCTGGTTCACAGCTGTGGGACTGGACCCCTTACATTCACACAGCGCATGAGAACCTTCAGTACACTTTTGTGGCTATATGATTTGATTTTCCTGCATTTTCTTAATCCTCACATGAAACAAGAGGAACCTGGTTTTTATATACCAGTACATCAACAGTGTCCCCCATGTTTCACCCCACTTCAGATCAGCACTCTACTGGAGAGGCCAAACTTAGTGCGGTAAACCACCGCGTTGACAATGCAGACATCAGACGTTTTGCTCTGCCTCTGCCGGTCAGACAGAGACTCTGAAGTGACATGAGAGTGACATACACAAACACGGGTGAGTGGAGGCCAGGAATCACTTGATTACACCTTTCCTGGCTACAGAGAGAACTGTAGGAGCTGGTGAGGGGTGTGGCAGGGTTACTGTTACAGCACAGCCCTCAACTCTACAGGCCTCGTTCAACACAAACAGGGCATCCCCAGGCTCCGGGAAACAGGCAGGCAGATAGAAGACCAGTGATTGATTAGCCTCCCCTGCTAGCACATTGACAGCTCGTGTCGAGGATCCAGTGTGTCCCGTATCAAATGTATCAACTGCTCGCCGAAACAGTTCTTATTTCAGCCGGCCACCCCTCCCTCTGCCCACTGACAATACATCAACTTCATTCCTATTCAGTGATACTTCCAGATGTAATCCACATCTATTTTCTGTCAATGAAATGTCCTTATCGTTTTGTCCATGCAATTAGGTGGTTTATTTTTGTTTGCCCTGATATTTCCCCCACTGAAATTAGCCTAAATAAAACAAAGCTAAATTTTGGTTTACAGTCTCAAGTTTTGATTGGATGTTTCCACCAACTGAGAAGGTATGCTCAAATTTATATTTTTAGTTGTAACAGAAATGGAAATGTCACAACAATTAAGTACACCATTTCTTAAAAAAATAAATAAATACAAATAAAAAAAATCAGCGGACACAATATATTTGTGGCCCCGTTTCTCAGAGGTGGCCACAAAGTAAGTGGCAGCAAAGATTCTCCTTGACCTCTGGTGTCTATTTTTGGGGACTTTGATAAGGAGGTCTCAGAGTTGTTTGGTTGGGGGAGGAGGTGGCAAAGGGAGAAACTTTGAGATCCAGAGACAGGGCAGTGTGAGAAAGAAAAGGAGAGAGGGACATGGAGGTCCGGCATGGGGTTATCAGGATGTCAGAATATCTGGGTCTCGCTGTCAGCAGAGCAGGGTGATTAACACATCGACGGCTACAAACTGGAAAGCAGGCAGGCAGAGGGGTGAGGCAAGGGAGATAACAAGACTGATTGACAAATGATGTGAGAGAGAGAGGGAATGCTTGTGGAATGCTGTGTTCTCTCTTCTGTCCTTGCAATGTCTTGCATTCACCTCCTTTCCCAATTGAATACCTGATGGTAGGCCATTGTGGTTGTAATATTACAGGGTTTACTTAATTAGGCAATATAATATTTACATGCATACTGTATTTTGCATAATTGCAACAATGTTGATTTTACGCAGTAATGAAGCAATAATTTGGGGTTGGAATATTTTAAAATATGGTGTCTAAAACCTTTGCTTATCAGAAGGATGAGACCAGAGATCCAAGTGCGGAGGCAAAGGAACAAACTTTACTGAATATTAAACACAGCAGAGCTGGCGAAGCGTGAGGGGTACCCGGCACTGACTGCAGCGTGGAGATGGAGAGTGTGTTCATAGGCTTGTGTACATTGTGGTATTGTAGAGCGCAGAACCGCGAGGAATCCTCTGGAGGATAGTGTGTTTGTAGGTCTATGTGCGTCGTGGTAGTGTGAAGAGCAGCTCCGCGAGGAATCCTCTGGAGGATAGCGTGTTCGTAGGTATGTGTGCATCATGGTAGTGTGAAGAGCAGATCCAGTGCAGAGAGGTAACCGATGAGGAATACTCTGGTGAAGCATCAAGGCAAGCGAAGTGACCAACAGGATGGTAATCACAATCCAGGCACTACAGCGTAGACTGGCAAATATGGAAAACACGTAACAGGACCGACTAGGGCTGAGAGAGAGTGGTGAGTTACTAACACACAACAACAATCGAGCAAAGAACATGAAACAGTGTGGGGTAAATATAGGCAGAAAACAAATCGTGATCAAGTGCCGCTCATCTGCTGAAAGTTGGCATGATCAGCGTTCCCAAGGAAATGATAAGGGTTCCCATGGCAACGCTGATTCCGCGAGCCAGCGGCACCTGAAACACATGAAGAGAGTGTAAACACAAATGGAACAAACCAGTGGACTCACCAAGACCGTGACTGTATTGCACATCACGGAGCGGAATTTAGCCTCCACGTCCCAGGACACCATGCCCACCACCCGAGATGCGGGTAGGATGGTGTCCGGAGGGGCAGTGGGGGTCTCGATTTTAAAACATCAAGACAGGGCATAGAGCTTGATGTTTTTAGATCCCGGATGATACGACAAAAAAAAGTCAAAGCACGTAAACAATAGTGCCCAATGGTTTTAAAAAAATGGTTTTTAAAAGGTGCTATGTAAATAAAGCTTTACTTACTTACTTAATTGTGTTCTATGGAAGAAAGAAAGTCATACAGGTTTGGAAAATGAAAGTGAGTAAATAATGACAGATTGTTAATTTTTGAGGGGTTTACAGTTTTCTTGTGGCGGCAGGGGCGTGGTTGAGCGTTCGTCCGGAGAGAGAGAAAGCGGTAAGTGTGCACACACCTGAGTGCTATAATGTCTAACTCCTGTTTCTGATTGTTGTATGCACTGGGGAGAGCGATATAAGGAGAACCACGCCAGCGAGAGGCAGAGAGAGAAAGACACACGAAGAAGAGTGTGTGAATAGTGACTGCTGAAAAGCAAACCGTTATAAGTCAGCTGAAAAGCTATTTTTGAGTTTTGTCTAAATAAAAAGACTTACCTTTTGAGTTAAAGACACAAATTTCCCGTTTCCTCCTTTTCCACCCAATGAACTTCTTCACACATCTATTTAAAAAAAAAAGTGAGCAAAAATATGTACAAACTCTCAATTTAAATAACTGTTTACCAAATAAATAATAATAATGATTAAAAATTTTTTTTAAAAATACTTCAATTAAACAGGACACAAAGGCATTGAAGCATAAAGTAGCAGTTCTCATTTATCAAGGGTCATGTTGACACATTTAACAAGTCCATGTTGAATTTAACAAGCCCTCTGTTCAGTAGGCAATCCAACAGCACTTGATCTCCGGCCTCCATGAATGAGCTAGTTAGGCATTTCACCTAATTGAGCCTAATGGAACATGCATCATATCCAACTTTATCACACACAGTATGCCTGACGAGCCGATAAGGGCTCTTTTGTACTCTCTGACTATTTAGTGCCTAAAATCTGCTATTAGAGAGTCTTTACATGCTCTTACTCATTTATTCAAACCTCTTTGTGCTGTGTGAATAAAAGTGTAGGCAGCTGACTGGAGTACACCTAAAGACCATTTGTCACAAAGCACAGCAAATAAGAACAAAGAGCTGTAAATATATATATATATGTATAATAACAGTCCCAGTATGTTTACCGGATTGTGCGAGGTACAAATTGTACATTACAAAATGGATAGATCCAATTCTAAACTCTGATTGTATAAGCCACATTCAAAGCCATTTTAAAATGCCGATAAGTGCACACCTTTGATCGCACATTCTATATTATATTGTTGAGTTGCTATTTTGCTTGGCAATGGCAAACAGCCTACAGTTTGGATAATTAACTATATGACTTGGCAATAGAATATTTAGATTTTTTTTTAAAGGGATAGTTCACCCAAAAATGAGAATTCTGTTATCCTTTACGTAGAGATGACACAGCACGTTCTAAAATTCCAATTGGTTTCTATGAATGTACACACACCTAGCTACAACTCCGGAGGCTGCTTAAAATTCTTCAGCATCACAGAGCGACTTCCATGAAATTTTACACAAATTCTTATCAAAGGACAGAGATTATTTATTTTAGCTAAGACTGGATGATGCATTGTGTATATGTACAGTATCTTTCATATAGCCTACACGATGTATTTTCATTTATAGATATGTCTTTTTGTGGTTTGACAGCTTGAATAAAGCCTATTCAAGGTGACATAAAGAGAAATTGCATAATAAACCTAACACTTTTTAATCATTCCGTTTGCGCCTGTTTCATAAACTAACCTGCAAACTGTTCAACGTTACTTTGTTGTAACTTTTGAGTGTATGGTGACTAGTAGTCCCAATACCATTTTTTTTTTTAGAAAGATTACGAGAACCAATGCTTCCTTTTTGGTTCTCAGTGGTACGGAGTCCGATACCTGTTTTTTGTTTTATTTTTTTCTGAAATTCAGAAAGTTTATTTCAATTTTATCATCATAATGGTGTTTAAATAAATGAATCATTTAAAACTTTAATCAAAAGAAAATATAACAATTAATTTTCAACATATTATTGTATTATTTTTATCAAATGAAGTGCTTATATCCAGAACCTCACAGGACAATCCAAAAAAACAACAGTGCTGCATAACAGAGCATCACAGATATGAGATATTCATTAAATATAATAAAATTACTATTGATTTATTAGTGGTAGTAGTAGTAGTAGTAGTAGTAGTATTACAGTGAATATTACATAAATATACAGTTGTGTCATATTTCTGTCATACCTTTTTCCATTTAAATTGTGCTTTTATTTTGGCAGAGCTTTTATTTTGAAGTGTTTTTGTGTTGCTATGATGGTAGCTTTTCAACCCGGAAAAGCCAGTCGCTACATGACTCAAAGTGATTGTTAAACCACAAAAGGCTGCTATTTATTTAAAAAAATATGTAGTCTGTGTGCCTTGCTGTCATGAATCCTGCCTTTGTTCCTCCCGCTCACCACCAGAGGGCTCCATCACCTGGGGATTGACTTTAACTCTCTGGACTCCATTTCCCATAATCCCCATACTTGTCAATGATTACCTGTTCACCTGTTTCCAATCCACTCAGCTATTTAAGACTCACACTCACACTCTCTCATGGCGAAGTCTTCTGTAATGATGAGTCAACGGAGTTGAGATCCATGTGCAGCTTTAATAACAGTAAACGTAGTAACACAGACAGGCAGGGGTCAATCACCAGCAACAGTAATATCCAAGCCAATACAGAGAGGTAGTAAATAAACAGGCGAGTGGTCAGGGCAGGCAGCAGACAATCACAGGTTATAGCCAGGTAAACAAGGCAGTAATAGTAGGCAGGCAGCAATGGGTCAAAACAGGGTAAACAGTCCAGGATCATACACAGGAAATTCAATAAACTAAGAGAACGCTTAGAAATGTCAGCCTGGGCAAAACAAGGCTTCGCCATGAGAGAGTGTGAGTGTGAGTCTTAAATAGCTGAGTGGATTGGAAACAGGTGAACAGGTAATCATTGACAGGTACGGGGATTATGGGAAATGGAGTCCAGAGAGTTCAAGTCAATCCCCAGGTGATGGAGCCCTTTGGTGGTGAGCAGGAGGAACAAAGGCGGGATTCATGACACTTGCGATACAATGTGAATTAGCACTCTGCTCGCTGTCCTCTGCTACAAACAGAGCACGGGATGCTCATGATGGTGTTTTCCATGTATAAATCAAGGAGCTCTAAAAGGTATGAGCACTCTGTGCCTTTATGTAAGCACAACACCGGCTCCACACATTCACAAACACTCACATTTGAAGCACGCAGCACATGCAAACTAATTGTTTATCTTACTAAATCGCAGCTTTTGCAGATGAATAATTTCAGTAGGATATAACGTGATTTTAATTAGTGCACCGCATGTCAGATGGAATCAGTTTTTGGTATCTGAGCATTTTTACGAGCAAGAGTACAAGTACATGATTGCGGTATTGGACCCGATTCCGATACCAGTATCTGTCACGGTCTTGGTGAGTCTGCTGGTTTGTTCCTTTTTGTTTACGTTCTCTTCATGTGTTTCAGGTGCCATTGGCTCACGGAATCAGACATACTGCCTTGGTGGACTCCGGAGCAGAGGGGAATTTCCTGGATGTCACCACGGCTTCCAGATGGCAGATTCCGGTGGTCAAGCTGGACGAGCCCATCACGGCGTACTCCATCAGCAGCTCGTCCCTGGCCATCATCATACATTCAACTAAACCACTCACCCTCATCTCCAGCAACCATTCTGAGCAGCTGTCCTTCCTCCTGGTCCAGTCTCTGTCTGCACCGGCAGTGCTATGGCACTCATGGTTGGTAATGCACAATCCTCACATTGACTGGTCAACCAATTCTGTTCTTGCATGGAATCCGAATTGTCTGTCCCATTATCTTAACACTGCTGTCTCTCCTGTCCAGTCTTGTGTTTCATTTCAGGATGAACCAGTGGATTTATCCGGAGTACCTGTGGCATACCATAATCTGAGGGCGATGTTCAGTCGGTCCCGCGCTGCAACCCTTCCTCCTCATCGCCTGTATGATTGCACAATCGATCTGCTTCCTGGTACTTCTCCCTCACGAGGTCAGTTATATTCTCTCTCTGCTCCCGAGAGGGAGGCCATGAATAAATATATTAATGATTCTCTGGCAGCCGGACTCATCCATCCTTCCTCTTCTCCTGCAGGGGTGAGGTTCTTCTTCATGGAGAAGGAAGGCTTGCTTAGACCCTGTATAGATTATCGGGGGCTGAATGACATCACGGTAAAGAATCGTTATTTTTTTCCATTGATGTCTTCAGCTTTCAAACTCTTGCAGGAAGCATCCGTCTTTACAAAGTTGGACCTACACAATGCTTATTACCTTGTTCGGATCAGGGAAGGGGATGAGTGGAAGACAGCCTTTAACACCCATAGGGGGCACTTTGAATATTCGGACATGCCTTTCGAATTGGTCAACGCCCCCACTGTCTTCCAGGGACATGGTCGACCGATTTTTGTTTGTTTGCTTAGATGATATTCTGATCTTCTCCCAGAATATCAAGGATCATGTCTAGCACATCAGGCGGGTGCTTCAGCGACTGCTAGAGAATCGGCTGTTTGTTAAGGCGGAGAGGGTTCAGGGGTACCTTTCGTGGTCTGGACTGATCATAAAAAATTTGGAATGCATTCGCGGAGCAAAGCGTCTAAATTCCAGACAGGCTCATTGGCCACTATTTTTTACATGCTTTAACTTTATCTTGTCATATCGTCTGAGCTCTTAAAACGTCAAGCCCGATGTCCTGTCTCGATGTTTTGAACTCGAGACCTCCACTACCCCTCCATACACCATCCCACCTGCCTCTCGGGTGGTAGGCATGGTGTCCTGGGACGTGGAGGCTAAAGTCCACTCCGCGCTATGCAAAGCCACCTCGCCAGCCGAGTATCCGACGGCTCTGTTATTTGCGCCGCGTTCGGTCCGGACATACGTCCACTGGCGGGGCCACTCGTCCAACGTTGTCTTCCATCCAGGGGCTCATTAGACAGGGATTCTGGTGGCCTTTGCTAGCACAGGACATTAGCCGGTTCATGTCCGCTTGCCCTATTTGTGCATCTAACAGGACTGCCTCCGGCCGGGCTCCTCCAACTACTGTCAGTCCCTTCTAGACCCTGGTCCCACATTGCCATGGATTGTGTCACTGGTCTTCCCCCGTCCCATGGCAACATGGTCATCATGACTGTGGTGGACCGGTTCTCAAAGGCGGCTCATTTCATCCCCCTCCCCAAATTACCTTCACACGTGTTTATTCAACGGTGCCGTCACACCTGGTGGATAGCCAGAGAAGAACTCCTCTGGACTGGCACACGAGTTAAGAAGTCGGCGGCCTTCAGCTTAGGAGGGACCTTTTCCCATCATTAATTCTTTAGCCCAGTGGTCCGTCTCAAATTGCCCCACTTCCTCAGTCACGTCCACCCCATGTTTCATGTCTCCCGAGTTAAACCTGTCTTTCGGTCTAATTTACATCCCTCCACACCCATCCCACCTCCACCTCGCTTAGTGGAGGGCGCTCCGGCTTATTCCATCAAGCGGTTGCTCAATGTCAGACGTAGGGGCAGAGGGGTTCATTACCTGGTGGACTAGGAGAATGATGGTCCGGAGGAGATTCTGGGTCCCGGCTCGGGACATTCTGGACCGCGCCCTCATCAATCAGTTCCATCTTCGTCAATGGTAACTCTTCTGGGTACGCCATGAGGCATCCCTTGGGGGTGGGGGGGTGGTACTGTCATGGTCTCGGTGAGTCTGCTGGTTTGTTCCTTTTGTGTTTACGTTCTCTTCGTGTGTTTCAGGTGCCTGATCGTTTCCATGGAAACGCTGATTATGCCAACTTTCAGCAGACAAGATCATAATTTGTTTTCTTCCTATATTTACACTATATTTCTTTGCTAGATTGTTGTTGTGTGTTATTTACTCACCTCTCTCTCTCTCTGCCCTAGTTGGTCCCGTT
Organism: Myxocyprinus asiaticus; assembly: GCF_019703515.2. NCBI lineage: Eukaryota > Metazoa > Chordata > Actinopteri > Cypriniformes > Catostomidae > Myxocyprinus > Myxocyprinus asiaticus. Next base: position 20,161,065 of record NC_059364.1, on the reverse strand, counting down.
GCGTGTTTTCAATATTGGTTGGCAGTCTTCGCTGTAGTGCCTGGATTGTGGTTACCATCCTGTCGGTCACTTCGCTCGCCTTGATGCTTCACCTGCGTATTCCTCATTGGTTACCTCTCTGCACTGGATCTGCTCTTCAAACTACCATGACGCACACAGACATACAAACACACTATCCTCCAGAGGATTCCTCACGGATCTGCGCTCTACACTACCACAATGCACACAAGCCTACAAACACACTCTCCATTTCCACGCTGCAGTCATGCCGGGTTCCCTCATGCTTTGCCAGCTCTGCTGTGTTAAATTATCAATAAAGTCTGTTCCTTTGCCTCTGCACTTGGATTTCTTGTCTCATCCTTCTGACAGTATCAGTATCCAGACATCCCTAGTAACTAGATTCACAACTTTGGACTGCCACCTGCACTGCATCAACACATCCTCTCTGCGATACCTGTGCCTCATCCTACCCGTGACGTGATGTGGTGTGGCGCTTCTTGTCTAGTGTGTGACAGGCTTCAGTCACCATTCACTTTCATTATTTCTTTTTTCCATACAATCAGTGTATGGTGACTGATTCTGCCTAACATCTCCTTTTGAAGAGGAAAGAAAGTCATGTGGGTTTGAAACAACATTAGGGTGAGTAAATGATGACAGAATTTTTCATTTAGTAATAAATGTAACTGTTTATTGAAAATTGGTGTCTTATCATATTGCTGGTACCACAGTTTTATTTAAGCAATATGCCACTGCAGTTCATGCTTTACAGTGATACTGCTACGAGTACGAGTAATGGGTTTTCACTTTAACGCATAGCCTCTTGTGGCTTATTGCTTTAGTACGACTGTCTGTTTTTTGCAAACATATGTGAGCTGTGGTCTTATTTAGAGTTTATTGAGTTGTAGCTAGTCTGTGTTGAGTTATCCCTGCTGCAGGCCAAATTCACAGCCTGCTCAAAGAGAGATCACTTATTATTGTAGTGCTGAAGTCCAGTGGACTTAAGCTGAGCAAGGCCCGCACAGCGTCTAATTGGTTCCCCAGGTTGTCTGTATAGGTAACATCTTGTTTCCATGCTAATGATGCTGGAGTGTGGTTTTACAGCTGCAGAGGTTACAGGGTCAAGGAAGGCGTGAGGGTGGCAGGGAATCCCCATGCTTGTGTGAGACTGACCTCAGAACAGCGTATATACACTGGAGGTTTTACAGCCGAAACATTTGGGTTATCTGGTGTTAGTTGCACATGGTGTTATGTTAACCTGACTTATGACTTGAAATGGCATGAGAGAATTTGGTCTCCCGTTTGAACGCACGCACTTTTGCAGACCCCAGAATAGTCGTTATGTGAGTATTTCTATCGGTAGATATTTAAAGGGAAAGATCACCCAAAATGAAACTTCTGTCATCATTTACTTACTCTCATGTTGTTTCAAACCTGTATGAATTCTGTCTTGCCTGGAACACAAGTAAAATTGTAGATGGAATGTTCAGTCACCATTCGCTTCTTATTGTGTGGGAAAAAAGTATGAAATGAACTGAGGCTAACATTCTGCCTAACATCATGTGTTCCACAGAAGAAAGAAAAAAGTCATATGGGTTGGAACAACATGAGGGTAAACAAATAATGGAAGAAATGTAATTTTTTGGTGAACTATTACTTTAAGCTGTAGATGCCAGTTGAAAGCACTTAAAAACAGATATAGGTTCTACTGTAAATATGGTGAGCACAATTTTGTTCTTTTTTTCACAGATCTGAAAATGACCACATTGATATCAACATGTATAACTGCATCCAGTGAACATCAGATGGACTGAATTATTCGTAAACAATTCAAACCTGCATATGGAACTGACATACTTTGTATGGGAAAATAATTATGACATCCTTTGAAGACGACTATATAAACACAAGCACTCTCTACATGCCGTTTTCTCCTTTCAACTTTCCCTTTCCTTAAAATTCCAGCAAGATTTGTACCTTCTCTGCTTTTTCAATCTGTTCGTTTTCTGAGTCTGCCCTCACTTGCCTTCCCTTTCTTTCTGTCCTCCTTGCTTATGGCCAAACACTCCTGGTTGCTTTCTCTGCTCATTGTATTTTAGTGTCCTAATCACAAGGGCATTTCTCCTTTTCACCCCGTTGTCTTTCCCTTATTAGTGCTGTCAGTTGATTAAAATATTTACTTGCGATTAATCGCAGGAGTTTTCATAGATAATTGCGATAAATCACAGATTTTCAAAATGCTGAAATTTGACTTTATATATACTACTTTTCCTGTCAAAATGCATTTAGTTCCTTTTTAGAAAAAAAAAAAAAAAAAAGAAGAAAAACAATATGTAAAAATAATGTTTTATCAACATTTAAAAAAAAAAAAACAACAACAAAAAAAAAGCCTTGCACAGTATAAAGATAGAAATCCACTAAAATAGCATCAACTCAAGTAATATTAAAAGTCTAAGTGGGGGGTTGTCTAATTGAAAGAATTAGTCCCCATTGGTTGCATATTCATTACAATGGGCATTAAATCTCTTAAACCCTCATCCTCCACAATATTAATCATCCACTTTGCTACAGCAGTCGTGAAGCAGGGCGTAAATGCACCTCTCAATGCCACTGTCAAGCATCGCTTTAAGCTTGATCTCTACATGTGAGGTGCTTCAGAGAACAGCTGAGTTCAAAAAGGCATACTATACATACTACTTTTACTGCTTCTACCATATATATGTATGGCAGAAATAGTAAGAGTAGAATGGTGTATGCCATTCCGAACATGGCCAATGTCTTGTTCTGCTTTTAGCACTGGCAATGCCTTCGTAATGATATTTCATCCGAATTGTAAAGTAATCATTATCTGACACTTCGAAAGATCAGCGGCAACTGGGTCAATATTTAAATTGTTTGAACTTCGGCACGTCAACAAACCTTCCACAGAAGAACTTGAAAAAGCTAGCCGGCCGCAACAGTGACATGCAGTGTGTCTTTTGCTTTTAGAAGTCATTTAATTTAATCATAAAAATTAATTTACATTCTCAAGCAATCATCTTTGAACACTTTTCAAATTAAATACACAATTTATCTATACATACATAGATACCTATACTTTTTGTTCATAAGAAGATATATATATATATATATATATATCAGAATCAGAATGAGCTTTATTGCCAAGTATGCTTACACATAAAAGGAATTTGTCTTGGTGACAGGAGCTTCCAGTACACAACAATACAAAAACAGCAACAAGATAATTAAATAATTAAAACTGAATACAAAATAGATAAATATTGAAAAGAAAAAAGTATATATAGAATACATATATATATACATACATACATATACACAAATACATACACACACACATACACATACACACATACATACATATACATATACATACACATATACACATATATGAATATATATATACATACATATACGTACATACATACACACACACATACACATACGTTGTGCAAATCTAAATACAAATCGTGTACAGTGCAAGGGAATGTAATGGCAGAAGAGGTAGGATGTGTTGGATAATATAAAAAGACTAAGCTGTGTATTGCACATTAATTATTGCTCAAAGGGGCAGTTTTAACTGTTCATGAGATGGATAGCCTGGGGGAAAAAACTGTTCCTGTGCCTGACGGTTCTGGTGGTCAGAGCTCTGAAGCGTCGGCCAGAAGGCAACAGTTCAAAAAGGTAGTGGGCAGGGTGAGTGGGGTCCAGATTGATTTTTCCAGCCTTTTTCCTCACTCTGGAAGTTTATAGTTCTTGAAGCGGGGGCAGGGGGCAACTAATAATCCTCTCAGCAGTCCGAACCACCCTTTATAGTCTTCTGATGTCTGATTTCGAGAGTTTGACAGAGGGGTCCTTGGCGATGCAGTCGTTGGTGTAGAGGGAAAAGAGTAGTGGGGAGAGCACACATCCCTGGGGGGCACCAGTGTTGATTGTACAAGTGCTGGAAGTGAATTTCCCCCGTCTCACAAGCTGCTTCCTGTCTGTCAGAAAGCTGGTAATCCACTGACAGATAGACAAGGGAACAGAGAGTTGGTGTTTTTAGTCCAGAGAATAGCTGGGATGATGGTGTTGAAAGCCGAACTGAAGTCCACAAAAAGGATCCTTGCATATGTCCCTGGTCTGTCCAGATGTTGCAGGATATGATGCAATCCCATGTTGACTGCATCATCCACAGACCTGTTTGCTCGATAAGTAAATTGAAGGGGATCTAGAAAGGGTCCAGTGATGTCCTTCAGGTGCGCCAACACCAGTCTCTCAAATGATTTCACGACCACATACGTCAGGGCGACAGGTCTGTAGTCATTAAGTCCTGTGATTTTTGGTTTCTTTGGGATGGGGATGATAGTGTAATGTTTGAAGCAGCATGGGACTTCACACTGCTCCAGTGATCTATTGAAGATCTGTGTGAAGATGGGGGCCAGCTGGCTAGCACAGGATCTAAGACATGCAGGTGAAACGCTATCTAGGCCCTGTGCTTTCCTTATCCTTTGTTTTTGAAAGCCGCGGCTCACATCATCTGCACAGATCTTAAGTGCAGGTTGAATAGCAGGAGGGGGAAGGAGGGGGGTTGTGTGAAGTGAAGGTCAGAGTGGGTGTGGGGTGTGAGATTGGGCCTTTCAAATCTGCAGTAGAACACATTCAGGTCGTCAGCCAGTTGTTGGTCCACCACAGGGTTGGGGGTAGGAGTCCTGTAATTCGTAAGTTGTTTCATGCCACTCCACACTGATGCAGGGTCATTAGCTGAAAACTTGTTTTTCAGCTTCTCAGAGTATCTTATTTTAGCCACTCTGATTCCCTTATTCAGTGTGTTCCTGGCCTGATTGTACAAGACTTTATCCCCAACCCTGTAAGCATCCTCTCTGGCCTGATGAAGCTGCCTGAGTTCCGCTGTAAACCATGGTTTGTCTTTGTTAAATAAGTCCTAGTAGGAATGCACATATCCTCACAGAAACTGATATATGATGTAACAGTATCTGTGAGCTCGTCCAGGTCTGTGGCTGCAGCCTCAAAAACACTCAAATCAGTGCAGTCAAAGCAGGCTTGTAGTTCAAGCTCTGCTTCGTTGGTCCATCTTTTTACAGTCCTTACTACAGGCTTAGTAGATTTTAATTTCTGTCTGTAGGATGGAAGATGATGAACCAGACAGTGATCAGATAGTCCCAAAGCTGCTCTAGGAACAGAGCGATATGCATCCTTTATTGTTGTGTAGCAGTGATCCAGTATATTTCTGTCTCTGGTTGGGTATGTAATGTGCTGTTTGTATTTGGGCAGTTCAAGTGTGAGGTTTGCTTTGTTAAAATCCCCAAGAATAATAATAACTGAGTCCAGGTATTGTTGTTCTGTGTCTGTGATTTGATCAGCAAGCTTTTAGGTGATAGTTAAGACTTGACATGCTTCTGTAGTAATTAAATTCTCCCTTTCAAAAGACGCAAAGTACTTTGTTGTTTTTTTTACAAGCCCCATCTTGTTTTGTAAGAGGTCCTTTCTCCATCTTTTTAACATTGACAGAATCGCTGTTGCATGTGTTTGCAGTGTGTACATCAGTATAGTTGTCCCCCCAACACATCGCAAAGATACCGCCTTATACCAGTTTGATTAGAACTTACACAGTGTTAAATAAAATGTCAGAATCTAATGTCAAAATTGGTAAATGCATTAATCGCATTAAAAAAAATTAACACCTTAAACATTTTAAAGACCCTAAGCCTCAGTCACCATTCACTTTCAACGTATGGAAAAAGATGCAATTTTGCAAAGAAGAAACAAACATCATACGGGTTTGAAACGACATACGGGTGAGTAAATGATGTCAAGATTTTCATTTTTGGGTTAATTATCCCTTTAGGTACTGTAGGTTTTTTTGTTTCATAAAGCTTTCAAGAATTTTTAAAAGATCTGACAAATTCTTCACACAGTGAGACTCTGGAACTGTTATCGCCCTTGGTGTTTATAGTCTTAAGAAAACAGAGCTGTATCTCTTCTTGTATCTTGAAGTGTGTGTGTATTGCGGATAGTCTATATTTCTCTGGCTTTATCTGTGTATGCTCGACTCCAGATACTATGAGTTGAAGAGTGTGTCAGACAAGACCCTATGAGGAGAGGCCTCCAGCGGAAACATGATCCAACATAGGGGGATCTCTCTCTCTCTCTCTCTCTCTCTCTCTCTCTCTCTCTCTCTCTCTCTTTCTTTCTCTCTTACTCTGTCATCCTGGCCGGAGAAGATTGAGAGATGAGTCAGATTCCTTGTGGGCCACTGAAAACTCTTTCTTCTTTGCTCTTACCTTTTCCCTCCCTTTTTGATTCTGCAGTAGTCACCCTCACCCTGCCCTGCCCTCACTTAAATTGACAAGATTTTTAATAGCCCAGCAGAACGGCTGTTAAATGCATTGACGTATGACAGGAGGGAAAAAGAGACAGAGATGGACAGACAGAGAGACAGAGGAACAGAGAAATAGAGAGGTAACTAGGGAAAGATAAGCTGGTATCTTAGAAAAAATACATTTCTGAAAGAAAGATGAGGGGTACTGAGAAGAAAGGAAAGAGACTGCATGTCTGACATCTAACTAACAAAAACTGTATCCGCATTGGCAAATTTTAACAGTTTTTAGAATTCAGTATTATTGTGTTTACTAGACTGTAAATCATGTTTCACTCAAGAGATAGTGGCCATGTAACAGTTCAAAGACAACCAAGCCAAGAGGACAATAAATACTAATCATTCTACCATGGCCTTGTGTTATTCAGATGTTCCCAAGGACATTTTTTTTTCTCAAAGGTCTTACCACTTGTTTAAAGACCCTATTAAATCAGAATTGGAGTTTTGTGTCTTTTAGTCCATGTCTGATCGCTTTGGGGCCATCTTCATGCTAGTGTCTTCTTAAAAGTTAATAAAATACACTTTTGGGAGATATACACATTTAAAACTTAGTCTTTCTCTTGTAAGAAAATAGACAAAAACAAAGATATTGATGACATCATCTTATACTCAGGGGCTTATTCAAATTTTTGTTCAATATAATGCTATCTAGAATGAGGACATCCCTCCCCCAAATACCACCTGCCAACGACTAGCAACAATTAGCAACATCTACTAAAGTCTATTGGCTATATTTATGTTGCCAACTCCAGCTTTCGGTTTAGATATGAAATACGCCATCACAGGAAGGACAAGCAATTTCATGGGGTCTTTAAGATGTAGAAAAATTTATAGAATAAAAATGCTGTATTGTCAGAGCTACAGAAGGGTATTGCTATGCATGCCAGTGTATCCAAAAAGTCTGACAAGGAAACTCATTAAATTTATATAACATGTATTCACCTAAAATCAACTTATGTGACTTTATTGAATATTCAAAAAGTACCAAACACAGAAATTTCTTAACAAACACAATTAATTAAGCACAAAACTATTTTTGCATTAAAATAGGCAGAATATCTGGTTATGAAAGCTGAAATAAATGCATTATGTCAAATTGCAAATAACAGAATGTATCTCAAAGCAGCTGACTGGTGCTGATCAATTATTGTCCGCTTGTTGTGAAATCCCATCCATTTGAGAGCTCGACCAATCACCATATAGACAAGCCAGGCTTCCAAGGAGGACAAAAATACATTGATTGAAAGATTCAGATGCAATACATATAGTGCTCACAAAGCTCCCATAGATTCCCAGAGAAGCACAACGTCCCAAAGGCCCAATAATGATGTGTTTAGAGCCACTTTTCCAATCAAAATTGACCTTTTGTGCCATTGATTTGAATGGTATAGGAGTCTGCCATAGACTTCCATTGAAGCATGGCTTCAAACATGCTCTATGTGTCCACTGTCATTTATGGACATATTTATGTAGAAAAAAGCAGATTGTGTTACTTAAATGAATAGTGTGATAGCGATGTATGACATTTTACACTTATTTGCTAAAATATTGAAATGCACTCGTCATTAAACTCGTCAGTGCCGCATTTCTTATGAAATTTTAAGGAAAGCCGTGCTTCCCATGTAGTCTTCCCAGTTGCTACTGAAAAACACATTTGCAGGAAAAAAGGAAACTTGTCCATTTCTCTGTTTCTCTTAAATTGTCCCCAGCCTTCACCACTTTGCATTCTTTGATGACGTTTTTATAGACGAATTTCACCAAGAATCATGCTCATAGTCATGAATTGATTCCTGATACAAAAAACTTCTGTAACTTACTTATGGAGTTAAAACCCGAAAAATAAAGCTACGGAACTGGAATCCCAAACATCATGACCATGCTTCCTACCGGACGTCCATGATCATAGTCAACCGACCAATGGCCGGATCTTACAGACAACTCAGCAAACCACACAGGCAGGCCACGCGGCTGCTCTGCACTCAGACCTTACACGGTTCCTCTGATTTATTGTGTTGCACTTATGCTGTGGTGGGTGGTGGCAGCTTCAACAATACAGCAACAAACGATACAACACTGATTTAGTCTACACTCAGAGTCAAAAGTCTATACTCAAAGTCTGCACTACACTTTAATTGTAGGGTTCAAACATATCCCATTACCAACAGAAACGTGTTGGACTTCACCAGGTTTCTAACCAGACAAGTAGAAAAGTCACAGGGCAAGCGATTAACTGAATCTTCAGACCATTTGTGATTTTAATCAATGAAATACCTCATGCACTACCTCATTATGGAGGCTTGTGCTGGCCTAAAATACATTTGGAAAAGTAAAAAGCTTCCATCACTCTGTGGCTTTAAACCTACGCAAGGCTCCACAGTGGCATTTGCCAGCTAGCCAGAAACTATTTCCCACGCTTTTACCCCTCTTCGGCTACAGAAAGAGCGGCCGTTGGCTTTGCCTGAACAGCTTACCTGAATCCTTACTCTCCTGCGGCAGAGTGTGTCGTTTTATGTCTAGATTAAGCTTGAGTGGTTATGTCGCCATAAATTTAGTCTGTTCTTACGCATTTCAGCCATTCAGTCACTTCTCTTGGCTAATATCAAGCAGCAGTGACCTGCCAGTACTTTTACAGCCTCTATGCTTTGTTATGTGTGTGTGCTGATCATGTATTGTAATAGCAGAACAAAGATGTAAAAAGCAGTCCATGTGGAGGGCAGGGGGAATGGATGGTAGATGGAGAACATGAATGTGCTGGGAACAGGGCAATGCTTGGAATGAGTCCAACGCAACTTTCTCACAAATGGAGGCCAGACACAAGCACCAGGCATGTGAAAAATAATGAAATAGCAACATGGGAAGCACAGCTTTTTTTTTTTTTTTTTTCACATTTACAGAGCAGCAGAATACAGTTGTCAGTTCTGTTTGGAGGACTAAGGTTCAGTAAATTCACTAAATTCAGTGAAATGAATCAATATATCTCACTACATTTGGAACAACATGACGGTGAGTGTATGATGACAGAATTTTCATTTTCATCTTTAAGATTTCAACCTGAATAATTAACTTTCACCAAAAGTCACATTTTCAGTGTAGTATGAGTTTGTTTTGTTTAAAAAAATCAAAACTAAAATCAATGTGTGTTCAGTGACATGCTTAAAGGGATAGTTCACCCAAAAATGAAAATTCTCTCATCATTTACTCACCCTCATGCCATCCCAGATGTGTATGACTTTCTTTCTTCTGCAGAACACAAACTGAGATTTTTAGAAGAATATCTCAGCTCTATTGGTCCATACAATGCAAGTGAATAGTGAACAGAACTCTGAAGCTCCAAAAATCATATAAAGGCCACATAAAAGTAATTCATCAGCCTCCAGTGGTTAAATCTATACATTCAGAAGTGATATGATAGGTGTGGGTGAGAAACAGATCAATATTTAAGTCCTTTTCTGCTTGAATCTCCACTTTCACTTCCACTTTCACATTCTTTCACATTTTGGAAGTGAAAGTGAAAGTGGAGATTTAAAGAAAAAGGACTTAAATATTGACCTGTTTCTCGCCCACACCTATCATTTCACTTCTGAAGATATGTATTTAACCAGTGATGTTATATGGATTACTCTGTATGTCCTTTCAATGCAAGTGAATGGTGACCAGACATTTCAAGCTCCAAAAATAACATAAAGGCTGTATAAAAGTAATCCACATTACTCCAGTAGTTTAATATATGTTTTCTAAAGCGATGCAATCACTTTGGGTGAGAAACAGATCAATATTTAAGTCCTTTTTTAATTGAATCTCCACTTTCACTTACACTTTCACATTCTTTCAAATTTTGGAAGTGAAGGTGAGAGTGGAGATTTAAAGAAAAAAAAGGACATAAATATTTATCTGTTTCTCACCCACACCTATCATATCACTTCTGAAGATATTGACTTAATCAATGGCCTTTATGTTATTTTTGGAGCTTCAAAGGCCTGGTCATTATTCAACTTGCATTGTAAGGACCAACAGAGCTGAGATATTCTTCTAAAAAAATGGTTTGTGTTCTGCAGAAGAAAGAAAGTCATATACATCTGGGATGGCATGAGGGTGAGTAAATAATGAGAACATTTTCATTTTTGAAAATAATGAAAATAAACTCATACTACACTGAAAATTTGACTTTTGGTGAAAGTTAATTATTCAGGTTGAAATCTTAAAGATGAAAATGAAAATTTTGTCATCATACACACCATCATTTTGTTCCAAACCAATATGACTTTTTTTCTTCTGTGGACTACAAGATAACATATTCTGAAGAATGTTGATAGTGCTCCTTTTCCATTAAAAGAAACTGAATAATGACTAAAACTGTCATCCCCTAGCATTCTGCTTAAGTCAGATGGGTTTGGGAAATAAGGTAGATGACGAAACAAATTTCTTTTTTGGGTGAACTATTCCTTTTTGGTCTTAATCTTTATATGAGTTCAGCTGTTCTGAGGCGTAAAATGTTCAGCAGCTCCCGTCAGTGTGTGTGTGTGTCCATTGGCAACCTAAACCTGGTCTTTGGATGACTGTTGACCTTCACCTCTCTGCCGACCCAGGCCCTCAAACAGGGCATGACGCAGCTCTTTAAGTTACCACCCAGGAGCCAACGCTACCTGCAGCTCAGCCCGGCTGATGGATCTGAAAGCGGCTGCCAAACTCCAATCACCCCAGACATGAGCCCCAGGACCCCACAGTACAGCTCTCTGTCACAGAAAGCACATTTAAAGTGGCATGCAGTGCAAAAAAAGTAGTAGAACTCTGTGAAATACAAGTGGAAAAAGATGTTACAGTATTATAGTGTGGACAGTCCAGGCAGTGGATTGGACCTGCAGTAGTCCTCATGACTTGATGTGCCTCAATGCAAACAACTGGCACAAAACCAATATGAGAGGGCAGTATGACTGCTAAATGCTGAAACCACATTGTTCAACATGTTCATATGGAATATATATTACTAACATATGTTCAATGAGAAAAAACACCTATCGGGTCAAACCCAGCAGGACATTTGAAACTACCACTGGCTTTAAGTATGGGAATAATCTGCAGGTAGAGATTTTCATAAGCAGTTGCCAGTGAAAGGCCTTTCTACATATGGATATATATTTAAGAAGCTATGCGTTTAACAAGTCCAGACTATGAAAATGGTTCAGAAAGTTAGCAGAGTAACACAGTTTTTATGACATGGTATAGTTTTAAATAGGGTGCCATGTTTTGAGCACTTATTAGATTTGCCATTCAACTAGTTGCTCTAATTCTACATTATTCATTATTTGAATAATATCACATTTAGGGGGTGGGGGGAGGGGGTTGTGTATTTGTGCTTTAACCCACCGTTTGCAGTAAAGCCCACCGACACAAACAGACCCACACACAAACATGTGACCGACTCTGTAGAATGCAATCACTATGACATTAGTCTTTGGAGATCATTAGCTTGTGTTGGGCCAATTACATTCTTTGCATACTGAACTAATCTGTGGCTCTGCTGTCGAGGTTCCTCACCATTAGTGTGTTTGCTTATCCATTTCCTTCCCTCCCTCCAATTAACATGTCCCTCACTCTTGGTTTGTTCTGCCGGTGTGTGTTGCTGTGACGCCTGTCCATCACTCTGAGTCCCTCTGAAAAGACACTTTAAAAGTAAGAACAATGCTGCCACCGCTCAATCACTGCAGAGTGGTATTGGTACTCAAATGAGTGTTCTTCCCTGTGGTTTGTTTTGTCTTGCTGGTTTTCTTGCCCCACTCAGTAAGGCCTCTGTGATGAATCTCACTGTAAGCTGTCGTGCATTACCATGGCGAGGGGTGAGGCGAGACAGGCGTCCAGTGTCATCAGTGACGTGGCTGAAAGCGGGCGGATTGACAAGCATGGGGCCCCAGTGCAGGGAGCCTCTCATCCACCCCTCGGCCCCTCCTGCACTGTTCTCGGTCCCTCTGGAATACCCATCAGGCCCCAGAGGCACACAGCAGGCAGCCTGCTCCCTGCAGCCAGGCACAGGGCCTGCCTGCCCTCCTCTTAACCCCAGGAGCATCGACAGCCATCCCAACCACCGCATGGGGTTCTCTGACTCAGCCCCCTGCTTCTCTCTCTTCTCTGCTTTTTCTATCCTTCCTTCTCTGTCTTTTTTATAATTTTTCCTTCTTCTGTCTTAACTACAGCTCTGACACTTGTTCTTTCACTCTCACACCCCCTTCTTTCTCTCCTTTTTACTGTTTTAATGACTTTAATTCTCTTCCCCCTTAATGCAACTTGTTGTACTAGTATTACAAATAAATTATGGCAAAATATAACTTTACTGGTTTCTCTTGCAAAGACAAATACTTTGCCTACAACACAAACCTTATTCAGTAATGTCATTCCTGACATATAAAAAACTTACACACACAAATATATGAGATTTCATTTTTATTTACTCTGAAATATCAACCTTGTAATGTGTTTTTTCAAACATAACCCTGACCCCCCCCCCCCCTTTTTAAAATACAATTAATACATGAAAAGAAATGCACATGTAACAATGGCAAAAACATTGTACCACTGCATAACTGCCATCAAGTCTGAAAACATTTCAGTTATGTCAGTAATTCCACTCTGGCACCTTGCCCACATCAGACATGGTTGTCAACACTTCAGGAAAGCTATGTGCTTTCCAGGAGTGCCATTCTGTCCTCCACAAGTCTGTGTGTCTGCCTCCCTCTCTCTTTCTCTCTATAACCACCCCCCCTCTCTCTCTCCCTCTCTCTCTCTCTCTCCCTCTCTCTCTCTCTCTCTTTCTGCACACATCTAATTTATCAAAAGGGATACATTAAACCTTTTGAGGGCAGAATCACTTTTAGAAATGTTTCAGAAAAATTAAAGTAATCAGAAAAGTGCTACTTTATGTTGCACATGTAAAACCAGAAGGTAACTATTGACCAAATTGTTGGCAGTGGCCTTGCACCAGAGATGTTAAAATCCAATTCAGATTGAATTAGTATCATCTTGAGCTGGTTTAACTGTGATTACACCATTGAAATGCCTCATATGAAATCCTTGTAACACATTAAAAAAAAGATATTTGAGATGTTCATATGAGAGATATTATGAGATATTTAAAAATGCTTCTGCAAAAGTGCACAGACGTGAGCTCTTAATTTGTTTGTTTCTGTTTTTTTTTTTTTTTTTTTTTTGTGTGAATGGGTGCATGAATATGCATCAACATAAAATACATGAACTCTCACCCCAAAATCATACCTCCTAAAATTCTCCTCTTTGTGCAGCAGTTGTTTAGTAGGTTGACAGCAGCTCATCCTCAGATTAGTCATCCTGTAGTTGATTAGGCAATAAACAACAGAGAGTTAGACACAGAGTTAACCAGGAGCCCAGCTCTGCCTCAGGCAATGCAGAATTACTCAGCCATGGAATGAGATGGTTGACTTTTCAATGGTCCACTAATATTGGTCATTTGGTCCACTTAAACACCAAGCACCAAAGTATAAAAAAAAAAAAAAACATCCAAAGACCAGGGGAAGGCATGCCACAAGTGTGCACGCTCAAAAGCAGATATATCTCCAGTTACTCAACCATATACTGCACTGGTCAGTTGCTCATCCTGTTTTCATTAAAAGAAACCTGTAAAGAAATGTTGTTGGTTATACAGAAAATACACATATGATATTACATATATATATATATATATATATATATATATATATATATATATATATATATATATATATATATATATATAGTACTGTGCAAAAGTCTTAGACACATAAGATGTTTCATAAAAACATTTGTCTTAAGATGGTTATTTATATCTTCAGCTTTAGTGTGTCACTAGGAAGTATAAAATTTAGACTCCCAAACAGTTTACTGGACTTTGTATGACATTAACTGATAAATTAAAACTATTTATGGCATTATTTTTAAAGAAATCCTCATGATGCAACATTTTTCACAAGTGCTATCATATATATACAGTACTGTTCAACTTTTGCACAGTACTGTGTGTATATATATATATATATATATATATATATATATATATATATATATATATATATATATATATGTATGATATAAGGCTGTATTCTCACTGACACACATTTTCTAAGACTTTTAGATGTTTGTGCAGAAGTGATTAAAATTAGAAATAGAATAAAGTGAGGCCATCTAAAGTAGCATTTATAGAGCTTATAAATAAAATGAAAACCAGTAAAAACAAAACAAACAAACAAAAAAAAAAAGTTTATGAAACAATATTTAGCAGTTTTACTATATTTCAGTTGCATGTTTAAGCTAAATATGAAACCTAAAACACCAAAACTGCAGCACGAGTTATGAAAACCAAAAAATAAGTCCTTACAGAATTTGTGCATTATTTGTAAAGGGAATACTTTATTTTATTTTATTTTATTTTTATTTATGGGCCAATATAAGTGCATCCCTTGCACCTGTAACAGTTCTGAGTGGCGCCCCCCGTGGTTGCCTACAAATGTTTGTTGCATGGGATGTTTCAGAGGTCATATTCCTCAAATTAGTGGTTAGAGAGTTTGTCAAAGTCCATTAAGTATTATCATTAAGAACGTTTCTTTGTGGTAGAAGGTGACAGCTCGAATAAATATATTTACCCTATTATGAACGCTCTGTGGTCATGCCATTCATTTGTTTGTGATATTTTAATTAATTGATCAAGTAAGTTTCGCTTGCACTTAAAAGTCTTTGAATCTGCAACATTTCAGATTGCATGACGGGCGTCGGCTTAAAAGTAGCCAATTTAACCAATTAAAAACCTGCAAATCGCAAATAAACGGAGACCTATCCTGAGTGATGGGGCCATCAGAAAGCCTTTGAATTCGCTGATGTAGTTTTTGAAAAGTAACATAATGGAGGGTGGGGCTGGGTTATTTTCACGTTTAATTATTTCCGATTAGAAATAGATTGATTGGCTTAACTAAATGCTCTTTCTATAATATGGTTGCAGATCTCAAATAGGTATTTTGTTTAGAGCTGAGTTAACATTAATTACATTAAAGTTGCATTATATTTGGCTAATTGGTAGTAATTTAATATATATATATATATATATATATATATATATATATATATATATATATATATATATATATATATATATTCTCCCCCAAAAGGGACCATGAAGTAACATAACAGAGGTGATTTATGACATTAAATGACATGTCAGAGTCATGTTATGAAATAGAGGTTATATGTCGCATTTTTACAAACGTTTCTGCGAGTATAAAGATCATTGTCAGTGCATGAAGAGAAATGAGACACTTCACACCTGTGATATTCCTGTGATTTTTAGAAAAAAAGAAAAAAAAGAAAAAAAAAACTCTAATCGTCTGTAATCCTTTTAATATGTCTCACACTTTCCTTTTGCAATACACAATTCACAAGTAAACCAGTTCTGCAGTCTGCGGCATTGCATAATAGCCTCGGTTTCAGTTTTGAAATCAGAATTAACAACTTTTTCTTGATGTTTGGTTATTGAAGGCTTGGCATTTTTTAAACATTTTATGAATGATAATGGGTCTGAGTGTCCTGCCAGTCTGTGAAGTCATTGCAATTCTTGTGCTTATTATAAAGAACGTAGCCTACGTTTTATGGCTCTGTGAATTTATGAATAACTGCATGGTTCGAAACTGCTCTGAGTACTTATGGACTCAGGTGAAGGCAGGCATATTTAAAAAATGTGTGTGTGTGTGGGGGGGGGGGGGGGGGGGGGTTTGTCTCCTGCTTTTGTTCTATTCAAAAGGGGGCTTGTTCCTCCAGGACCAACCCTACCATTTTAACCAGGGGTGTAAGCGCAAACGGGGTTGACATTGGAGACTGACTGGCAATGAGAAGAGAGGAGGGAATAAGAGTATAGCCAGTCCAGCAGCACTGTGTCTTGAAGAAAGATCATCAGCACGGCAAGAGATTCACTGTCCTGTCTCCTCTGACTGACGTTCACTCAGGAGTCAGACTGAATGATCAAGGGGATACGCGTGGATCAAAAGTCAAAGGATTCCCCGTTGGATCTATATCTACTGCGCTACTAATAGACAGCGCTCACCTTTATATGGACAGCATAGGACTTTGGGTTTTCTTTTTTTAAGTCTGCATTATAGGTGCATCTTTAGCTCTTTCGGTAAAACTTGAAAACCAATAAGTTTACATGCTCTAAGTGTTGCGTGAAGTGCACTTATTCGTTATTCTTGTTCTCATGAAGGAAATCCAGTTAGTGTTTTTACTTGTCAGTGGTGTCAATCTATAGAGTCGACGTTTTGCCCCAAATTCCGAGCAGGTTTTTTTTTTCTTTTCTTTTTGTTTTTTTTTTTTGTTTTTTTTTTTGCCAGTTGATCTGCTCATCATATGTTGCGAGAGACAATTTGGATGCCAACGTGGGACTTTGTACATTTCAACTGGGAAACCTATTTTTTTTAAAATCTCCTCAAATTGCACAAATTTGCTCCGGTAATTTTTTTTTCCGCTGAGGCCCGTCCCCTCCAGCAACATGAGACTCATTCCATCACGACTGAGTTATCTGTGAGTATATTTCCTTTTATTTTCACGCATTAACTCTTTTCTTTGATTTCAAAAGACTAATTTAAGATTTGTTCTCTTTGCAGATTTCTTCACCTCTTTGCGTTTTGCTACTATGCTCAGGTACGTGCAACATTTTCTTCTTACATTTACAACTTTAGATATGTTAATGTATTATTGTTTTATTTAGATCCATCTGAAAGAGATCGAAAACTATAAAATATCGGTACTCCAAATCTCTATTCCAATCCCTATTTTCTCTCTCTCTCTCTCTCTCTCTCTCTCTCTCTCTCTCTCTCTCTCTCTCTCTCTATTTTATGTTAAGGTTATTTAATACATAGAATGCATTAAATGCATGCGCGCTTTGGTCACATAGCCTATAATTTAGATGTAGCTAGTTTAGGTTGTGCAATAGCCTACGCTGTTCTGCATAGAAATGTATGTATGTAGGTATGAAAAACAAACAGTTAATTTAAGATGCACTCAAAAATGAGAAGGGTGGTGTTACACGTTCTTATCAGATGGGTATCACAGTAGGCGCAGTAACCTGGCAGGTAACGCTAACATATTGGCACAGGGCGCGTGGGCATGAGCGCGTGAAGTAGCCTATGCCAGCGTTGAGTCAGTGATGAAACATGTCTTGGGGACATAATAACATAAAAGGCACTAAACCTTTATAGACATGTCCTCTGCGCTTTAAATAAATCATCAGCGTCAAGAGAGGAGAGAGGGTTGCGCGTTTAGAACAGTTTGGCTAGAAACTTGTGTTTTTTGTCAGTAAATTAATTTAAGCCCTTATTGACACTTCTCAACGCAATACAAAATTCTCGTTAATTAAAAACGTCAAGCGCTTTCTTTTGGTATTAAACGAATAGGTTATTAATGCCTTCGAAAGCATTAATGTCTAATAACTGATTATACGGAGGGTAGCATAATTTATAGGCCCATATCCACGAATGATGAAACAATTTCTGCAGGTATTGATTTTATGGTATTTAATTTCTGACAGGTAACCATTCAGTCCCCGCCTAATTTTACACAGCATGTGAGTGAGCAAAGTAAGGTGACGGACCGGGTCAGCCGTAGACTAATCCGGACCTACCAGCTTTACAGTCGAACCAGTGGAAAGCATGTGCAAGTTCTGGCAAACAAGAAAATCAACGCCATGGCCGAAGATGGTGACGTTCATGGTAAGAGCATCCTCCTTATTTATCTTACACAAACACCCTGCGAAGAAAAAAAAAAAAAAAAAACGCGCACAGATCAGCAAGTGCAATTATTACAAAACCCGTCGTGATGATTTGGTTATTGAGGAATGGATTTAAATACGTGTTCCATTAGCCAATTTTTGTAAAGCACTTCTTTGCACATTGGAGAAAATTTTTAAAAATACTTTTGCCTATTTATTATTTGTGGATCTATGTGATATAGTGGGCATCTGGTCATTTGTTGACGTTAAAAAAAGCAGTGGAGTGCAAAAAAAAAATGTTAAATGGATTGTAGATTGTTGAAGGTGATTCTCTAGAGAGACTCGCGGGTCTGGAAGAGCCATTAGAACTCATCTTACTTCAACCTTCTAAACATTTCCTAAAGAACGTTCCCTTCCTTTCCCGTCCAGCTCCAAGATGAAAATATGTCTAGCCGAATTCTGACCCTTGCGTTTGCTTTCTAAGGACATTCAGTACTGCTGACATAGATCTGTAAACTGTTAAAACATTTGTAATTCTATGAAACATCAATAGATTTTGTAACAATTTATTTTCATATAGATAAATATTATGAACGACATAAAACAATTGATTTCAATTGCAAATATATTGTGTTACTCCACTTCACTTAGATAATCTCTCTTATTTGTAGCTCTCTCTTATGTGGTTCCACCACATAAAAGCCCAATAATTATTTCTGTTGTGGTATTTTTGGAAGGTTGGCTCCAGCCCTACATAGCTTTGGTGACATCCATGTCACCTGAGCATGTTGTAGAGACAGCAGGGCTGTTAGATCAGGCCAGTGCCTGGCTCCAGCTCTGGGCTTGTGGTTACGCTCTTCACCAGCACGTTATCTGACCCCCTTCATTTGAACCATAACTCTTTACGATCACTCAGAGTATGGGGGCTGAATCAGAGAAGGGTTGCAAGTGCTAGTTCTTGGCATGGAAAATATACATCATGGAAAGAGTTTTCCAGCTTACACTTCATACATTTTCTTATCAAAAGCCTTTTTGAACTGTTAATGTACATCGGTAGATTACACCTTTTTTTTTTTTTTTTTTACATTTAAACCTGCCTTCCATGAAAGTGTCAAAATATGCAGAAGTATTTAACATTTATTTCCTCTTTTCAGTTTGTTGTTATGTGGATGACATGTGATAGCAATTTAAATGTTGTTTATGTACTCATATTAAAGGTTAAAAGTCAGGAAGCCATGGTAGTGCACATATTTCTAAATCACAGCATCTGATAATTTTCATCTTTTCTTTCTACAGCCAAGCTAATAGTGGAGACAGACACATTTGGGAGTCGAGTTCGAATTAAAGGAGCTGAAACAGGCTTCTACATCTGTATGAACAGAAGGGGGAAGCTGATTGGGAAGGTATGAGAAAAAGATAATAATTTTCCTACTGGAGTACACAGTTGACATATTCTATTACATACACAGTATATGCATCACTGATTTTTCTGTTCGCATCACAAAGTTTGTTCGGTTGAGAAGAAATCTTTAAAGATAATTCAGAAATCTAATTTACAATTGATTAACATCACTCGAACAGTCACATAGACAACCTCATTTGCTTGCAGACCTCAGATTTCATCCTTATCAAGGTGAAATTTCAGGAAATCAAATGAGCGTTTGTCAAAGCACGCTTTTATTGGTTAGTGGGTACCAGACTTTTTCCTACTGATGCAATCGGTAAAATCGAGTGTGAAGAATGGGATCATTTTTCCTTTTTTAGCTGGCTACTCTTGTTCCAATGTGGATTTGTGCCTTCTCCTTGCTGTGAATGGTAATAAAGTGGGACGGTGATTCAGCCCCCACCTTCCAGCACCCTGCCAGGTGGACCATCTGCTTGGCACCCCTGATCTTATGCTATCTGACATATTGGCCACCCAATGACAGCCTGCATGAGAGAGTTTTTTTATGTTGTTGTTGTTTTTTATTGGTTGATATGCGAACGTTTTTTCTGTTTTGGATCTGAGATTTTTAACAGACCATTTTGTTAAGAGGTTGGGGAAATGTTTGGACTCCTGGTATGGCTCATTACCGCATGTTGTACCATTGCATTGGCCAGATAACATCTAAAGGTCCCATTGTTATGAGAATAAGACGATGCGATGCCTATGTTAGAGGCAAAATAAGAAAGGCAAGGGAGTTATTTAACCATGTGCAAGAATCTTATTCCAAATAAGATTCCTATTTTTCTGCATGTACATTATTATATAGAAGTTATTATTGATATTGTTTAGTAGTATATTAATGGAATATGTTCTGGATTCAACATTATCAAGGTTTTTATGCCTGTGAAAGATTTAAACTTAAGGCATTAATGCAAATGGAAGGGAACGATTTATCTCATGGGATGAATCCACACTGGTGATTTCTGCTGTCATTTCTCCCTCTTGATCTTGGATCATAATGACTTGAGCACATGCTGCATGTGTGTAGGGAAGCCCTATGTACACTTGAACAGACATTTTTCCAAATACTTTTTAATAAGCCTCATATTTCTCATCAATAATAATAATAATAATAATAATAATAATAAATCCTTCTCTCTGTAGCTAAAATTTTATCTTTGTCTTGTCTTTACAGAGAAATGGTCAGGGGAAAGACTGCATTTTCACAGAGATAGTACTGGAGAACAACTACACAGCTCTACAGAATGTGAAGTATGAAGGCTGGTACATGGCCTTTACACGCAAGGGCAGACCTCGCAAGGGCTCCAAAACCAGGCAACACCAGCGGGAAGTCCACTTCATGAAGAGGCTGCCCAGGGGACACCAAATCGCAGAGCATAGGCCCTTTGATTTTATCAACTACCCTTTCAACAGACGGACTAAACGCACCCGCTACTCAGGAGAGCGTTGAAGAGTGAAGCAGCAGAAAAAGAGTGAGAGACAGCAATTACTTTCTCAAACAATGAACAGGCTCCTCTTGTGGACTCCTAAAGACATTTTTTTTGTACTGAGCAACAATATACCTAAACTTTAGTTTTTTAAGAATAATAAAAAATAAATAAAAAAAAACATCACAAGAAATCTATTTTTGTACCCTGACTTTTAGTACTGACCCGTGTAAAAGCATAGAAAAGCGAAGCACGGGACATGTCTTAGTAGTGTGTGGATTTCATCCATCTTTCTCTCTTTTTCTGGTTATGTTTCATTTGATTTGGAAGGTGTTAGAGTAATTTATAACTCTT
This sequence comes from Myxocyprinus asiaticus, assembly GCF_019703515.2. Classification (NCBI taxonomy): domain Eukaryota; kingdom Metazoa; phylum Chordata; class Actinopteri; order Cypriniformes; family Catostomidae; genus Myxocyprinus; species Myxocyprinus asiaticus. Next base: position 20,139,694 of record NC_059364.1, on the reverse strand, counting down.
TGTATTGCTGCTCAAGGGGACTTGAAGGGCCTGAGAGAATGCACTGACAACAGAAGGCTGTATTCGGTTACACAGTCAGCCGGGGCACCTCTCGACCACCCAGCGATAAGATACCCAGCTCATCTCTGTAACCTCTCTGGTTCTTGATCCTGGAACTCTCTAAAGATAAAACACGGTTAAAGCAAACAGAGCTTTAAATACATATTTAAATGTGGCAGCTATATTTTGATTATCACATGTTTCCTACCGTTGTTTAAACTGTATATTTCCAAGGTGTATTAATGTATTGTATGAAACTGTAGGAAAAGCTTTTGTCTTTGTTGCATTTTGTTTGTCTGTTTTTTTATACAAATATAAATATATTTTTATTTGAGGATGTGTAAAATAATTTGAATGATGGAAATATTTATTTAAAATGTGTAATAAATTTACCTTAGGATACTGACGCTCAGCTTCTCTTTTGTCTCTTATGTTCTTACTTCTTGCTTACTGGATTTCAATCCACAATCCTGATAAGCAAAATTAATTTGAATAACATTCCATTGCATCTTTAAAGAATTTATATAAATTATGTTACGGACCTATCTGACATTGCCAAAGGATGCATTTGGCTGATGTGTCTTCTAGAATCGTTTAATAGCGGATTGAATGGCCTCATCCATAGAAAATTAGGCCAGCGCAGTCTTTGAATGAAACAACTTGTCATTATGTAATTACATCATAATAAATACCACCATTGTTTGCATAACCCTTCTGGTTAGTGACCGGTACAGAGTGAGTTGGAGATCCTGGCTCTCTCCCCCCAGAATGTCTGGAATGGCACATCTCAGGTCAACAGCTCAGTAGGACTGTCCCTCTAGGGGGGCTTCACTGTTTGGTCTCTCCTCTGGTTGAACTGGACACACTGCGGCTTCCCAGCCATGGCTCCTCACCCTCAGTCAGGTGTTTTTGTTTAATCTCAGACTTTTAACTCCCCGTAGCTTAATCTGATCGAAGGGGTATCTGTTTTGTCCGAGCAGGGTGGTGTGTGTTTGCTGATGGGGTTCCAAGGAGCCGAAAGCCAAGATCAGAGGGCAACATAAAGTGAGAAAATGCACACGGGGATTTGTGGTCTGAGATCACTATCACCTTCTTGCCTGTGAGGAGAGAGGTTTAAGATTATTAATGGCTACGTAAATTATGATCAGAAGAAGAAATATGGACCCAACTGGCAGTTTCTTAAAGATTTTCCTTTCCCTTGTTAATCAAATTAATTGCATCATAAAATTTTTAATTATTCAGTCAAAAATCATCCTGTAATTAGTGCTGGCATGACAGAAGTCATGCATCACTTAAAAATGTGTAACACGGCTATAATAGTGAAGGCTGGAATTGTTTTTTTATGGTGCACTACGCCATGTGTTCGGCCTCATGCTAGTAGCTCATCCAGGGTGCAGAGGTCAAACCCCTAGAAAGGCCAGTACCTCTGAAAGTTTCTCTGACTTTCCAGAGGGTAGGCCAGTCCAGTTCCATTCTGCACTGGGTCAACAGTGTAATCCAATTCATATTAGTGACAAAACTGTTTTTGAAATTTCAAAACAAACTACTTGTGTGACAAAAAGGCACAACTTGATTCTAAAACTGATGGACTAAAAGGGCAGACTGAAGGTTGTAATGCAATCCTTAATTTAAATAAAGGGGCTGGTCTTTGAAAGTTGTACGCTTTATTAACTTTTTAGTTAAAGACACAGCTAAACGGAGACATCCCAAAGAAAGAGAGAGAAACCAATAAAAAGTTAGTTTTTATTTTTATTTATTTATTTATTTATTTTAAACAAAGTTTATTAAAAGGGATTTGGGTAAATCATCAATAAATGGCATACCAGCAATATTAAACTATGTGTATACCCATAGCCAACAAAATGTTACATGTTTAAAGGAATATTCCAGGTGCAATTCAAGTTAAGTTCAATAGGTAGCATTTGTGGCATTATATTGATTACCACAAAACTTAATTTCAACTTGTCCCTCCTTTTCTTAAAAAATAAAAGCACAAATCTAGGTTTCAGATAGGTACTTACAATAGAAGTAAATTGAACCAATCTGAAACGTTAAAATACTCACTGTTTCAAAAGTATAGCCACAAGATGTAAACAATATGCGTGTTAAAATTACTCTACTAGTGTGATAAAATCGCTTACAAACCTTTTCTGTGTAAATTTATATCATTGCCATGACACCATAATGCCGTAAACCCTGTAATCCTGCAAAAACGAGGATTTAAACAACTTGAGCTAAAATAATACACACGTTTTAACAGAAGAATTTGTGTATTAATGTAAGTGTTTTTATAAAACTATATGCTTGACATTTCTGCCTTTAAACCCTCCAAAAAACTGGCCCCATTCACTTTCTGTTGGAAGTGCCTCACTCACTGTAAAAAATAAATAAATATATATATATATATATATATATATATATATATATATATATATATATATATATATATATATATATTAAATTTACGGTAAAATTATGGCAACTGTGGTTGCCAGAAAGTTTCCGTAAAATATATGGTGACCATCTTACAGGCATTACGGGTTGTCATTTTGATGCCAGTATAGGTTTCGGTTCACTACTGTTTACATTATTAAATGATATAAACTTAATATACTAACATTCTGGAACTATAAAATCTAATACACACATAATTAATACACATGTAAAGACAGTGCACAGCGTCACTCACACAAACACAAAACACCATCAGTGTAACACTTATGAGACTAATATAATGCAATAAACACTTAAGACCCCAATGTAAATAACTTCTATTAAAAATAAGAAACATGACTATTCCTATAAAATATAATGAAATGTGATGGTTCACACAGGGACTTCTGGGAACGACCGATTATTGTTTTTTACCATAATTTTAACAATAGCTTATCGTAAAAAGTACATGTATTCTCTTGTTAAACATAATATAAATTCTTACCATTAATTATACTGTAAAAGTATAATTTGTACATCCAATATTAAATTTTTTATGTATTTTCTTATTAAACATATTATATTTTGTTTTACCGTACCTGTTAAGGTAACTACCCGTTAAAGTTTTTTTACTGTAGCATTTCTTACATACATTTAGCATTAAAATCACAGACAATTTTTACAGTGTAACTTGGATTATTGCTTTTTTTTTTTTTTTTAAGAAAAGAAGGGACAAGTCAAAATAAATTATCGTAGAAATCAACATTATGCCACAAATGCTGTTGACTGAGCTTAACTTGTATTGAGAGTGGATTATCCCTTTTAATGTTCCGAAATGTCCCTAAATTATAATGGTAACACTTTACAATAATGTTATAAACATAATATTAGTTAACACAATAATAAACATTAACAAACAATAACTTAACAGCATCTATGAATCTTGGTTAAAGTTAATTCAAACATCTACATTGTTAACACTAAAAGTTGTAAACTTCAACATTACTTAATGCATTATGAACTAACAATGAACAAGAGTTTATTTATAAATTAACATGAACTAAAAATAATAAATGCTATAAAATAATGATACCTAATGCATTAACTAATGTTAATGTATACAGCCTTAAAGTGTTATCATAACGGTAATAATAATAAAACATTTGAATCTTTTGTAGTTTGGTCATAGTGTTAAATGAAAGAACGACCAGTGACAATTGACTCCCTGTGTTTTCACATTGACAATTCCTGCTATTGATTAACAGACCTTGATAATTTGCCACGACTATTCCGTATTATCAGGACTCAGTTTCCCCTGAAATTTGTCTCCATGACCATAAAGTTGTAGGAAACCCAGGGGATCCAGCAGGTTGTGGGAAAATTCGCACCTTCTGTCCAGCCAGTGATGCCATGCAAATGAAAGCAATTTCACTGAGAAAGAGGGGACGCAAAACTGCTTTCATCCATTTTATTGAGCTGCAACCATCATCCTTAACCCCTGATAAACAAACAGGGCTACCTTCTTAATTTGATTAGGGAGCAATTTAGACTTGTACAAGGCCCCCTGCTGCACTGGCAGAATAGCAGGGGTGAGAGAATGGGATGACCCAGACCTCTAAGCTGCCTTTACATCACATTCTGCCTAACCCTGGCCATAAAATCCTTCCTGCAAATTGGAGCTCAATGGAGGAAACATGGTTTAAAATTATGCATATAAATACACTTCAAGTGCTCTAGTAGTACCCATTTGGATGGTTCACAATGGACAAGCAAGCAAAAGTCTATTTGACAGCAATTTCTAAGTTAAACCTTTGGAATAATCTGCAAACTGATTCACTTTATTAGAGAGTATAATTGAGATTTGTTACACCTGGGAAGAGTAGGATGTATTTAAAATACTTTAAGTAAATATGCACGAAGAAAAATTGCACAAAAACTCTCATAAACCAGCAGATGATTAAAAACATTGGTCGATGTAGGACAATAAGGTGTGCAAAAATGCAAAAGCATTGATCTTTTAAATTTCAAACATAAGATGTTCTAACATTTAAATTATCGTAAAAATTGTAACACTATAAGAAGCAGAATAACAACACTTGCAATTATTATGTAGCACACAAGCCAGCAGCCAAAGTTATAAATGACATGCAAACATTGTTCAAAGAGAAGATGGGACTCAACAGTTTGGCTGTTTGTATATGGAACATATGGAAGAACTGTTGACTTTTCCAATTGAAGCTGTAATCTTTTGTTTGCCCATGCATTTCTAAGGCTGATTGTCTGAATGATCTGAACAATTACAGGCTAAATGTGTTTGCCAGCCACATAGAGCACCCTGCACCCCTCTAAAAAGATCAAAAGGGAAGATTCCCCCTCCTTCTTCATTTCCTTTCAGTCATGTCAATTCAGCTGGAAAGCCAACCATACATGATTTTTTAGAACTTGTATCTGGGACAGTTATTCAGAGGAGCTGAATTTCAGAGGCGAACTCATTAAGCAAGGATGTAACCAAACTTTTAAGTTACTACATCCCAAATGGGATCAACCAGTGACGTGCACAAACCTTAGCAGGGACAGGGGCAAAAGTATAAAAAACATATTTCTTTGCTTTTTGAGTATTTAACCATTTTCTTGTATATATATATATATATATATATATATATATATATATATATATATTTATATATATATAGTACATCGTTTTTTTCAATATTTCCTTTATCACAAAAAATAACCTATTCTGTTTTTATTTCTCACAAAAAACACAATGGTAATACACTTGTTTATTTATTTATTTTCAGATATGGTCTGTGATAACCCCTTGTTTTGTCATAGTAAAACCATGGTATTTTTTAAAGTACTTTGGAGTACCATGACAGTATAATGAAATATGAACATGATCAATCATTCAGTACCATGGTATTACCCTGGTAACATGGTGCACGGTGCGAGAACGAGGCAATCAACTGTGTTCCGTGAATGCTACAGGGTCCTTGAATAACGTATAACCAAAGTCTTTCTAGAAAGTCAGTCTACTGCCATCTTTGGAACGTTCTCGGGAGGTTATTTCCAGTCATGCCAGTGCAGCTCCAATCTACTTGAATGGAGAAAGACCAAACTCTCAAAAACGGTCGGTCAAGATTACGATCAAAGAACATAATTCATATCAGCAATAAAATATGACAATACTGAAATCATAAATTGTGATTCTTTACCTCATATTACGTAAAAAAAAAAAAATTGTTCCCGGCTTATATATAGCTAACTCGCATGCACAATCTAGAGTTGATTGACAGGTGATGTCTGTATCTAAAAGGTGATTGGCTCTTTTAACTGTAAAGCGGGACTTCCTTTCTTAATCTGTTGACTGTTGGGTGCTCAGAGCTCCTTGGCTGAGCGTTCCAATTTCTCCCATTCATTTTAATAGAAGTGACCCATCTCTGCTAAATAATCTCTGGTATAACATGCAAGAGTATGGGCAGCCGGTGGAGTTTCTGGTGCCCCCCTAGGGTATGGTGGTGCCCCCCTCGGGAGTTGGTGCCCTACACGTCTGCGTAATATGCGTATAGGGAACAGTGGTACTGTGGTAGCCTAATGGTATTTTTCTGAAAGTGATTAGTCTAATGGCTTATTAGTTTCAACAAAACAAAACAAAACTGGCTTTGGCTGAACCAGACAGCTCCTTCAGTTCATGTCAGTATTCTATAAAAGACGAACTGAATTTCTATCACTGAGAGTGACGCGACAGCTCCCATTATAATTAATAAATCTGTCTACACTAGTGGTACGCGATGTCGGAAATGCGGCAGCAATCAAGAATTATTCTTTTGTTGAACTTACACAATACATGTAGTGGTCCGAATTCAAAACTGCATTTTTTGCTTCCTTGAAGGGCACTGCTGTGGGAGGGGATGCCACTCGAAAGCTCATTCAAAATGAAAGTGAGAAAATTAATCTTTTCTCGGAGGACCCTTCCACAAGACTGTTAGTGAAGGGTACTTTCATACAGTAATGCCATGTTTCCTTCAGAGTACCCACTTCAAGAGCTCTGCACTTCAGAATACAGGGCATAAGCAGGATCACTTGCGATTGGAATCCACCCCAGATCTGCTGTAGCACGTGCTCTTAAAGGCACCTCCGCTTACTTTTCTTTAAAACACCCGCGATTTAAAATGAAATCTCATAATAACAAATTATTACTGTTGTTGTGAGATTATGACAAGGTTTTAATTTTGTTTTATTTAACTATTTTAATTTAATTATGAAAATTTCTCCCCTTTTTCTGGACAACCAAAAGGGCACCTTCAGATTTGTGAACAAAAGGGGCAGGGGCGCAAGCTGTTCTGTGCACATCATAGGGATCAACCCATATCAGTCTACCACCAATCAGAATATTGGAGGATGGGGGGGGATCAAAACTTCTTGTGACATGCACAAATTATGCCCTCACTTACATGCCCAGCTCATAGGATATATACAGAGTTGGGATGGTTACTTTTTTTTTTATTAAATATACCGCAACAGATTACAGAATGCATGCTGTAAAATGTCATTTTTTAACATATTCCGTTAGATTACTCAAGGTCAGTAACATAATCTAAATATTTGGGATTACTTCAGCACTGGCACATTTTTTTCACTTGTTTTGACTATTTACTTGTTTATAAAGTAAGAAAATACACTTCACTGTAAAAATACATTCTCTGAAAAAAAGCCTAAATATCGTATGAAGTTTTGCTACTCAAGGAAATGTATCTTGTTTTAGATATTTTTACAGGAAAACGTCATGTTTACTGGTGTAACCTCCGTTCCCTGCTGGAGGGAATGAGACGTTGGTGTCGATGTGGTGACATAGGGGTCACTTTTGGGAGCCCGAGACACCTCTGGTCTTTGATAAAAGGCCAATGAAAATTGGCGAGTGCTATTTGCATGCCACTCCCCCGGACATACGGGTATAAAAGCAGCTGGTATGCAACCACTCATTCAGGTTTTACGCTGAGGAGCCGATATAAGGTCCGGCCATTTCAGCGGGTAGTTCAGCGTTGTGGCAGGAGGGACCAACGTCTCGTTCCCTCCATCAGGGAACGGAGGTTACACCAGTAACTATGACGTTCCCTATCTGTCACTCACTCGACGTTGGTGTCGATGTAGTGACACTAGGGGTCCCTATACAAAACGCAACAAAGCTGAACTGTGTTACATGAACTGGCGGTGTGTGGTGGGCAGACTTGCTGTGTGCCTCATAGCCAGCACACCAGGTCGACACGTAACCTCCCCCAACACAGTTATGAGTGTTGAACGGCCCTTTTTGGGGACAAGTCGACTACCCAAAGATAGAGACAGGCTTAACCCAGTCATGGCCTCTTTTCCCCTTCTCTTTTTCCACTCCCTAAAAAAGAAGGGGGATTATCCGACTGGGCCGCCAGCGCTTCCTTTCCGCTGTGCACCAAAGCAGACAAAGAGCTGCTCAGAGACGCTAAAGCTCTGCGTGCGATCCAAATAGATGCGTAAAGCGCGCACCGGACACAGCAACGACAGGGCTGGGTCTGCTTCCTCCTGGGGCAGCGCTTGCAGGTTCACCACCTGGTCCCTAAAAGGGGTGGTGGGAACCTTGGGCACATAGCCCGGTCGGGGTCTCAGGATCACGTGAGAATAACCCGGACCGAACTCCAGGCACGTTTCGCTGACAGAGAAAGCTTGCAGGTCACCTACCCTCTTGATGGAAGTGAGCGCAGGAGGGCAGTCTTCAAGGAGAGTGCCTTAAGCTCGACTGACTGCAAAGGCTCAAAGGGGGCTCTCTGTAGACCCTGAAGAACTACGGAGAGATCCCATGAGGGAACAAGGTGCGGTCTAGAAGGATTCAGCCTCCTGGCGCCTCTTAGGAACCTGATGATCAGGTCGTGCTTCCCTAAGGACTTACCATCAACTGCGTCATGGTGTGCTGCTATGGCAGCAACATACACCTTCAAGGTGGAAGGGGACAGCCTCCCTTCCAGCCTCTCCTGCAGGAAGGAAAGCACTGATCCGAGTGCGCATCTCTGGGGGTCTTCGTGTCGGGAAGAACACCACTTAGCGAATAGACGCCACTTAAAGGCATACAGGCGCCTCGTAGAGGGGGCCCTAGCCTGAGTGATTGTGTCTACCACCGCGGGTGGTAGACCACTTACGTCTTTCGCGTCCCGTCCAGGGACCAGACATGGAGATTCCAGAGGTCTGGGCGCAGGTGCCAGAGGGTGCCCCGTCCCTGAGAAAGAAGGTCTTTCCTCAGGGGAATTCGCCATGGGGGAAGCTGTCGTGAGGAGCGTGAGGTCCGAGAACCACGTCTGGGTGGGCCAGTAGGGTGCTACCAAGACGACCTGCTCCTCGTCCTCCCTGACCTTGCACAGAGTCTGTCCAAGCAGGCTCACTGGGGGAAATGCATATTTACGTAGTCCGGGGGGCCAGCTGTATGCCAGCGCGTCTATGCCAAGGGGAGCCTCGGTGAGGGTGTACCAGAGCGGGCAGTGGGAGGATTCTTGGGAGATGAACAGGTCCACCTGTGCCCGTCCGAATCAACTCCAAATCAGCTGGACCACCTGAGGGTTGAGTCTCCACTCTCCCCTGAGGGAAACCTGCTGTGACAGTGCGTCCGCTGTAGTGTTGAGGTTGCCTGGGATGGGAGTGGCTCGCAGCGACTTGAGGTGCTGCCGGCTCCGGAGGAGGAGACGGCGGGCGAGTTGTGACATACAGCGAGAGCGCAGACCACCTTGGCGGTTGACATATGCTACCGCTGCCGTGCTGTCCGTTTGAACTAACACGTGCTTGCCCTGGATCAAAGGCTGGAACCTCCACAGGGCGAGCAGAATTGCCAGTAACTCGAGGCAGTTGATGTGCCAATGCAGTCACGGACCCGTCCAGAGGCCGGCGGCTGCGTGCCCATTGCAAACAGCGCCCCAGCCCATTTTGGAGGCGTCTGTCGTGACCACGACGCGCCTGGAGACCAGTTCTAGGGGAACACCTGCTCGTAGAAACGAGAGGTCGGACCAAGGGCTGAAGAGACGGTGACAGACCGACATAATGGCCACGTGGTGTGTCCCGTGGCACCATGCCCGTCTCGGGACTCGAGTCTGGAGCCAGTGCTGAAGCGGCCTCATATGCATCAACCTGAGCGGGGTGGCCACCGCCAAGGATGCCATATGCCCCAGGAGTCTCTGAAAAAGTTTCAGTGGAACCGCTGTTCCCTGCTTGAATGCCTTCAAACAGGCCAGCACCAAGTGGGCACGCTCATTTGTGAGGCATGCCGTCAAGGAGACTGAGTCCAACTCCAAACCGAGAAAAGAGATGCTCTGAACTGGGAGGAGCTTGCTCTTTTCCCAGTTGACCCGAAGCCCTAGTCGGCTGAGGTGTGAGAGCACCAGATCCCTGTGTGCGCATAACACATCTCGAGAGTGAGCTAGGATTAGCCAGTCATCGAGATAGTTGAGAATGCGAATGCCCACCTCCCTTAACGGGGCAAGGGCAGCCTCTGCGATCTTCGTAAAGACGCGAGGAGACAGGGACAGGCCGAAAGGGAGGTCTTTGTACTGATACGCCTGACCCTCGAAAGCGAACCGCAAGAAGGGTCTGTGTCGAGGAAGGATCGAGACGTGAAAGTATGCATCCTTCAGGTCTACCGCCGCGAACCAATCTTGATGCCGGACGTCGTTGGACGTACCGGCAGGTGGGGCCTCACGGGGGGGCGGAGTGCGAGGTGCCACAGCACATCGTGGCCGTGCTGAGTCTAGGGACATCAAAGCATTTACCTGGCTCCTTGTGACCACCCCCGGAACAGCCTGGGATGGGGGAGGAAGAGGCCTGTCCTCGTAACCCGTGGAGGCTGCCACATCGGGGGTGGCTGTGTGCCACAGCTGGGCACTCGGGGCGAAAAGGGCACCGCTGGAGCACCAATCCTGCAAGAAAAAGCCCGTGGATGGTAGTCGTGGCGACGACTGTACACACTGGGTATGTGACCCAGGGAGGAAGGAAGCCGCTCTTTTGCTGAACTGTTGGGTACCGCAGCCACTTGAAATCAAACAAAAAGGCAACAAAAGATTTTCCACCCGGCCCTCCACCGGGGGATGGAGTGGTCTTCCTACCAGCTCCACGTGAGTGGGTTCCCTCGTCCCTGGGTTGCCCGTCTCAGGGGCGCTTCAAGGACCTCCGTGGGTTCTTCGGCGCCGGCTGTGAGACGGGTGGCGTCGGCTTCCTGCGGTGGGCTCCACACCGGGGCCGGGCCAAAGGGGCAGGCTGCGGCGGAGCCGGTGCAGTCACTGCAGGGGGACACCCTTGGCGACGAGCAGACGGGGTGCGGGATCTTGAGCCGCGCCGGGGCAGGATGTGCCGGATTGCTTCCGTCTGCTGCTTCACCGTCGAGAAATGCTGGGCAAAGTCCTCAACGGTGTCGCCAAATAGGCCCGCCTGGGAAATGGGGGCAGCAAGGAACCGTGTCTTGTCGGCCTCGCCCATCTCGACCAGGTTGAGCCACAGGTGGCACTCCTGGACCACTAGTGTGGACATCGTCCGCCCGAGAGACCTTTGTCGCCCGGAGGGTGAGGTCGGTCGCCGAGCGCAGTTCCTGCATCAAATCTGGGGCGGAACTACCCTCGTGCAGTTCTTTCAGCGCCTTTGCTTGGTGGACCTGCAGGAGAGCCATGGCGTGCAGGGCAGAGGCGGCTTGTCCAGCAGCACTGTAGGCTTTAGCCATCAGGGACGACGTGAGCCTACAGGGCTTGGACGGGAGCTTAGGGCGTCCACACCAGGTGGTGTCGCTCTGCGGGCATAAGTGCATTCCACCGGGGGAATCGCCGTATAGCCCCTGGCCGCCCCGCCATCGAGGGTAGTGAGAGCGGGGGAACTGCGGAGTTGGGGCCGGGCAGTGAAAGGTGCCTCCCATGACTTCGTCAGCTCCTCATGCACTTCCGGGCAGAATGGCACTGGAGCGGGGCGCAGCTGTTTTGAGCAGCGCCGTGAGCCCAGAAACCAATCATCAAGCCGCGAGGGTTCAGGGGAGAGCGGAGGGTTCCACTCTAGCCCGACGCTCGCGGCCGCCCCGGGAAAGCATGTCCGTCATTTCGGCATCGGCCTGTGACTGGGTGATCGTCCCGAAGGGGGAAGCCCAGCTGAGGTTTCTGCGTCCGACTGGACAAGCCCGCTCTCCGATGCTGCGCTCGAGAGCTCATCATCTTCGCGGGCTCTGAACAAGAAGCCAGACTCGCCGTGCGATGAGCCGGCGAACTCATCCGGAAGCCCGATTGGGGCAGATGAGCGTGCTGGGGAATGGGAGGTACGCGGGGGGATACCCGGCGGAGACGATCCCATTGAGGTCCCCAAATCGCCCCCGGTGCTAGCCGCGCTGACCTCATACCCGTAGGTAGAAGGACCGAGGCGGGGAGCCGCTGGGGTCTTACGAAAGCAAGCCGCGACCGCAAAGTTGCCATGGTCATGTTCTCGCAGTGAGAACATGAACCATTCACAAACGCTGCCTCCGTGTGGGTCGCGCCCAGACACGAAAGACAGCGATCATGACCATCTGAAGTTGAGAGAAAACGACCTCAACCAGGAATAACACACGATCGGAAAGGCATCTTTAGAAAGACGCGTCTTTAAAAAGATGTTCCATGTGTGCGCTCTTTTAGAGAAATATACTCTTTTAGAGGGGAAAAATGCTCTTTCAGAAAATATACTCTCTAGTTTTTCTGCCGAAGTGCCTAGGGGCGTTCTCTGCAGTGCACCAGTGCAGAGGAGGGAGAAGCCGCTGAAATGCGCTGTCAGATCCAGCAGAGGTGAATGAACAGTGCTATTCAGCTCAATGAGCATGACCATTCGGCTCCAAAATCTGAATGAGTGGTTGCATACCAGCTCCTTTTATACCCGTATGTCCGGGGGAGTGGCATGCAAATACCACTCGCCAATTTTCATTGGCCTTTTATCAAAGACCAGAAGTGTCTCGGGCTCCCAAAAGTGACCCCTAGTGTCACTACATCGACACCAACGTCGAGTGAGTGACAGATAGGGAACAATATTTAAATTCTAATTAAGAATAACATTTTTGCAGTACTTTGCCCTAATATCTAAGGTCTTACTAGAGAAAAGAAGTTATGCTCAAACGTGAATTTTCTTCATAGAATTCATTTTAAAATATAATCTCACCTGGTAACTGATGCATGTAAAGGCAAGAAATTTTATTTTAGCTTAGCATAAAGCTAAATGTTCACATGGCAATTTACACAAGGTTAACTATTTTTGCCGTCATATCCACCTTTTCACTCACAACAGTGTGAAAGCACTCGTATAAATGAAACAAACCATAAGAAAGTGTTTCACCGCTGTTCAAAAGCTCCACAGATTGCATCATTTATATGGAAATTACAATAAAAGGCAAAGTAATCTCTTCAGTAATCAAAATACTTTTTGAATGTAACTGTAATGTGATTACCAATTATTTAAATTGTAACTGTAGTGGAATACAGTTATTAATATTTAGTATTGTAAATACGCAATCCTGTTAAATGTATTCCGTTACTCCTCAACCCTGGATATATTGATATATACCTTTCTAAGATTCTTTAAACACATGCCTAAAAATTTAAATTCTGTCATCATTTACTCACCGAAACATGACATTTCTTTTCTTTCATGGAATATAAAGAGAGATGTTAGGCAGAATGTTAGGGACTGATAGCATCAGTCACCATTCACTTTCATTAGTATGGAAAAAAAGATGCAATTAAAGCAATCCACAGAAGAAAAAAGTAGTACATGTTTGGAACAAATGAGAGTGAGTAAATGATGACAGAATTTCCATTTTTAGGTAAACTTTACCTTTAAGACACAACAGGCCGCTTATCATTCAGTTTCAATATGTAAAGCTATCTCTTTACATTGCACATTCATCAGGTGGCTATACATGATTCCCTAACAAGCAAAAAAAAAAAAAAAAAAAAATAAGGCATCTCCTTGTTGCTTTAAAAATGAGCTTGTTAGGACTCAAGTTTATTATAGTCACCAGTGTAATTTTGCATAACAGTGTATTTATAATGAACCCTCTTATCATTCCTAATGTTGAGTCCTAAATACAACTGTTGCTGTAGGCAAAAAGTTAAGACTGAGGTTTGGGAACCAAAATTTCTTTAGCAACAGGGAAAAAGAGAGGAGATGGCTGTAGAAGAGGTAATATCTGTGACAGTGTATTGAACTAAACTCGGCTCTGTAAGAGAAAGAGAGAGAAAGTAAAAGAACACAGAGGCCTGCGTAACTTGGTCACCACACTGAATGGGCTAAGGTCAGGCCACCACTTTGGTTCAAACAAAGGCAACCACCAAGTACTCGCATTACTGACAATCACATACCATAACCTAGGATCAAATGGCCTCATTGTGGCGCTAATATAAATACATGTTGTACAATGACAAGCAGTGAATGCTTACATGAGATGGGGTCCTCTGTCAATTACAAGAGTCTCGCCTGCAAAAAGAAGAGGAAGAAGAAAAAAACATCAAGGCAATTGAATGTGCTATATAGTGAGGGGTGGACAAGTTGAGCAATTGGAGGAGAGGCTGAGTGAAGAAAAGAACAAAATTGCATTCCACAAGCAACTGAGCATGTCTTCAGAGAAATAAAGTCTATAGAGGCAGAAAAGATGAGAGAGAGGAGAAGACGAATAATAACAAGCCTGAATTCTGTGTCTGTTTGGTAAATGCGTCTTTTAGTTGACCTTATAAAAAGTTTCACACATCTATGAGTGAAAAGGTAACTTTTAGTTCAATCTTTTATAAACATGTTAAATACGTATTTTATCTTTCTGTTGTGCAAATTCACATTGGGGTAAAATGGCTTGGTTGGAGGTGACAAATAACTAAATTAATACACTCAAAAAATTTATAAACAACTTCTATTTAACTCTTGTGCCAGTTTCAGTTTTTCTTACCAATGAAAAGCCATGCCTTTTCCAGTTTTTTATGATAAAACAAAATGATTAAAAAAATTATTTTATAGATTACACCTGCAAAGAGCAATTTCAAGCTGAGGAAATATTTTTTTTTTAGCTGAGCATAACTAAAAAAAAATCTATATTCACTTAAAATTTCCATGACTTTTTAGGATTTTATTACTGTTTATGACATTCCTGAGCCTGAAAATCACAATTTTAAAATAGCCTGATATGTTAACATTGCCATCCCACATATTCCTTGACAATAGAGAATGCTGCATTTTTTTTATGTATGTTTTTTAGTTTTTTATTAAATACTAAGTTTGGGATAATGTACAGATTTTGCTCTTATGGAAAGAAATTGATACTTTTATTCAACAAAGTGGCATTCAGCTGATCACAGTGTATAGTCAGGACATTAATAACGTGAAATATTACTATTACAATTGTAATATATTTTTTTTTTTTTTTCATAACTTCTTAAACTACTTCAAAGAGTTCTCATCAAAAAATCCTCCACGTGCAGCAATGACAGCTTTGCAGATCCTTGGCATTCTTTCTGTCAGTTTATCCAGATACTCAGGTGACATTTCACACCACGCTTCCTGTAGCACTTGTAGGGTAATTCTCACGCACCTTACAGTCTAGCTGATCCCACAAAAGCTCAATGGGTTTAAGATCCATAACACTCTTTTCTAATTATCTGTTGTGCAATGTCTGTTTCTTTGCCCACTCTAACCTTTTCTTTTTGATTTTCTGTTTCAAAAGTGGCTTTTCCTTTGCCGTTCTTCCCATAAGACCTGCACCCCTGAGTCTTCTCTTTACTGTTGTACATGAAACTGGTGTTGAGTGGGTAGAATTTAATGAAGCTGTCAGCTGAGGACATGTGAGGTGTCTATTTCTCAAACTAGGGACTCTGATGTACTTATCCTCTTGTTTAGTTGTACATCTGGCCTTCCACATCTCTCTCTGTCCTTGTTAGAGCCAGTTGTCCTTTCTCTTTGAAGACTGTAGTGTACACCTTTGTATGAAATCTTCAGTTTTTTGGCAATTTCAGGCATTGTATAGCCTTCATTCCTCAAAACAATGATTGAATGATGAGTTTCTAGAGAAAGCTGTTTCTTTTTTGCCATTTTGACCTAATATTGACCTTAAGACATGCCAGTCTATTGCATATTGTAGCAACTCAAAAACAAACACAAAGACAATGTTAAGCTTCATTTAATGAAAAAAGTAGCTTTCAGCAGTGTTTGATGTAATGGCAAGTGATTTTCTAGTACCAAATTTAGCAATTTAGCATGATTACTCAAGGATAAGGTGTTGGTGTGATGGCTGCTGAAAATGGATTTGATCAAAAATGACTTTTTTCAAATAGTGATGGTGCTGTTTATTTTACATCAGTAATGTCCTGACTATATTTTGTGATCAGTTGAATGCCACATTGGTGAATTAAAGTACCAATTTTCCTTCCGAAACAGCAAATTCTGTATATTATTCCAAACTTTTGGCCACCAGATGTTGATATAATACAGTATGACACTGTTAATGTCATAATACTGACCTACTCTATATGATATGAACAGTATTGGGTAAATTACTCAAAAGTAATCCATCTCAAATTACTTATTACTTTTCTTTAAATGTAATTAGATTACATTAATGATTACTCTGTCAAAAAATAATCATATTGCTAATTCCTAACACTTTTTTTTTTTTTTTTTTTGCTGAACAAATTCAGAATAATATCTGTATTTCCTCCTTGTTCATTGTTGCATGCAAGTCATTTGCTGCATCCCAGTTTGCCTACTTACAGTACACAATGCCCTTAAAGTGTGTGCTCATTTTGTAATGGAAAAATGTCTCCTTTTAAGTGTGTAGCAAAAAGTGTGCAAGTATTGGGACATACTATATCATCATAAAATCGCATCTTGAAACCAAAGGTCCCTTGGGCGCATAGTTACGTGCATCCATTCCTGTCACTGTATACACCAACCTGTCAATATTCTTTTACAGTTATCATGACATGTAAGTTACTCGTTTCATGTTTACTATGATTCATTCACTATTCTTCATTGCATTTAATTTATGATACCCTACAATTCTTCCAACCGCATGGGAAAAGAAACAGCGCGTCATTGAAGATCTGTCACAGGGTGTTCATGTGGAGAGCCGCTGATGTTTTGATATAATGCTGCATGTAGTAATGTATATTTAATGCAAATCAAATTTTTTCCAATTGTTATCTCTATTCAGTGTATGATGTGCAGAATGTGTTGCAGTTCTTCCCATAAGGTCTGCACCCCTGAGACTTCTCTTTACTGTTGTACATGAAACTGGTGTTGAGCGGGTAGAATTCAATGAAGCTGTCAGCTGAGGACATGTGAGGCGTCTATTTCTCAAACTAGAGACTCTGATGTACTTATCCACTTGTTCAGTTGTACATCTGGCCTTCCACATCTCTTTTTGTCCTTGTTAGAGCCAGTTGTCCTTTGTCTTTGAAGACTGTAGTGTGCACCTTTGTATGAAATCTTCAATTATTTTGGCAATTTCAGGCATTGTATAGCCTTCATTCCTCAAAACAATGATTGACTGATGAGTTACAAAGAAAGCTGTTTCTTTTTTGCCATTTTTGATCTAATATTGACCTTAAGACATGCCAGTCTATTGCATACTGTTGCAACTCAAAAACAAACACAAAGATAATGTTAAGCTTCTTTTAATGAAACAAATAGCTTTCAACTGTGTTTGATATAATGGAAAGTGATTTTCTAGTACCAAATTAGCAATTTAGCATGATTACTCAAGTATAAAGTGTTGGTGTGATGGCTGCTGGAAATGGGGCCTGTCTAGATTTGATCAAAAATGACTCATTCAACTAAAGTAAAAAATATATGATTATTTACTTAACTTGAATGTTATACCAGTCGGAGAGACAGAACACTTGAATTACATCATGCTGAATAATTGTTTTGATTATTGCTTTTTTCTTTGGCAGTCACATTACTGTTTACATCATTACAACAGTTCATTGCAATAGAATCTGATCTCTGCTATATTTTAGTTATCCAATAAAGGACAAATATAAAATGAGAACAGACTATGTTAATTTGTTTCATTTTCTGTTTATGATAATCCCGTTTTTTTAATCAATATGGTGCTGAAACTTTTCCTTAAAAATTATTTTCAAGAAAGAAACTCTTAAGAATACACAAGAACATCCACAATAAGCAGTACAAATACAGTAGATGGACATAAAAGAATGCACGATGGTAAGATGAAGATTCTTATTCACTCAATAATTTCTGATCACTGTAAATGGAGCAGCTTGATCATTCGCAATTTAATGAGGCGACCAGCGTTTTCATCCAGAAAAGAAAACATTGTAAGTAGTTCCTCTTCACAGTGTTCAACCAGACTTATGTAACATTTAATGCTGATTTTATGTTATAAAAACACGATGAACTGATGATGCGGCATCGGTCTCACTGCAATGTTTGTAGTGTTTCGCGCATGACAATTGTGGTTCTAAAGCAAACGGTCAAACTCCTCTTCCATCAAGCATGGGATTGTGGGCAATATTAGCCGAAAAAGTGTTCACAGATCCACACTTCGAAAATCTACCGGAAATAGTAGACCATCCGAGCAACTTTAGGACACTCATCTCAACATACTATGATTTGGGACACCCTAATTCTAATCACGGACACTATTTAGAGCGGATAGGGTGCGGATTAGGATGCAGGAGACTCTTTAGGAGGCATACATGCTTCAGCTGTCACATAATTCATGTTTTTAATTCTACATAAATAATACTATTTTAGCAACGCATAACCCAAGTAATGTACTTGATAATTGGACTAGGTAAAAATATCGGTTTACGATGCATCATGACTTCATTTGAAAGATCTCGATATTGATTCTTAAATCCCAAATAGATGTTTTACTCTATGCGCAAACCTCTACAATGTAAGTACATCACATGCATACGTGACCACATTTTGAGCTATGCAACTAAAACTGTCTGTGATTTGCCACTAGCTGGCAAATATTCAGATTTCGCTCACCAGCGATTGAGCAGTATAGTGAAGAAGAAGTTTGGCACAGAGATCCTTTCAATCTTGAGAGTAAAAGTTTGGTTTGACTCGTTCTGTGTAATGTGTGTCCAAAGAAGAGATCCCTTTGTCATTGAATGATGTCTCTTTTAATAGTGAATATGTTCATTATTTTAGATATAAGTGTTGAACTGAGTGGCATCACATCCCGTGTGTTTGAAAACGTCACTTCCATCAGCTGCATGCTCCTGTGTAGTTGAAAACTGTTAAGTGTTCCATTTAGGACAATACATACACTACATAGGGGTGTAAATCGGACGTTTCATCATGATATGATCTTATATCGATTCTCTTGGCCTGGGATCCGAAATTTGCCGATACTTCAAAGTCTGCCGTGATACAATTTCGATTTGATACGATTCAGGGCCCTGCGATCGATATTCCGATACTATGTGCCTATTTTACAAAATCAATAAAAAAAATGTTGCCCTCAAATGCAACCAAATTATAATTTGAATATTTTATTGAGCTCTCTGAAAAGTGCAAATTTAGTATCCACATTGGGACATCCACAACAAAATAAGGTACTTCAGATGTTGAAAAAAATTATACAGATAATAATATAAAAAATAACGGCACACACAAGTGATCATCAATCATTTGATTACAGCTTATTTTTCAATTTAATCCAATTCAAAGTACTTACATACCAATGACATGTTTCCAACTCTCTGTGCTATCTGCGGTTTTCTTGGCTACAACTTCCACAGTTGCAATGAAACATTCTGTTACAGTTATCTGGGATAAATGTTAGTAAGGGACTAAGGGTGTTGATGCGCAGATGTGTAAAGTCTTATAACTGATGCTAGTGCTGAGCAGGTGATTTCTCTTTCCCTCGTTAGTGCTGTTCAGAATGTCGGTGTTGTCAAGACGTTTCACATGATGGCTGAACTGCTCCATGGTAATTTTAAATAGCAAATTCTCATGTAAAATTCAAATGGATCGCATGCGCAAAGATATCGATGGAAGCCCGAATTAATCGCGCGCGTGGGCCTCTTTGCATTTGTCAGGAGAGCTCGCATTTTCAAGAGCGCCCTGTTGGCGTACTCGCACTAATCCTGTTACTGGAGCTCAGGTTTCGCGGGAAGCCCGGTTGACGTGCGCGCATGGATAGCAGAGCGCCATTTGGCTTCACAGACCCTGCGCACATCCGTGTCCCACATGAAAAGCGTATTTAGCGCTCATAAACTGAAATGAATGTAATCAGGTTGCTTCATCGCCTGACGGAAATGCGTAGTGACGTGGCTGACATGAGAATTAAAATAAAAGTACATCTTAAAATTTTTTTTTAAATAAAATCTATAATGATATTTACGCGTTGTATCGACAACATTGCATCGTTGGTTATTGGATCGATGCATTGATCCAGATCGATGGATCGTTACACCCCTAACCCCACATGGCTGAGTGCATAGTGTATTCTGTAAGTACATAGTGTATAGTGTGGAACGCTGCAACCTTTCTTAAAGAGACAGTACCGATTTAGCGCTTGTTCTACATATCAATGTAAATACTTTTAATTAGTACAAACTATGCTCGTAAACAACAAACATGTAACTATATATACAGTATGTATATATATATATATATATATATATATATATATATATATATATATATATATATATATATATATATACACACACACACACCACAGAGCACTGAGCCCCAGAACCGTCAGGCACAAGAACAGGCTATTTTCCCTCAGGTTATCCATCTTATGAACAGTTGAAAATATACTACAATTACATGCAATACACAGCCTAGTCAGTTATACTGGCTGTGTCTCGTTTAGAAGGCTGCGTGCTAGGTAGGACGCTTCCTTTGAAGGCTGCAGTATACCGAGCATCCTCCTTTAAACAAGTCTCGTTTAAATGAGACCACCTTCATAGGAAAAACGGAAACGGAAGGTAACATGGTTGCTATGACAGCACGCCACTCTTTAACAAGTGCCAGCACCTTGAGTGAGAAGGGAACAAAAAGTTCCTTTAGAAGAGAATGTATGAGGTAAATTTTAGGAGAGATATAATGACATAAAGATTTTACAGGTGTACTTTTAGTCTAATACTTTATTTTAAATATATATGAATATAATTATACATATTATATACTCTGCATCCATCTACTGAGGTACTTCAACTTGGGAATTAACATTCCTTGAATATGAAAATGGTTTTTTTTAGACATTTCCATTGAAACAAAGAATTGTGGGTTGTGAGTGCCCACAAAGGATACGCCTCATGCATCCTAATCCCGTGAAAGAAGGTCACATTTGAAGGCTGCATTCGAAGTGTCCTACTCACTTTTCTGAAATGAGACAGCCTCGATGACGTATGCAGCTGACAAATGCGACCTCCGGAGGACACAGCCTTCCAAACGAGACATAGCCACTATTGAACATATCCTACCTCTTCTGCATTACATTCCCTTGCACTGTATATAACAGATTTGTATTTGTACATACTATATGTATATTTTTGTCTTATTGTGTATTTATATATATATATATATATACTTCTATTTCTATTTGCTTTTTATTTTATTTTATTCTATTTTTATTTTATTATCTCTTTCTTGTTGTTGTATTGTTTGTGCACTGGAAGCTTCTGTCACCAAGAAAAATTCCTTGTATAGTTGTATATATAGTGTATATATATATATATATATATATATATATATATATATATATATATATATATATATATATATATATATATACAGTTGAAATCAGAAGTTTACATACACCTCAGCCAAATACATTTAAACTCAGTTTCCTGACAATTCCCAAATTTAATCATAGAAAACATTCCCTGTCTTAGGTCAGTTAGGATCACCACTTTATTTTAAGAAAGTGAAATGTCAGAATAAAAGTAGAGAGAATTATTTATTTCAGCTTTTATTCCTTTCATCACATTCACAGTGGGTCAGAAGTTTACATACAATTTGTTAGTATTTGGTAGCATTGCCTTTAAATTGTTTAACTTGAGTCAAACATTTTGAGTAGCCTTCCACAAGCTTCACAACAATATGTTGCTGGAATTTTGGCCCATTCCTCCGCTTTTTCAGTTCTGCCCACAAATTTTCTATCGGATTGAGGTCAGGGCTTTGTGATGGCCACTCCAATACCTTAACTTTGTTGTCCTTCAGCCATTTTGCCACAACTTTGGAGGTATGCTTGGGGTAATTGTCCAATTGGAAGACACATTTGCGACCGAGCTTTAACTTCCTGGCTGATGTCTTGAGATGTTGCTTCAATATATCCACATAATTTTCCTTCCTCATGATGTCATCTATTTTGTGAATTGCACCAGTCCCTCCTGCAGCAAAGCACCCCCACAACATGATACTGCCACTCCCATGCTTCACGGTTGGGATGGTGTCCTTCCGCTTGCAAGCCTCACCCTTTTTCGTCCAAACATAATGATGGTCCTTCTGCGCAAGGGCACGATAGAGCCTGTCCCTCCAGCTGAGATGAAGAAAGGGTTCTACAGCCCTTACTTCATCATACCGAAGAAAGGCGGTGGGTTGCGACCAATCCTGGACCTGTGAGTACTGAACCGGGCTTTGCACAGACTCCCGTTCAAGATGCTGATGCAAAAACGCATTCTAGCGAGCATCCGGCATCAAGATTGGTTCGCGGCGGTAGACCTGAAGGACGCGTACTTCCACATCTCGGTCTTACCTTGACACAGACCCTTCCTGCGGTTTGCCTTCGAAGGCCAGGCGTACCAGTACAAGGTCCTCCCCTTCGGCCTGTCCTTGTCCCCTCGCGTCTTCACGAAGGTCGCAGAGGCAGTCCTTGCCCCGCTAAGGGAAGTGGGCATCTGCATCCTCAACTATCTCAATGACTGACTAATCCTAGCTCACTCTCAAGAGTTGCTGTGCGCACACAGGGACCTCTTGCTCCGGTACCTCAGCCGACTGGGGCTTCAGGTCAACTGGGAAAAGAGCAAGCTCTCCCAGGTTCAGAGCATCTCTTTTCTCGGTTTAGAGTTGGACTTCGTATTGATGACGGCACGCCTCACGAACGAGCATGCACAGTCGGTGCTGAACTGTCTGAAGGCGTTCAGATGGAGGACAGCGGTTCCACTGAAACTTTTTCAGAGGCTCCTGGGGCATATGGCATCCTCAGTGGCGGCCACACTGCTCGGGTTGATGCATATGAGACCGCTTCAGCACTGGCTTCAGACTCGAGTCCCGAGATGGGCATGGCGCCACGGGACACATTGCGTGACCATCACGCCGATCTGTCGCCACCTCTTCAGTCCTTGGACCGACCTTGCATTTCCGGCCATTGATCCAGGGCAAGCACGTGTTGATCCGGATGGACAACACAGCGACAGTAGCATACATCAACCGTCAAGGTGGTCTATGCTCCCGTTGCATGTCACAACTTGCCCGCCGTGTCCTCCTCAGGAGTCAGCAGCGCCTCAAGTCGCTACGAGTCACTCACATCCCGGGCAACCTCAACACCGCAGCGGATGCGCTGTCATATCAGGTTACGCTCAGGGGAGAGTGGAGACTCCACCCTCAGGTGGTCCAGCTGATTCGGTCGAGCACAGATAGAAATCAAATAAAAATCAAATCACTTTTATTGTCACACAACCATATACACAAGTGCAATTGTGTGTGAAATTCTTGGGTGTAGTTCCGAGCAACATAGTATTTGTGACAGTGATGAGACAATTTACAATAAACATCAGATTTCCAACACAATTTAAAATCTAATATACACATAATTACACACAACACAATATACAAATAATAACATACAATGTACAGTATACAATACACACAATATAGAATACACATTATACAATAAAAAAGTATATATAGTATATATAGAATGTACAGTAGGTTGTATTGTACTGTATTGACATTCAGGCTGTCGGTTGATAGTAAGTTGTTAAGAGAGAATATAATAATTTATGACAGTCCGGTGTGAGATATAAGAATAAGAGTAATAAAGTGCAGTGCTGATGTATTTGATCGTGGGAGATCAAGAGTTCAAAAGTCTGATTGCTTGGGGGAAGAAGCTGTCATGAAGTCGGCTGGTGCGGGTACTGATGCTGCGATACCGCCTGCCTGATGGTAGCAGTGAGAATAGCCCATGGCTCGGGTGGCTGGAGTCTCTGATGATCCTCCAAGCTTTTTTCTCACACCGCCTGGTATATATGTCCTGGAGGGAGGGAAGCTCACCTCCGATGATGTGTCTGGCAGTTCGCACCACCCTTTGCAGTGCTTTGCAGTTGTGGGCGGTGCTATTGCCATACCAGGCGGAGATGCAGCCAGTCAGGATGCTCTCTACAATGCAGGTGTAGAACCGTGTGAGGATGTGGCGGTTCATTCCAAACTTCCTCAGCCATCTCAGGAAGAAGAGGCGCTGATGAGCCTTCTTCACAACGGCTTCAGTGTGGATGGACCATGTTAGATCCTCAGTGATGTGGACACCCAGGAACTTGAAGCTGCTGACTCTCTCCACTGGTGCTCCATTGATGGTGATTGGACTGTGTTCTCTATCTCTTCTCCTGAAGTCCACCACAAGCTCTTTACTTCCCGGGAAACCTCCCACTGCCCGCTTTGGTACACCCTGACCGAGGCACCCCTTGGTATAGATGCGCTGGCACACAGCTGGCCCCCTGGACTACGCAAATATGCGTTTCCCCCAGTGAGCCTACTTGAACAGACCCTGTGCAAGGTCAGGGAGGATGAGGAGCAGATTGTCCTAGTAGCACCCTACTGGCCCACCCAGATGTGGTTCTCAGATCTCACGCTCCTCGCAAATTCCCCTGAGGAAGGACCTTCTTTCTCAGGGACGGGGCAACATCTGGCACCCATGACCAGACCTCTTGAATCTCCACGTCTGGCACTTAGATGGGACATGGAAGACCTAAGTGGCCTACCACCCATGGTGGTAGACACGATCACTCAGGCTAGGGCTCCCTCTACGAGGCGCTTGTATGCCTTGAAGTGGCGTCTGTTCGCTAAGTGGTGTTCTTACCGACGCGAAGACCCCCAGAGATGCGCAATTGGATCGGTGCTTTCCTTCCTGCAGGAGAGGCTGGAGGGGTGGCTGTCCCTCTCCACCTTGAAGGTGTATGTAGCTGCTATTTTGGCTCATCATGATGCAGTAGATGGTAAGTACTTGGGGAAGCACGATTTGATCATCAGGTTCCTGAGAGGCGCTAGGAGGTTGAATCCCTCCAGACCATGCCTCGTCCCCTCGTGGGACCTCTCTGTAGTCCTTCGGGGTCTGCGGGGAGCTCCCTTTGAGCCCTTGGAATCAGCTGAGCTTAAGGCACTCTCTTGAAGACTGCCCTCCTGACTGCACTCACCTCCGTCAAGAGGGTAGGGGACCTGCAGGCGTTCTCTGTCAGTGAATCGTGCCTGGAGTTCGGTCCGGGTTACTCTCACGTGATCCTGAGACCCCAACTGGGCTATGTGCCCAAGGTTCCCACAACCCCTTTTAGGGATCAGGTGGTGAACCTGCAAGCGCTGCCCCAGGAGGAGGCAGACCCAGCCTTGGCATTGCTGTGTCCGGTGCGAACTTTACGCAACTATTTGGATCGCACGCAGAGCTTTAGAAGCTCCGAGCAGCTCTTTGTCTGCTTTGGTGGACAGCAGAAAGGAAGCACTGTCTCCAAACAGAGGATTGCCCACTGGGTCATTGACACCATAGCGATGGCATATCAGGCTCAGGACGTGCCACCCCCTGCGGGGTTACAAGCCCACTCTACCAGGAATGTGGCGGCCTCCTGGGCCCTGGCCAGTGGTGCCTCTTTGGCAGACATCTGCAGAGCAGCGGGCTGGGCAGCACCCAACACCTTTGTGAGGTTCTACA
Source organism: Myxocyprinus asiaticus (assembly GCF_019703515.2). Classification (NCBI taxonomy): domain Eukaryota; kingdom Metazoa; phylum Chordata; class Actinopteri; order Cypriniformes; family Catostomidae; genus Myxocyprinus; species Myxocyprinus asiaticus. Next base: position 20,114,322 of record NC_059364.1, on the reverse strand, counting down.
ATCTCCGGGTTGAGCCGGTCTCGTCCCATGTATTGGCAGGCACAAGCAGGTAAGTTCCAGGACAGCTGGCCGGGTGTACCGCTTGTGCATAGCGCCTTTCCCCTCACTTGAGGTGAAGACGTGTGCTCTTGACTCCCAGTCGTGTTCACTGACTGTGATCCCTGGATGACTTTCCTCCTTAGCCCTCTGGCAGTTGAGTTTGCAGAGAAACTCGCTGCCGGCCCAGTACATGCGCTAATGAGACCCTGTACTGTGGTATGTGCTCCACATGTGCTGGTTCCCCGAAGGCGACCCCATGTGATATCTTCCGCAAAATCATTTCCCTGTCGGTAAACTGCATCTTCCTTGGGCAGAGGCCCCTCTGCCCCCTGTCGCCATGCTTTGTAGAAACTCCTCCCCCTTCGGGTAGGACCTACCATGGGACCTCTCCAAATGACATATTTCCGACAAGACTCGGTAAGACCATGTGACGTATTCCACTCAAAATACCCCCCCTCTTTTTGGGCGGGGTGTGGTCTCCGCGGTGTCTTCCCCTTGGGAGGGACACCCCCCGACGCAGGCACTTATGGCTCCCAGCCGGTTAACAAATTCCACTCTTTTTGGGGAGAAAAGAGAGGAAAACAGGCCTCGGCTGGGCTAGCCTGTCCCTATTGTTGGGCAGTTGACTTGTTCCTGAAGGACCGTTCGACGCTCATAAGAGCGTTGGGGGAGGTTACGTGACGTCCTGGTGTGCTGGCTACTAGGCACACAGCGGTGTGCCCGTCTCGCACTGCCAGTTCATGTAACACAGTTCAGCTAGTTGTGGTGTTTTGTATAGGGACCCCTAGTGTCACTACATCGACACAACGTCGAGTGAGTGACAAATAGGTAACATCATGGTTACTTTCATTTTATTTTATTTTATTTTATTATTTTACCATCAGGGAACGGAGGTTACGAAAGTAACAAGATGTTTTTGTTTTATCAGATCAGAGGAAATTTCTCCAAAAAGATTTTTGTCCCCATGTGCACTTGCAAACTGTAGTCTGGCTTTTTTATGGCAGTTTTGGAGCACTGGCTTCTTCCTTGCTGAGCAGCCTTTCAGGTTATGTCGATATAGTACTCGTTTTACTGTGGATATAGATACTTGTCTACCTGTTTCCTCCAGCATCTTCACAAGGTCCTTTGCTGTTGTTCTGGGATTGATTTGCACTTTTCGCACCAAACAACGTTCATCTCTAGGAGACAGAATGGGTCTCCTTCCTGAGCAGTGTGATGGCTGCGTGGTCCCATGGTGTTTACACTTGCATACTATTGTTTGTACATATGAACGTGGTACCTTCAGGCATTTGGAAATTGCTCACAAGGATTAACCAGACTTGTGGAGGTCCACAATTGTTTTCTGAGGTCTTGGCTAATTTCTTTAGATTTTTCTATGATGTTAAGCAAAGAGGCACTGAGTTTGAAGGTAGGCCTTAAAATACATCCACAGGTACACCTCCAATTCAGTACACCTCCTATCAGAAGCTAATTGAGTAATTGTCTAAAGGCTCGACATCATTTTCTGGAATTTTCCAAGCTGCTTAAAGGCACAGTTAACAATGTATGTAAACTTTTGACCCACTGGAATTGTGATATAGTCAATTAAACGTGAAACAATCTATCTGTAAACAATTGTTGGAAAAATTACTTGTGTCATGCACAAAGTAGATGTCCTAAACAACTTGCCAAAACTATAGTTTGCTAATATTAAATCTTAGGAGTGGTTAAAAAATTTGTTTTAATGACTTCAACCTAAGTGTATGTAAACTTCTGACTTCAACTGTATACAGTATATACAGTATATACACATGCAATGTAATATTTGCAATTTCAAGACAACATATATGTTGATGGAACAGATGAATTTGGACATTTTTAAAAAGCAAAAATGTGACCAATATGATGAAAAAATAATAATAAAATATAATTTGTAAAAAAAAATTTTTTCATAATGTACCTAGATAGAAAGTCCTGTGTATAATGAACAGCGTTAGCTGAGAGTTCATAATTTTCATATTTAAGCAAAATGGACATTATAAATAAAATATACTCATATGAATCTATATTAAATTGAATCTAAATTGGAATCAAAAACTTGTGAATCTAAATCGAATCAAATCGGGTATCAATATCCTGCCCTTAATAATTAATTGAAAATAAGTCACTGTAATCTGATTACTACAATTTAAAATGTAATGCATTACACTATTTTCTGACTAAAAAGTGATTAGATCACAGCAACTAATTATTTTGTAATCAGATTACACCAAATAAATTTTTCCTATTATACATATTATACGTTTCTGTATATTATTCATTTGTCTTATTGCGGAGGTTTATACAATAATTAATATTAAATAACAGAGTTTTTATTCTGTAATGGTCCATACTGTGTTATGGTGTGATGACTAAAATCTGATACCATCATCCTCCTCATTGACAAAAACCATCTCCATCATGCACAACAACAACAACAACAACAACAACAAATAAATGTTTCTTCATTTACTGATCATACATATAGCCCAAGTTAAAACTACCACAGAAAATAAGAGCAAAGTCGTAAGCACACTGGCTCTTGTATGGCAATCAACTGTGAGTAAAGATCAGCGTGCGTAGGTCACGTGACTCATGTGACTCATGTGTTTGTGATGGCTTCCTGCGCTTACAGTGTCTACACGCTTTGACAAAAACATGGGCTTCTGCATATTCCTGCGTAACACAGACGAACGTCTTCTTAATATATATCTTCATATAAGTCGCGGTAGACGCAGTGTGACAAAGAAAGCAGAAGAGGTGCCAGTCTGGAGAAAGAGCTGCCATGTTTCTATTTCATTTACCCGAGGATGTGCTCTTCCTCGTCCTGTCCTACCTGGATCACACATCGCTCTGTTGCCTCTCTCAAACGTGCAGGAGAAGCTACCAGCTGAACTCTAGTGACGTTGTGTGGAGAAGAATATCTAAAAAGATTATCAGTTGACACGACAAGCAGTGTTGGGGAGTAACGGAATACATGTAACGGGATTACGTATTTAAAATACAAAATATAAGTAACTGTATTCCACTACAGTTACAATTTAAATCATTGGTATTTAGAATACAGTTACATTCAAAAAGTGTTTTGATTACTGGAGAGATTACTTTGCATTTTATTGTCATTTGTTTCATTTAATATTTAGTCCTTTCAGATGGAAAACATTTACACATATAAATGATGCGATTCAAAGTGCATTTGAACAGCGGTGAAACACTTTCTTATGATGTGTTACATTCATACAAGCAGACAGAGAAGTACGTTTGAAGTACGTTTGGAGGAGAAGAAATAGAAATAAACCCTGTGTAAATTGTCAGCTTTACGCTAAGCTAAAATGCTATTTCTAGCCATTTTACATGCACATGTTACCAGGCACGATCATATTTTTTATCAAGAAAATTCACGTTGGATCATAATTTCTTTTTTTCTAGTAAGACCATTGATATTAGGGCAAAAATCTTATTCTTGATAATAATTTTTGTATTGTTTTCCTGTAAAAATATCTAAAAATCCTTAAAACAAGATCAATTTGATTGATCTTGTTTTAGAAACAACACTGCATAAGATATTTAGGTTTTTCAGAGAATGTATTTTTAACATGTGTATTTTGTCTTACTGTACTGGCAGAGTTTTTATGGTCAAAACAAGTGAAAAAATCTACCAGTGCTGAAGAAGTAATCCAAAGTATTTAGAATACATTACTGACCTTGAGTAATCTAACGGAATATGTTACAAATTACATTTTACAGCATGTATTCTGTAATCTGTAGTGGAATACATTTCAAAAGTAACCCTCCCAACCTTGACGACAAGGAATAGACATGTAAGAATTTACACAACACTGGCGGTGCCGCTAACTAGTAGGTCTCGGCCTAGGCATTGAAAAACCCAGCTACTTTGACTGCGTAGAGCAACATGCACTCATAGAAGCAGTGATGTAATAAGAAAACAATGTAGCTTGCGATTCACTGAAGTATTTACTCTGACAGTGATATGGGTCTTGTTTGCATGCACAACCTGCACGTGAGAGGGAAGTATTACAAAGTTTAGAGAGCAAATGTTAAATAGTACCGATGCATAGATAAATAAGAAGTTTGATTGTAATCAACCTGATTTTTTTTTTAAATAGTTTTTTTGTTTTGTTTTTGTTTGGATGATGGTTTTCTTATTTTAGATTTGAGCAGTCTCAATCAGAATAACCCTGCTGACAAGACCAGTTTAACCAGCATGCAATTCCCATGATGGTCTAAACTGGTTGATGCTGGTCAGTGCTAATTTGGACTAGCATATGTCACAAGCAAAACTGAGCTGGTCAAGCTGGCCTACCAGTGAAGTTTTTCTGGTAATGCAGGTTAGCCAAGGAAGTCTTGCTGGCTAAAAGCCTTCTTAAAAAAGTACCACACCAGCATCTTGTGTTGTAGCCAGCATTCAAATCACAACATATGCTAGTCACCGCCAGTAGGGAAAAGAAGGCCCTGTTATTAAGTCCTGAAATATTTGACATTTATACTCATTTACAACGGCAAAAATGGTTCATATATTTCATTAAGATTCCATTAAGTCACCTCGTCTTTTAGTCACACCTGGCACACAAACTATCAAGTTGATGGCTTTGTGTATTTCAAATGCTTAATATTAAAATTTTATACACTTTATGCACTTTTATACACTTTACAAATTTAAGACTTACTGTATAAACAATCAGCATGTCACTTCAGTGTCCTCTCGGGCTGTTTCTTAGAGAGAATTTAAATGCATATATTTCTCCTAGTTTTGCCAATTATTTAAAATTAACCCAAAATGTACACGGTACAATAATGTCAACCCGCAACCCCCGATCATTCATCACCAATTATTTCAGGTGTCCCACCATTCCTCTTAAGGACAGAGTGAGGGTGTCCCACAACTGGATACATGGAGTTTATCATAAAGAAATCCTTTTAAAGTGGAAAATTAAGTGAGTTCCATGTTATTTTATATTTTTTAAACCTTTGTGCACCCTGGTCAAATAAGATGTGCACTTAATTTAATTAAGCTGCATCAAACTTGAATGCAAAAACAACCTGAATCGTATAGAGGATAACTAGCCATATACAGATACAGAAATGCTCTTGTGCAAGCTAGTGGACTAAAACTAGTCGAAATGTGACCCACCCCTGTCCTTCGAAAAGGAGAAGGGAAAAGAAGAATTTAAAAGTAAATAGATGACATACTTTCATTGTCCAACCCCAACATACATATTTTCAGAAATGTATCCTCTGGCTTAGGGAGTGTCGTTGACCTTGCCAATATGAACAAGGCATTATTGTGTGTGTGTTTTATTAGCCCCCACGTCACCTTAAGCCCCAAGATACAGAGTGAATTACGGAAAAAACGTGTAGGAGTAATTTCCATTCCTTGATTGTTCGCCCACAGGTTGTTGCCATGGATACAGCTGGACTGTGATGTGCTCTATATCTCTCAGGCAGCAAACATCAGTGTGTACCATCTGAGAGCTGAAGGGGGAAAGTTGCAGAACAATTGTGTGGCCCTGTTCACAGGACACCAAGAAGATGTGTGCAGATTCACTCTGACAGACACACACCTTATCAGTGCAGGAGGGTAAATCCATGTTCTCTGTTTACAGTTCTTCAGCATCATCATCATTTCAGCAATTGTCTAAATTGATGTGATTACAAAGCAAGAAATCTTTTAACAAGAAACTGATGTGATTTCCACTGAATTCTATAGTGTAGATTTCAAATCTACATAAGATTTTTAAACATAGAATCAATAGCAACATAGCCTATGCAATGAAGGTTTAGTTTGGTGTCTAGATCCAAAAATAAGTTCCCTTTAGAGAGTCTAGCAACAGCCAGTATTCTTTGGTTAAAAAGTAAAACAGTAATGTGCTAGTTTTTCCTCCTCTTTGATATTGTGCCACTTGTTAACCTATTTCCTAAATTTAAACATTTGTTACACATTAACTACAGTAGTTCAGCCATTTAGTGAGACCACACTTTGTGGCTAGATTGTTTGGGATAGTTTGCAATTAAAAACACATCATCCTGAATAATAGAGGAGCTTTATTATATTTAATTAATGCTCATTTCCTGTAATGCTGCTTAAACTAATGATATTTCAACATTATGCTGTATTCCTACGAATCATCACTATATATTTTTTTTTTAGCGATGGTAAAATAATTGTTCATGACAGAGGAAGCGATTACTCTGTTGAGTGCTACGCTCACAATCTAGAGGTGAACTGCATTGACTCTAAAGGAGTCAGTGGTTCCAGAGACAAGACTGCAAATGTGAGAGCTGTTCAGGCATTGTTTATCTGTTGGGATAGTTCACCCAAAAATGAAAATTCTGACATAATTTACTAATGTTGTTCCAAACCCGTATGCTTTCTCTCTTCTGTGGAACAAAGAAAGTCATATGGGTTTGAAACAACATGAGGGTGAGTAAAAGCTGACAGGTTTTTCATTTTTCTGTGAACTATCCCTTTAAGTATAAATGGTAGACGAGTCTAGGTTGACTTTCTCCATTGCTATATTTCATTGGCCTCTTTCCACTGCGTGGTATTCGGTTGATTTTGAAGGTCACTTTATAGAGAAGCATTTAGGAACAGTGGACAGTTAATATTCAATAGTGGGAAATAAATCTTTGAGTGATCACTCTCTGCTCCTTAAGTTATTACCTCTCATTTTGGACCCTGTCCAATTCAATCACAGTAACTCAATGTAAATTATATTTATATTCAAGCATGCCTTTACACGGCCATCAATGAAATCTGCTATGTCGAGCTTCTGTTTGGCAGTTCTGTTTGGTATGATGTCATATTTTGCACGGGGCTGTAGTGTACGACCCCATTATTAGATGCATGCAATGATGCACGCTTTAATTTGTGAAAAGCCTTGGAAAGACATCAGGAATTCATACTTCCTGTAAAAGCAATACAAAATTGGTCTGCTGCACTATAAACATTTGAGTTTCCATACTGATATTGTTGTGCAATGCGAAATAGTTTAACATTTCATTGTAGATTTGGACTCTGACTCCAGATTGATTCGTACAGTTCTTGCATACAATTCCCACGTTTGACAGAGTGTGGTCAGTGGCCATCAGTCCGTCTCTATGGTAAGTCGGTTCTCTTATTAGCAGAATGACTTATCCTCAAGAGTTTACTTGTCTGGTTTTTGTGGTTAAGAGTCTTAGTAATGCTTACAATATAGTCTACCAAAGACCTTGGTGTTTGTCAAAAAACTGTAAGTAATTCGGCCGGGAATTTTCTCGTGGGAAGTGGGAGAAAAACACAGACATTTTGGATTTGGATGGCAATAAAATCACTGACTGCCCCCTGTAAATGCTGCCATTACCTCACGTCCCCATGTCAAATAATTGCCGTCCAAATGGGGCTTTAGAGGACCAGAACTACCTCTTGTATAGTATTGCAAAAAGTACTAAACATAAAAAAAGAATGTTACTGTAAGTAGTTACTTTAAAAGCATCTGATCATGTCAAATATCTCCATCATCACCAAGAGTGCACATCCTGTATTTTTAATATTCTGTTACCTCTGTATATGGTTGTGTGCAAATACATTGCCCACTCTACTATATCCATGATGCTTTTCTAGTTGCAGTCCATCTCACTTGATTCTGTTGCATACTTCATACTCACTGGCTTTCCCTATTCTTTTGACCATATGAATCATCAGCAGACCTGAACATCAACTTTTGCTTTCATCAAGGAGAATTTGAGATCTTTCAAATAAAGAATGTATCAATGAGTGTTAAAGCGGGGAGTGGGGGTGGTGGCATCATTACGACCCAAAGCAGGTGGCCAGATCCTTTTTTAATACATACACTTCAATTTATTGCCACACCATTGCTTTGAAGTCAATTAGTTCACACCTCTGAAATGCAGATGGAGAAGAATGTGTTCCCAGACCCTCCAGCATACCTAAAATAATTTATGCAGAGCTACGCGCCCACTAGAAGCCTGCGGTCGGCTAAGGAACGTCGCCTTGTTGTACCAACACAAAGAGGCATCAAAACACTTTCCCGGACTTTCAGCTTCATCATACCACTTTGGTGGAACGACCTTCCCAACTCCATCCGTGAAGCTGACTCACTCTCTGTCTTCAAAAAACGACTAAAAACACATCTTTTCCATGAGCACTTAACCAGTCATTAAAAAAAATAAAATAAAATTCCTGTTGCACTTTATTCTGTTTTGAATACTATTCTGATGCTAGTGAAACATTGTAATATGGCACTTTTCATACCACTGTCTCCTTAAGATGATTTGCTTATGTTTACCTCTTTTATAAGTCGCTTTGTATAAAAGCATCTGCCAAATGAATAAATGTAAATGTAAATGTAAAGGCTTAGAAAGCAGAATTGTGCCCCCTCATGGTATGGAACAAGAGCCTTTTTTAGGTCTTCTTAACATTTATACATGTCGCTGAATTTTGCTGAACACTGTTTTATTGGTGTCACTTTTAACTTAAAAATGTATTTGAAAACCGTCCAATTAATAGATCGTTACACACTTTTTAGTCATATTTATTCTTAGTCAACTCATGCATCTTGATCGATCAGATTGCTGTCTGAGTAGGTAAGCACATTCCTGCGCTACATGCACTTGTGTGATGATGCTAATGATGGGCAGTGAAATTTATAAAAACAGGAGGCGGCAGTACAAAAGGCAACAGCTGTTATGGCACATTTTCTTTATCGTCTTTGGACTCCCAAACGTTCTACTGTAGTTCCATTTGGGAGAAGTAAAGTTTATTTATATTGCCTGAAAAACCAGGTGCATTTACATTTGGCCACTTCGCGTCTTGTATGCGCCTCAAACCACAATCTTGAGTGATCGTATTGCTGTTTGTTTCGTCTTTGTAAACACTTATGCTGTGTTGAGAATAGCATACTACCATACTACTCTTACTATTTCTGCAGTATATGGATAAATAGTATATACTGTATGGTAGTATGCTATTCTGAACTTAGCCTTTAGTCAGATAGCTGTCAGATAAGTAAAAATGAGTGAAGTGTCCAAGTGTAAATACCCCCTTTCAGTCTAGTGCTGGTTAACCGTTTCTCCCCCAATACATCTGGGAAATTTCCCAATGTGATGAGCTGTTTAAACAAGTGTGGGATGGAGTGAGACAGGCAGAGAGGGAGAAAGAGAGAGGAAAAACTGTGTAGGATATTATGGTGAAGCAGGGTTGCCTTTGCTGCTGCTGCTGCCTTTGATTGCTCGGCCATGTATACTCCCACACACTTAATGACACACAGGCACATGAAGTTGTAACACTAGCACAGAGCCTCAACCTGCCCCTGATCTGTCAAACGCACCTTCCCAGCCCTGCTGAACAAATGGAAACACTGTGTTCCGGGGGACACTAAAGGACACCGGCTGGCCCAGTCTCATTCTCATCGGTGTCTCATCTTTTGTCACGACAAGGCTTGTGTGTAACGGAAGAAAGCCACTTATACTTGAGCAGATGCAATGGTTCAACGCAGTTTTAGTCACTCAGTCGAGTTATTAATCCCTGCTACCCTGTCTCCTCAACCAAGAATTTAGATTTCAAAATAAGAGACGATTATCCACGTCATTAATTCTCCAATTTGATGGCTGAAATAGCAGGCCTTTGAAACAGACTGCTGCACTCAGATAATGGGCCACACTTCTTTACACTTATTGACGGTGGGAGAAGTTAATCAAATTGCCTTGAAATAGAGGCGTCAACTAACCTATAAACTGACTTAACATTCTGTGGTTTGGTGGCCATGTGGAAGTAAATTAAAACACAAAAAAACATTGAAAATTAGAATTTCCACTTTGTCAGCCACTGTGTAATTTTTTAGTAACTTTTGACTTTACATTTGTATTACATCATGATTTTTTGTAAAACAGCTTTGAAACGATGTGTACTGTGAAAAGTGCTATACAAATTAAAATGACTTGACTTGAGTCAGACAAACTTTTTTGGGACTACCTTTAATCTAGTGATGTGTCACGATGGTCGACTATTCGTTCAACGACCCACTAGTTGATTTTTAAGGTTAACTAGTTTATTTAGATTTTTTATATACACTTTATATACTTTATACTGTAAATAGTGGTACTTTAATGTGGTACTTTAAATAGTATGCTGACAGCTTTCTGTGCTTTAACTGTTAGACAGTTTGCATGGTAAAAACCCTCTTTGAAGAGCCTAAAATGTATCCCTTTTAAATCACCACCACTGCAGATACAAATTCTGATTAATGGCACTGGCCATTGCCTCATGTATCGCATTTGGCCATGAGCATTGTGTTTTTAAGACGCCTAGTCTAACTTTTAAAAACTCATCTCAAGACCCCCGCATTTTGTTCCATTCTGTTGCGCTATCTCGCTTTTTTTGAATGCAAGAACACTTTTAATATAAACAGCCCTTAAGAAACGCATCTGGTTGGGGTTAACCAAATTATACAGGGCTTCATTTGTTCTGCCTAAATCTATCAGTCGATTTTGAAAATATGTAGTTTTGCACATGTCTTAATCTCAGTCATGACATGCTCATCAAATCTGAAATGAATTTGCAGTTTTCATTTGTTGAAAAATGATGTGTCCTCTGAAATTTTCAGTAGATTGAGCTCCTGACTATCCACCAATTAAAAAGAGCAGCAGATGTTCTCTAATTGAGAGTAAGCATGTTTTGCTTTCACTCATTCAACGTTCAGTAATCTCTTCAAGAGCTGAAACCATAGACAGATAAGTTCTAAAAGTGAGGGTTTCAAAGTAGTGATTGCTCAGTGTGTTTTAATTTGGAAACCTGAAGGAAGAAATGGGAACCCCTTGTGTTGCAAATGTAATTGTTCCAGCTTCACGCTTGAGGTATCTAAAGTGCAAAGCGCAAGAGAGGAGAAGCTGCAGTGAGCAACGGTTCTGAGAGAAGGGGTTAGGGACAACAAAGAGAGGAAGAACAGAGAGAGAGATGTCGAGAGGGTTTGCATATGGTTGCCTCTGACACTAAGGCGTTAGGGGCTGTATTGTTTCAACCCAGTGCAGAATCACACTTGTGTATAAAACAAAAGAACTGTGTAAGAAAATATAGCCATTCTCTTTTCCCCCACACCATTTGCTTGGGCTTAGATTTGTATTTCTTTCTGACTGACTTTATTTGCCACTTTCTTTTTAAAGAAATAGATCATGAATTACTTTGGAACACAAAGGTGATTTTTTAAACAATGTCCTGGCAACTTTTTCAATATAATGGAAGGAAATGCGGGCTGGGGCTGTCAAGCAAAAAAAAAGACAAAAAACATCATGAAAGTGGTCCATATGACTCCATTATACTCCAAGTCTACTGAAGCTATGCGATAGCTTTGTGTGAGAAATGGGCTTAAATTTAAGTAGTTATTTACTGAAATCCTGACATCGCAATCCCTAGCTCTCTTGATGTCCAATTTGTGACGAATTGTTCTTTTGAGTCAGATCTGGTCAATGAATCGGTTGATCCAGTTTACAAAACTATTCTAAATGATTTGTTCACAAATCTGACTGATCTGGTTCTTGAGTTCATGTGCTCCACAGAAGAAAGTAAGTCATATGGGTTTGGAGCAATATGAGGGTGAGTAAATTATGTCAGAATTTTCAATTTTCATCACTTTATCTTCCCTCCTCATCTGTTTCTCAACCTTCCCTCCCTCTTTGCTGTCAGTTTTTCCAATGAACATTATATCAAGGTCTGTTAGTGGGAAATTCTGTCTGGAGCGAAATGCCAAGGTTGACTTTCGTCCATTTTGTATCTTTTTGTAGACAACATCACTGATCCTTACCGTGTGTCCAGTGGCCCTTGTCTTTTTTCTGAGATTGCTTTTTATAGTTGAATTTGGGAGCCTGGGTACTTCACACAGTTTTATAATAATAATAATAATAATAATAATAATAATACATTTTATTTATAGGCGCCTTTCACGACACTCAAGGCCACCTTACAAACAGAACACAAAAAAGTCATCCTTGAAAGCATCAACAATAACAACATTAAGCAAACAATACTATGATATACAATAAAACATTGGAAGATACAAAGTATGAACTCAATGCATGCACAGTCATAAAAAAGCCTGTTTAAAAAGGTGAGTTTTAAGACGAGATTTAATAGTATGAAGACTTTCACTGTTACGAATGTCCAGAGGAAGGAAATTCCATAAGTGAGGGGCAGTATAACTAAAGGCTCTAGACCCCATAGTGTTCAGATGAATACGTGGTATGACAAGAAGAGTTGACGAGGAAGATCTGAGGGTACGAGTAGGTGTATAGATATGAAAAAGATCAGAGAGGTATGAAGGAGTACGATTATTTAAGGCCTTGTAGGTAAGAAGCAAGATTTTGAAATCAATTCGGTACTTAAATGGAAGCCAATGCTAATGTTGAAGAACAGGTGAAATGTGTTCAGTAGAGGGGGTTCTAGAAATGATTCGTGCAGCTGAAGTTTATGAAGAAGTTTGGAAGGAAAACCAGAGAGGAGAGCATTGCAGTAATCAATACGTGATGTAACCAGTGCATGAATGAGAATGGCAGTGCTGTTCAATGTGAGAGAGGGAGGAAGACGATTAATATTACCTAAATGAAAGTATGCAGAGCGAGTTATATTATTAACATGGGCTTCAAAGTATAAGGTGCTATCAAGGACGACACCCAGACTCTTAAACTGTGGTGAAGGAGAAGCAGTGGACTGATCAATAGTCACAGAAAAATTTTCAGTTTTTTATTCGTTTTATATTGGACCATCTTCTTAGAACAGTCTCTGGTGTTTCAAAAGTTATATCACAGCGTAATGTGTGCGAACAGTGGGCAGGACTAGTCTTGTGCAGACTTGAAGCACTCTACGGTGATTACATGACTTTCACAAGTGATGTTGCAATGTAAACGCTAGCTTCGAAATTCCCTAAATGGTGTCATATGGCTAGCGGTCCCAGCCTAACTGTGAGACCAATCCAAAAAAAGACCCCTCTCCCATTGCAAAGGTAATGGGCACTTTGGCTCCCTACGTTGTTCTCATTTCACTCCAGTGAGCTGCTCTTCTGTTCTGAATTCCATTTACCACCCCATATCAAAGAAGCCGCGGCCATGTTGGAGAAAAAAAAAACATCACTCAAAGCAGCCAAAATGATTCCTGATTCTTGATCTGTAACCCATGAGCTTGAATAGTTCTCCCACCCACCCCCCATCTCAGTCTAGCCTTTGTCATCCATGTCAGACTTTAGAATCTCACCCCAAATGTTGATTCATCTGCTCCTGTCCAAGGAAAGGCCCTGACTGCTACTAATGGCCTCTTATTAGCATACATTTTATCTTGAAGACACTGTTTTAGAACCTGGAATGACTTGTTCAGTTGGTAATGGCCCTCATAGGAGAAAGCAACTCTTTCAAGTCTTTCTGTTGCCCTAATTGGAGGTAGAATTGGTTGACAGTTTACTTAGCAATTAACCATCATACTCTCTGCCATAATAACATGGTTTGCTAGGAAGTTTACTTACTATGGTAAAAAAAAAAAAATAGTCAAGAGTTACCAAAGATCTGTGTAAAAAAATGAATTAGAAAATTCAAGTTTAAAATAAGGATTGCAATTTTTTATTTTTTATTCCACGAGAGAAGATCTCATAGTTCATGCTCGTTCATATTTACAGATGAAATATGAGTAAAATTAATGCAATAAGGCAATAAAAAGGCCATGGCCTGAATAAAAAATTAACTACTCCACCCCCCCCCCCCCACCATTTTACATTCACCTACTTTTGAACTTTTTTTATTTAATTAACAGTTCATTTAAGAAATTGTCTTTAAAGACGAACATTGTCATTTCTGCAGCAATAGTAGCCCAAAGGGGAATGTTTGAAACCAGGGTTTTTGAAAAGGGTTTCCTGAACACTTTCCCATTGGTCGACCAAACGGATAATCTGCCCCAAAAGCACAGCATTGGTTGAGCTACCTGTGTCAGGCTAGACAGTCCACTCAAAACAAACAAAGCAATGTTTTCATAGTGCCACAGAACTACAGTGTTTAAACTTTCTGGAAAAATCTACCTACAAATGGCTTACTTATAGTTTTCTTTGCATATTAGGGGTAGGTCACCCAAAAATGAAAATTCTCTCAACATTTACTCACCCTCATACCATCAAAGATGTGTATTATAAGCATGGTTGAGAAACAAATCAATATTTAAGTCCTTGGCTGTGTTCCCCTTCAAAAATGTACCCCCTTGCCTCGCTAATTTCCCTCCGTCTCATGGGGTGTCTCAATCAGCTCCCTAGCTCCCTATGTTGTGAATCAGTATATATCGTGAACACGAATTCGGGCACTGGCAAGGGTGTTAACTGAACATTGGGACACTTATGACTCAATTATCTGCGACACAATAAAGAGCTTGTGCATTCAAGTGCAGCTGTTATTAATCAGCACCATGCTGACACTATCTTTAATTTACATTGAAGATATTCAAATGCACATTTATTATGAAAGAAATTTAAATAAAGAAATAAAAATATAAAAGAGTGTTTTTTTAAACCTACTTTTAACAACTCTAATATTTTTTTTTTCCTGATTAACATTTTTTATTGATTCATATAGATAACAAAGAAAAGCAAAACGTATATTTACAGAATCAACCTTTAACACCACTATTACCCCTCCCCCTCCCAATATCCAACCCCACCCTGACACTCAACAACATCCCTGTGGTCACAAATGATTATAGACACACACACAAAAAAAAATCTGGCATAGAAAATAAACTAAATAAAAATATAATAATCACACAGATTTAAAACTAAACTTCTTTCTCCACTGCCCCTCCCCGAGAGCCCTCCAAAAACGCCAAATAGCTGCCCCATTTCCCATCAAATGAATCACAACTCCCCAGCCTTCTACATGACGCTTCCTCGAAAGCCGCCACCCTTCCCATCTCCGTGCACCATTCTTGAAATGAGGGTGCTCCAGCCAACTTCCACCCGTTAAAACAATTTGTCTGCCGATCATGACACTGGTTAGAACCCAATTTTCTATATGTTTATCTCCTATATTGATGACCGCCCCATCTCCTAAATTACAGAGTCTGGGGCAAAATGAAATTTGAGTGCCCAATACATCATACATCAAACTCTGAACCTTCAACCAAAATTCTTGGATCTTAACACACCACCAAAAAACATGAGTTGTGTCTCCATCTTCTGATTGGCATTGCCAGTAGGTGGGTGTGTCTTTAAGACCAAGCCTATACAATCTAGAGGGGGTCCAATAAAATCGATGTAAAATCTTGAATTGCATAAGGCACACCCTTGCATCTCTAGATGCAGACTTGACGATTTTTAGAATCCTAGCCCACACTCCCTCCTCCAATACCAAGTTTAAATCTTTCTCCCATAATCTCTTGAGAGAAGTTGAAGCTCCATCCCCCAGACTCTGAATTTACAGGGAATAATACATTGATGCCTCCTTTTCCAAAGCAGTAATCACCTCTCCCAGAGTATCTGCTGCTTTAGTGGGGTGTATGCTACTCCCAAAAATAGTACAGAGCAGGTGGCGCAGCTGTAAATACCTAAAGAACTGAGATCTGTGAATTCCAAAATGTTGAACCACATTTTGAAAGGATCTCAACACTCCACTCTCATATAGGTCACCGAGTGTATTAACCCCCCTCACAATCCACTCTGACCACTAACTTAACTTTTCCGATTAGTTTGATAGACAGACTTTGCAATGGCGAAATAGGGGCAAGAACTTCCTGTTCAATACAAAACCAGGGATTGGCTCTCTCAGGTGGAAATGACCAATGAGCCAAATGTCTGAGACCGAATGCATAATAATAAAACAAAATCTTGGGTAGGCCTAGCCCACCTTTGTCAATCAGCCTATGCAGTTTACTGAAATGTAATCTGGGATGTTTACCATTCCAAATGAAGGACTTCGCTATGCTATCAAATTGCTTGAAATAAGAGAGGGGGACATCTACAGGGAGAGACTGTAGCAGGTAGTTGCATTTTGGAATACAATTCCTTTTAATAACATTAACCTTCCCAATCATAGATAAATGTAATGAAGCCCACCTGTACACATCGCTCGAAAAACATTTTATTAAAGGGTCAAAATTGACTCGAACTAAATCACACAAATTTGCTGGGAATAAAATGCCCAAATACTTAATGCCCTGTTTGGGCCACTTGAAGGCATCTGGCTGAAAAGCCGTTACCGGGCTGTAAGAGCCAAAGCTTCGGATTTAGACCAATTGACTCTGTATCCTGAGAATTTAGAGAAGGAATTCATAATTCCACGGAGGCAAGGCATAGATCTAGTAGGGTCGGAGGCGAATAATAAAATATCATCTGTGTAAAGCAAACATTTATGCTGCATACCTCCCACCACCACTCCTGGAAAATCATCCTCCTTTCTTATCACGGCTGTTAATGGTTCCAGGGCAAGACAGAACAATAATGGGGATATTAAATAGGTTGCCCCTATCTAAAGTAAAATAATCTGAAATTAATCAATTTGTTTGTACCGCTGCTACCGGGTGTCTATAAAGTAAATTAATCCATCCAATAAAAGTATTCCCGAACCCGTGTATTTCCAGAATCTTAAAAAGATAATCCCATTCTACCATATCAAACGCCTTTTCGGCGTCAAGTGAGATGGCAGCGACTGGTCTGATCATTCGCCACTGACCACATGATATTGATGAAATGCCTAATGTTATCAGAAGAGCTACAGCCTTGATTAAACCCCACCTGATCAATATGTATAAGAGATGTCATAATCGGTTAGCCAGAATTTTTGACAATATTTTAATGTCTAGCTGGATCAGGGAAATTGGACGGTAACTCTTACACTCACTTGGATCTTTGTCCTTTTTAAGAAACAGACTGATCCAGGCCTGTGTCATGGTTGGCAGAAGCTTTCCATTCTTTAATGATTCCATATAAACTTCTCGCAAAAGTGAAGCCAGTTCTGTAGCATAAGATCTAAAAAATTCAGCAGCAAAGCCGTTTGGCCGCGGAGCATTTCCTGTGGGCAAGGCCTTAATTACCTCGCAAAGCTCCTCCAAGTTTATCTCAGAATCAAGATAATTTTTTTGCTCAGTTGTCAGTTTTGGAAGTTCTAATGGTTCCACAAAGTTTCTAATATCTTCACCAGTAGACAAAGTTTTGTGAAACTATAGAGCTCAAGATAGAGTTCTTTAAAAGCATTATTAATATCAATGGCCAAGGTAAATATTTCACCACCATCAGAATTCACTGAGGGAATGGTAGAAAAAGACTCTTTCTGTTTTATATATCTAGCCAAAAGCTTCCCTGCTTTGTCCCCTGACTCAAAGTATGACTGTCTTGCCCTGAGTAGCCAAAACTCCACCTTCCGTGACAAAATAGTATTATATCTATATTTCAATCGGGTCAATTCTCTGAGGCCATTAGAGGACATTCGGCCTTCAGCTCTGCTTCGGCACTTTTAATATTCCCTTCCAATTCCACGAGTTCTTGTGCTTTAGATTTTTTGGTGAATGAGGCATACTGTATGATCTGGCCTTATGTGCCTCCCAAGCCACGCCCACAGAGGATACTGAGGACCAGTTGGTCTCCATATAATCATTGATTTCAGCCTTTAGCATTTGTTGGAATTCAAGATTTTACAAAAGGGATACATTAAAGCACCAACTATATGATTTCTTTTTCCCCGTATGTGGCAACACCTCTAAACATACCAGGGCATGATCTGAGACTAAAATGTTTCCAATTTAGCAATCAACAACAGATGAAATGAGGGACCTAGATATAAAAAAGTCTATTCTAGAGTAAATCTTATGGACTGATGAAAAAAATGTATAGTCCCTACCAAATGGGTTCAAATGTCTCCAAATATCTGTAAGACCAAGATTTTTACACATCCTATGAAGCATCAGTGTTGCTCTAAGGGGCTTGTACACTTTTGCTTCACTATGGACTGAGTCCATCAAAAGATTAAAGTCTCTTCCCAATATTATATCATGAGGGGTGCCAACGGCTTGCAACATCCCTTCAAGATCTATAAAAAAAGCCCTGATCATCAACATTAGGTGCGTAAATATTAGCCAAAATAAGACTTTGCCCCTGATTTTCTGCTAAAACAATAATGACTCTTTTTGACTCTTTTTAATAATCTGTTTGAGACATTTGAATTGTAGATGTTTACTTATCAGAGTTATGACTCCCCTGCTCTTATGAGCCAACACTAAAAGAAAGAAAACCTGTCCACCCCATATCTTCCCAAATTTTTCAGCTTCCTGTTGTAACATCCGAGGTTGTTTCCCCTCCTACCAACCACCAGAGGGAGCCCTCTCCTGAATACTAATCGTCTCCCATTTCTTCTCTGCTCATTTCCTGTTTCCACCATGTATAAATAGCCATTCACCTTCATTGTTTCTTTGCGAAGTATTGCCAGTTTACCCTGCCTTACCAAGCATTTTTCCATTGCCTTTACTGTTTGTTCTCATGTTATGACCATTGGCTGTTTTACTGGATTTACTGCTTTTTGGATAATCCTTTGTTTTGTTTGACTGATTGTTTGGTATATTGGATTTAACCGCCTGCTTACCAACTACGTCTATCCTCCTGCTGATTTGGATTGTATGCTTGTGTTCTCTAATAAACTTCCTGCACATGGATCCGAACACCGTTTCCATGGCCAGTTCATTACAGAATACTTCGCCTACCATGGATCCAGTGGAAGTCTCACAGCTCCAGGCCGCATTCGCAAACCAGTGCAAGGTTCTAAAGGGTAATCAAGACCAGCTGAACAACTTACGAGCTGCCAACGAATGTTTGACTCATTACATTCACTCACTGCCAGCTCCCCATGCTGAACCAGTAAGCTTTGCTCTCCCTGAGGATTTGATGTTTCTGCTGAAAAGTACCAGGTTTTTTTTACGACAATGCAAAGTCTATTTTTCCAATCAAACTGAATCATTTAATCATGATGCCAAGAAATGTGCCTTTATGATGTCACTGCTTACCGGTAAAGCACTCCATTGGGCCACCGCTGTTTGGGACAAAGATCCTCAAATCCAGGTCTCGTTTAAGTACTTCGTTCAACAAATCAATGAAGTTTTCGAGTATCCAGCAGGTGGTCAAGATATCTCTGTTCAGCTGCTTCATCTACGCCAAGGTCTTAAATCCACAGTGGATTATGCAGTTCTGTTCAGGACACTAGTGGCTCAGAGTGAGTGGAACGATATCGCTCTGAAGACTGTTTTCCACAAAGGGCTTAACCTAAAACTCAGGGCGGAACTGACATGCAAGGGTGAGGGTACTACTCTTTCTGAATTCATAACCATGACTATCAAGATGGATAACCTGCTTCGGAATGCTCCACGGCCTCAGTTTATCTCCACCTCTAATTCTACAGTCTCAGTACAGGCCCAGGCATCCACTGTATTACCTGAACCCATGCAAGTTGCTTACACTCATGTCTCTATGGAATAACACCAATGTCGACAGAACAAAAAGCTTTGCTACTACTGTGGTTTACCAGGTCATCTCAATGCTGCATGCCCACACAAGAAATCAAGTTTTATGAAATCAAGGCAGCATGTGAGTACCCCGAACTTTGTATTACCCACCTTTCACAGGTTTTTTTTTTTTTTGCCAGTAGAGGTTTCCATTGGTGATCTTACAAGATGTTTTTCAGCATTTGTGGATTCTGGGGCTGCTGTGAATCTCATTAATCAAGAGATCATCCAAGAGCTCAATATACCCTCCATTCAATGCTTCCCAACGATCAACATCACCACTATTGACAACTTCCTACCCTGGGCCGAATATGCACAGAATTCCCTCACTCATACCTCTATGGGACTAACCCCCTTCCAATACGTGCTGGGCTACCAACCCCCAATGTTCTTTTGGTCAGGAGAACCTTCTACAGTGCCAGAAGTGGACGATTGGATTAGGCAAAGCGAGAGGGTGTGGGACAGCGCACATGACCGGATACAGCGAGCGGCCCGAGCACAACGCTTCCAGGCTGACTAACGGAGGCGCCCCCATCCCAACTGTCAGCCAGGACAGAGGGTCTGGTTGTCCACAAGGGATCTTAAGTTGTGGTTACCCTGCAGGAAGCTCAGTCCAAGGTATGTGGGTCCTTTCAGAATTATCTGTCAAATAAACATAGTTACCGTTTAGAGCTTCCTGCTAACTACTGCATCTCTCCTTCCTTCCATGTTTCCTTGCTGAAACCCATCTACCCGGCGTCTGGCTCTGGAAACACGGATTCTGAGCCTCCGCCTCCATTGAAGGTAGATGGAGCCCCAGCGTATATGGTCAGAGAGATCATGGACTCAAGACGATGAGGGAGCCAGATGCAATACTTGGTGGACTGGGAAGGCTACGGACCAGAGGAGAGATCATGGGTAGCAACCAAAGACATATTGGACCCGTCCCTGATCCAAGAATTTCATCAAGCCCATCCTAATTGTCCAGCACCACGACCACGGGGACATCCCAGCAGAAGAACACCAGGAGTTGTTCGTAGAGGGGGGGGGTTCTGTAACATCCAAGGTTGTTACCCCTCCTACCAACCACCAGAGGGAGCCCTCTCCTGAATACTGATCGTCTCCCATTTCTTCTCTGCTCATTTCCTGTTTTCACCATGTATAAATAGCCATTCACCTCCATTGTTTCTTTGCGAAGTACTGCCAGTTACCCTGCCTTACCAAGCATTTTTCCATTGCCTTTATTCGACGTTGTGTCGATGTAGTGACACATTTTGAAAAAAGGCCAATGGGAATTGCCGAGTGGAATTTTGATGCCACTCCCCTGGACTTACGGGTATAAAAGGAGCTGGTATGCAACCACTCATTCAGATTTTCTCTTCGGAGCCGAGCGGTTGTATTCAGTGCACTGAATTCAATTCCCTCCAAAGACACACCTCAGAACTGCTGGATTTATGGCGCATTTCAGCGGCTTCTCCCCCTCTACACCCGTGGAGTGCAGAGAACACCCCTGGGTGCTTCAGAAGAGCGAAAATAAGAGAGTATATTCTAAAAGAGTATATTTTCATTCATAAAAGAGTGGCACACAGCTGGGCTTCCTCCTACAGGAATGGTCGGCCAACCTCAGGCCGACGTGGAAATGACGGACATGCTTTCCCGGGTGGCCGCGAGCATTGGGCTAGAGTGGAACCCTCCACTCTCCCCTGAACCCTCGCGGCTTGACGATTGGTTCCTAGGCTCAGGGCACAGCCCATGGCCACGCCCCGCCCTGGTCTCTTTCTTTCTGGAAGTGCATGAGGAGCTGACTAGATCATAGGAGGCACCTTTTACTGCCCGGTCCCGGTATTTCAGCTCCCCGCTCTCACTACCCTCGATGGTGGAGTGGCCAGGGGGTATTCGGTGATCCCCCAGGTGGATAAGGCGCTTGTGGTGCACTTGTGTCGCGCAGAGTGCCGCCACCTGGCGCGGGCGCCCAAAGCTCCCATCCAGGCCCTGTAGGTTTACGTTGTCCCTGACGACTATGGCCTGCGGTGCCGCTGGACAAGCCGCCTCCGACCTGCATGCCATGGCTCTCCTGCAAGTATACTAAGCCAAGGTGCTAAAGGAACTGCACGAGGGTAGTTCCGACCCAGGATTGATGCAGGAACTGCGCTCGGTGACCGACCTCGCTCTCCGGGTGACGTAGGTCATGGCGCAGTCTCTCGGGCAGGCGATGTCCACCCTGGTGGTCCAGGAGCGCCACCTTTGGCTCAACTTGGTCGAGATGGGAGAGGCGGACAAGGCTCGGTTCCTTGACGCCCCCATTTCCCAGCTTGGCCTGTTTGGCGACACCGTCAAGGACTTTGCCCAGCAGTTCTCGGCGGTGAAGAAGCAGACGGAGGCCTTACAACATATCCTGCCCCAGCGCGGCTTCAGACCCCACACCCTGTCTGCTCATCGCCAAGGGCATCCTCCTGCAGAAACAACACTGGCTCTGCAGCAGCCCGCCCCCGTGGCGTGGAGCCCACCACAGGAAGCAGACGCCACCCATCTCGCAGCCGGCCGCTAAGAACCCGAGGAAGGCTTCAAAGCGCCCCGAAATGGGCGACCCAGGGGCGTGGAGACCTGCTTCTCTGGAGCTGATGGACAGAACACTCCATCCCCCGGTGGAGGGCCGGGAGGAGAATCTTTTGTCGCCACATGCCCAGGATGCTGCGGCACCCAAAAGCTTGACAAAAGAATGGTTTCCTTGTCTCCTGGGTCACATGTCCGGTGCGCACGGCCATTTTCACAACCACCGTCCACCATCCCATTTTGGCAGGTATGGCGCTCCAGCGGCAGACCCCCCACCCCTGTGCGCCCAGCTGTGGCACAAACACGCCCACACGGGATTGGTGCCGATGGACTGCGGGGACGAGATGCCTCCTCCCCCCTCCTCAGCCAATCTTATGGTGGGTGGCAGGAGCCAGGTAAGTGCTTCGATGTCCTGGACTCAGCACGGCCACGGGGCTCGAGACCCCTCGATGTGGCACCTCAGGCTCTGCCCCGCCGCGAGGACCCACCCGCCGGTACGTCCGACGTGATTGTCCCCTTGGTCCCCCTCGCCCGGAGTTTGGGCACGTGGCTCGCGCTTTCCAACCCGTCGCGATGGCTGACCCAGGCCATCCGACTCGGCTACACGATTCAGTTCACCAGGCGCCTGCCCAGGTTCAGTGGCGTCCGCTTCACCTTGGTGAAGGGCGAGAACACCGCTACCTTGCGTGCGGAGATCACGACCCTTCTGCACAAGGGCGCAATAGAGCCTGTCCCTCCGGCTGAGATGAAGAAGGGGTTCTACAGCCCTTACTTCATCGTACCGAAGAAAGGCAGTGGGTTGCGACCTATCCTGGACCTGTGAGTACTGAACCGGGCTTTGCACAGACTCCCGTTCAAGATGCTGACTCAAAAAAACATTCTAACAAGCGTGCAGCATCAAGATTGGTTTGGGCGGTAGACCTGAAGGACGCATACTTTTACGTCTCGGTCTTACCTCGACATAGACCCCTTCTGCGGTTTGCCTTCGAAGGCCAGGCGTATCAGTACAAGGTCCTCCCTTTCGGTCTGTCCTTGTCCCCTCACGTCTTCACTAAGGTCGCAAAGGCAGCCCTTGCCCCGCTAAGGGAAGTGGGCATCCGCATCTCGATGACTGGCTAATCCTAGCTCACTCTCGAGATTTACTGTGCGCACACAGGGACATCATGCTCCGGCACCTCAGCCGACTGGGGCTTCGGGTCAACTGGGAAAAGAGCAAGCTCTCCCCAGTTCGTAGCGTCTCTTTTCTCGGTTGGAGTTGGACTCAGTCTCGATGACAGCGTGCCTCACGAGCAAGCGCGCACAGTCGGTGCTGAACTGTCTGAAGGCGTTCAGACGGAGGACAGCTGTTCCACTGAAATGTTTTCAGAGGCTCCTGGGGCATATGGCATCCTCAGCGGCGGCTATACCGCTCAGGTTGATGCATATGAGACCGCATCAGCACTGGCTTCAGACTCAAGTCCCGAGATGGGCATGGCACCATGGGACACATTGCGTGGTCATCACGCTGATCTGCCGCCACCTCTTCAGCCCTTGGACTGACCTTGCATTTCTACGGGCAGGGGTTCCCCTAGAGCAGGTCTCCAGGCGCGTCATGGTTACAACAGATGCCTCCAAGATGGGCTGGGGCACCCTATGCAATGAGGCACACAGCCACCGGCTCCTGGACTGGCCCATGGCTGCATTGGCACATCAACTGCCTCGAGTTGTTGGCAGTACTGCTCGCCCTGCGGAGGTTCCAGCCATTGATCCAGGGCAAGCACGTGTTGGTCCGGACGGACAACAAGGTGGTCTATGCTCCTGTTGATTGTCACAACTCGCCCGCCGTCTCCTCCTCTGGAGTCAGCAGCACCTCAAGTCGCTGCGAGCCACTCACATCCCGGGCGAACTCAACACCACAGCAGACGCGCTGTCTCGACAAGTTACGCTCAGGGGAGAGTGGAGACTCCACCCCCAGGTGGTCCAGCTGATTTGGAGTTGATTTGGTCGAGCACAGGTAGAACTGTTTGCTTCCCGGGAATCCTCCCACTGCCCGCTTTGGCACGTCCTGACCGAGGCACCTCATGGTATAGATGCACTGGCACACAGCTGGCCCCCTGGACTATGCAAATACGTGTTTCCCCAAGTGAGCCTACTTGCACAGACCCTGTGCAAGGTTAGGGAGGACGAAGGGAAGCAGATTGTCCTAGTAGCACCCTACTGGCCCAGACGTGGTTCTCGGATCTCACACTCCTCACGACAGCCCCCCCCCCTTGGCAAATTCCCCTGAGGAAGGACCTTCTTTCTCAGGGACGAGGCACCATCTGGCACCCACGACCAGACCTCTGGAATCTCCACGTCTGGCCCTTGGACGGGACGCGGAATACCGAAGTGGCCTACCACCCGCGGTAGTAGACACGATCACTCAGGCTAGGGCTCCCTCTACAAGGCACCTGTATGCCTTGAAGTGGCATCTGTTCGCTAAGTGGTGTTCTTCCGCGAGGACCCCCAGAGATGCACAGTTGGATCGGTGCTTTCCTTCCTGCAGGAGAGGCTGGAGGGGCGGCTGTCCCCCTCTACCTTGAAGGTGTATGGAGCCGTTATTTCAGCTCATCACGATGCAGTAGATGGTAAGTATTTCGGGAAGCACAACTTGATCATCAGGTTCCTGGGAGGTGCTAGGAGGTTGAATCCCTCCAAACCACACCTCCTTCGGGGTCTACTGGGAGCTCCCTTTGAGCCCTTGGAGTCAGCTGAGCTTAAAGAACTCTCTTTGAAGACTGCCCTCCTGACTGCGCTCACTTCCATCAAGAGGGTAGGGGACCTGCAGGCGTTCTTTGTCAGCGAATCGTGCCTGGAGTTCGGTCCGGGTTACTCTCACGTGATCCTGAGACCCCAACCGGGCTATGTGCCCAAGGTTCCCATGACCCCTTTTAGGGATCAGGTGGTGAACCTGCAAGCGCTGCCCCAGGAGGAGGCAGATCCAGCCTTGGCATTGCTATGTCCGGTGCAAGCATTACGCATCTATTTGGATCGCACGCAGAGCTTTAGAAGCTCCGAGCAGCTCTTTGTCTGCTTTGGATGGACAGCGGAAAGGAAGCGCTGTCTCCAAACAGAGGATCTCCCACTGGGTCATTGACACCATCGCGATGGCATATCAGGCTCAGGATGTGCCACCCCCTGTGGGGTTACGAGCCCACTCTACCAGGAGTGTGGCGGCCTCCTGGGCCCTGGCCAGTGGTGCCTCTTTGGCAGAAATCTGCAGAGCAGTGGGCTGGGCAGCACCCAACACCTTTGCAAGGTTCTACAATCTCCGGGTTGAGCCGGTCTCGTACCATGTATTGGCAGGCACGAGCAGGTAAGTTCCGGGACAGCTGGCTGGGTGTACCGCTTGCGCATAGCACCTTTCCCCTCCCTTGAGGTGAAGACGTGCACTCTTGACTTCCAGTCGTGTTCACAGACTGTGATTCCTGGATGACTTTCCTCCTTTGCCCTCTGGCAGTTTAGTTTGCGGAGAAACTCACTGCTGGCCCAGTACATGCGCTAATGAGGCCCTGTACTGAGGAAGGTGCTCCACATGTGCTGGATCCCTGAAGGTGACTCCATGTGATATCTTCCGCAAAATCATTTCCCTGTAGGTAAACTGCATCTTCCTTGGGCAGAGGCCCCTCTGCCCCCAGTCACCATGCTTTGTAGAAACTCCTCCCCCTTCGGGTAGGACCTACCATGGGACCTCTCCACATTACATACTTCTGACAAGACTCGGTAACACCATGTGATGTATTCCACTCAAAATCCCCCCCCCCCCCCCCATTTTGGGCAGGGTGTGGTCTCCGTGGTGTCTTCCCCTTGGGAGGGACACCCCCCGATGTAGACACTTATGGTTCCCAGTTGCTTAACAAATTCCACTCTTTTGGGGAGAAAAAAGAGGAAAAGAAGCCTCGGCTGGGCTAGCCTGTCCCTGTTGTTGGGCAGTCGACTTGTACCTGAAGGACCGTTCGACACTCATAAGAGCGTCGGGGGAAGTTACATGACAGCCTGGTGCTCTGGCTACGAGGCACACAGCGGTCTGCCCGTCTCGCACTGCAAGTTCACGTAACACAGTTCAGATAGTTGTGGCGTTTTGTATAGGGACCCCTAGTGTCACTACATCGACACAACGTCAAGTGAGTGACAGATAGGGAACATCATGGTTACTTTCGTAACCTCCGTTCCCTGATGGAGGGAACGAGAAATTGTGTCCCTCTTGCCACAACACTGAACTATCCGCTGAAATGGCCGGGACCTGGTCTCAGCTCTTCAGCACAAAACCTGAATGAGTGGTTGCATACCAGCTCCTTTTATACCCGTATATCCGGGGGAGTGGCATACAAATTCCATTCGCTAATTCCCTTTGGCCTTTTTTGGTGTTTGGGGCTCCCAAGAGTGACCCCTAGTGTCACTACATCGACACAACGTCTCGTTCCCTCCATCAGGGAATGGAGGTAACTATGACGTTTTTTTCTCATGTTATGACCATTGGCTGTTTTACTGGATTTACTAATTTTTGGATAACCCTTTGTTTTGTTTGACTGATTGTTTGGTATATTGGATTTAACCGCCTGCTTATTGACTACGTCTATCTGCCTGCCGATTTGGATTGTTTGCTTGTGTTCTCTAATAAACGTCCTGCACATGGATCCTAACACCGTCTCCATGGCCAGTTCATTACACCTGTGGGGAAATATGCGTTTCTTGAAGAAACACTATATCATATTTCTTACGTTTAAGAAGAGAAATAACCTTCCTTCTTTTTATGGGGTGCCCCAACCCATTCACATTCTATGTGGTGAGAGACAATCCACTCATATTAACATTTGACATTTTGACATACAAGAAAAAATAGATTGTGTGTCAAAAACAAAATTATAAAGACCACATTCCAATATTAGAGCAACGATCAAACCCTGAACTTCCCCCAGAACCAAACAAACAGAAAAAAGAAAAACGTGCGCATTAACCCCGTGCACGACAGCGCCAACTGGCGTCCATCCCTCTAAACTCAAACAGTCCATTTACGCCTACGAGAGCCCCCGCAAACTTTTGCCATCAGAATGCTCAAGTCTGGTGTTTCTATAAAAATGTTGTGAGACAGAATTACACAACAAAAGATAATCTATAAAACAAACTCCAGCCAATAGGTGGAATAAACACAAATAACGTGTAGATTCATCCACATAACTGTCCCGAAGGTGTGTTCCTCCACAAAACAAACTCCAGCCACTACGTGGAACCAGCAAAAAAAAAAAACAGCTCATTTTCCTCAGACAGTCAAACAAATGTCTTTGACTGCCACATGAGTTCAACAAATGACCTAATCACTTCAATGTCTTGCAAGAAATACTCCACAAAACAAACTCCAGCCAATAGGAGGCATAAGCAAAAAGAATGTGTAGATTCATCCACAACGCTGTCCTGAAGGAGTGTTATTCCACAAAACAAACTCCATCTGCTAGGCGGAACCAGCACAAAAAAAAAAAAAAAAAAAAAAAGGAGCTCAGTTCCTTGAACAGTCTAGTGAATGTTCAGTGAGTCAGGCCCACTTGGCTGCAAAGTGAGTACCACAAAATAACTTACTCACTCCATTGACTTTATGAAGGACAATGCTTGCTGTGGGCATGTGAATGTTTTACGGCCATCCTTAGCATCTATTCTCAATTTGGCAAGGAACATCAGTGCAAAAGTGACCTTCCATTGATGTAAGAGTTTCTTGCATTCCTTGAATTGATCACATTTCTCTCTTGTTGAATTTGCAAAGTCTGGAAACAAGAAAATGCTGTGGTTTTTCCAAGAAAGCCTTCCTTTACTCCTCGCCTCACGTAACACAAGATCTTTATCGGATGATCTCAGAAATTTGGCCAGAATTGTTCAGGGCCTTTCTCCCTCAGTGTATTGCCAAGCACGGTACCCTGTGAGCTTGCTCGATTTCCAGCTTATGGACTGTTATGTTGAGCAGACTCGGAAAGAGTCCGTCCTAGAATTCCACCATATTCTGACCCTCTGCTCCCACAGGAATTCCAACAATATGGACGTTAATTCACCTTCTACAATTCTCCACATCCTCCAGCTTCTCCCAGATGCACTCCAAATCCACCTTGGTTGCGGATTAGCAGATAATTACCTCTCCGATGACTCCTGATAATCAATCCTTTTCTCGACATCCCCCACTCTTGTAACCACCTCAGTGAATTTTGTCTCCATGGCTGTGATCGATCGACGTATTACAGCAAGATCCTCCAAGCCAGCATCGATCTTCGTCAGCATTGCCGACAAGTTAAAAAATTCTCGCCGAATTTCCCGCACTTCACCGGCCAAATGAAGATTTTGAATTCTTTGACACATTGTCTTCCTAGAACAGTTATGGAACAGGGTGTATCGAATCTCACCAGTTTATGACAATAGTAGTGTTAAAACTAGCAAGGTGCACATAGCTCGCCGTTCACACGTCTGAACCTCGCATGGCATCACGTTCCAACAACTCTAATATTTAAAATATTTTTTCCCTTTCATGGTAACTATGGATGAAAAACATTACTCAAAACATCTCTTTTAAAGAGAAAATAAGACTCTGACATCATATATTTACACTTGTGCTCGTCTTCTAATGACTTGAGAGATTTCAGAAGACATGACAGCATTTCTGGTAAGTGAACATAGTGACGGTGCATTGTGAGATTTTTAGGGAACACAGTGTACTGGAAAGATTTTGCAAATGATACAGCCCTTAAAATGGCCGACTCCCTGATCAGTGCCCTGACTACTGAACTAGGGAGCTGATTGAGATACACCCATGGACTCGGATGTACGTCATTGCTTACGTTGTGCGAATGCCCACTACTGGCGGAACTCGTGCAATGGGTTTAACTTGAACACCCTAAGCCCTTATAGAGTTCTGCAATGGCCTTAAAATGAAACCCAAACCTGACCTTACCTGGCCCGAACGATACTGTCAGATTTTAAGCCCGAGCCCGAACTAAACACAAAATCACTTACTATCTAATTTCATCTCCTAGCAAGTATTGTTGCAATAGGTTGTATTATATGAATGCATATAGGCAATATTCATAACAGTATTGAAACATTAAACATACAGTTTTAACAAGGCATTACAGGCCATCAGTACACTAGAGCAGAAGGAAAAAAAATGTATTGACTTACCGTTTATTCGCTGAAAATTCACTGGGTGCATAACAATCTGGAATAAAATAAAACACTGCAACAGTCCCCCTATGCAGCCTGAACTTGTTTAGAATGTTGAATATTTGTGACACCTGCACTGAAAACAATCTAGACCCAGCGCAAAGAATGTCTTGAAATGCATTTTTGACAATTTGAAGTTATTTTTAACTAGACACGGTGTTTAAAATGTTCCGATCCTTACTTGAGATGCTGAAGAAAAAGCAAGACACGGTGCAAATGTCAAAGACATTGTCCAGCATGAGTTTAGCAGTGAGAAAACAGAACAGATGCACGCAAAAACACATTCTGCCCCTAACTCGTCCGTTCGTGAGTGTCTGTGAGTGAGAGTGTGTGTGAAACAAGTTCGGTAAGCCTGTTTATTTTTTCATTAATTACAAACCTGAACCCGAAATCCTACTTGAAAAACTTACTTGAAACCCGTCGGGTTCTTGGGTCCCGTCAGGCCCGGGTCGGGATGCAGACCTCTAAGCCTTTAATCACTAGAAGGACGTTGAAGGCTGATGTCAATTTGTAGAATTACTTAGTGATTTTTGCACCTGAAAAGACAAAGTTTTCAGGAATTGATGCAGTCACAGGTTCAGGTAAAGTTTAGTTGTAATTTCAGAGGCTTTTGTATAAATCTTGCCTGTTAAGAAAACAGATAAATATTTAAAGGTGCATTCAGTAATTTTTCCCTCATTAAAAAAAATGCAACTTTTTTAACTTTAAGTTCTCTTTTACTATAAATTATCCTACCTGCCCAGTAGGTGGCGATATGCACGAAGAATGCAAATCGGCAAACAGATAAATATTTAAAGGTGCACTCAATAAGTTTTCCCTCATTAAAAAAAATGCAACTTTTTTAACTTTAAGTTCTTTTTTACTATAAATTATCCTACCTGCCCAGTAGATGGCAATATGCATGAAGAATGCAAATCGGCAAAAGCAAAGAAGAATATTGTGAAAGTGAAAGTGGAGATTGATAGTAAAAAAAGGGATGCATATCACTTCACTTTAAACAACCACTTTTTTTTTGAAACGCCATTTTTGAAGTCTGTTCCACATAGTTAAGTGGGTAAGGGAAGTTTCTGTTGACAGACCCACAACTCCTAGATATTGAGTAGCTCCATATCCCACAATGCAACTCCATTGTGAAATTTCCATTGCTATAACTACCCCACCCCCAAACAACTCTATTGTATGACGGAAGTAAAGGGTGGTCAGTTGAGCAGTTTAGAAAAGTTATATTGAGATTTAACAGCATAATACTTTTAGCTACCTTAAACTGACTGTTTGTTACACAGCCATAGGCTATATGTTAATTGTAATGTTACCATAATGTTATTCCATTTTTGTAAAACTTGATTAATCCTTTCTAACAATTAATTCCAATAAAAAAATATTGTTTCTCACACACACCTATCATATCGCTTCTGAAGACATGGATTTAGCTACTGGAGTCTTATGGATTAGTTTCATGCTGCCTTTATATGCTTTTGGAGCTTCAGAGTTCTGATCACCATTCACTGCATTGTATGCACATACAGAGCTGAGATATTCTTGTAAAAATCTTTGTTTGTGTTCAGCAGAAGAAAGAAAGTCATATATATCTGAGTTGGCATGAGGGTGAGTAAATGATAAGATAATTTTAATTTTTGGATGAACTATCCTTTAAGCTAGGATAGGAGAAAGTATTTAAATGTAAAAAAAAAAAAAAAAAAAAAAGAAAAAAAGCACACACTTGACATTTAAGGAACGGTAATTTAAAATAATTTTCCAGGTTCAATACAAGTTAAGTTCAACTGACAGCATTTGTGGCTTAATGCTGATGACCACAAAAAAAACAAAAAAACAAAAAAACAAACAAAGCGAAAATCAAAGTTACAGTGAGGTACTTACAGTGGAAGTGAATGGTGCCTATTTTTGGTCAATTTAAAGGCAAAAATGTGAAGCTTATAATTTTATAAAATCACTTGCATTAATTCTTCTGTTAAAACTTGTGTATTATTTGAGATGTAAAGTTTCAATTTTTGCTTATTTTGCTTTAAAGAAAAGGAGGAATTTAATTAATTAATTAAAATCTAAATTAATTATTGTGGTAATCAACATTAAGCCACAAATACCGTCGACTTGTATTAAACCCTGAATATTCCTTTAACACACATTTTTGATGATTTTTAAATAAACCATCTCACCTCCATGATGCAGGACACTGGCACACAAATGTCTGTCTCCCGATATTCCTCAAATATGCTGTACTTCACTGCCTTGATGTTTCTGTCTGACCCGTCCCATTTAAAAGGATTTGCCCTTCCCTTTTACCAGTAGATGTAGAATTAGTAGGGAGCACTTGTCTGGTACTCTTCCCTTTTGCATATACTGTAACACACTCATACACAACAGAGCCTGTCATTTGGTTCAGTAAGTACATTTAAAATAAAAGCTGGGTTTGTGTGTGTTTGTTTGTTTTTAGTTTGATGTAAATTATAGAATCACTCCACTTACAGAGACAGTAGCAAAGATGCACAGATGAAATCTTGAATTGTGTGATTTGATCCAAAGTTAATACCATCTGCACATTTCTGATCTTAAGAGAATTAGGCCTACATTTGTTTGGTTTTTCAGACATTGTTTAATTACAGTTTAGATTGATGAGGCCTCACTCAGTTGATCAGATGTGCTTGTCCGCTTTGGCCAATGCAGAAATTCTGGTGTGTGTTATTCACCCAGAGAATTTCTCAACATGACTAATCAATGTCCTTAGCAGAGAATATAATATTTTGTGTAAGGGTAAATGACCTGACAGTCATTATTTTTCCAGAGTTATTAAAAAATAAAATGCATTAAAAAAAGTAAATCATAGAAAAAATTATTTTAATACACATCTATGATAAACATTAAATTTCTACATTTTATTTAGATCATTTTTGTGGGGCTTAAAGTAAAAAAATTTCTAGATGGTCTAGTTGTCCAAAGATGTGTTTGAAAAATTATTTTTGAAAATATTGACTAAGTTGAATACACTTATGTTATTTGTGCCATTCTTGAGTCATTATATTATTATTATTATTTATTTATTTTTTATTTTTTTTGGTCAAATGGTATAATTATAATTATGTTTTATTTTTTAATGTATGAAAACAACACAAATTCAAAGATTACATTTCAAAGACTTCACCCATGCATTTTAAACTACACTTTTAAAATCTCCATTTCTGTATGTAATGGGATAGGCCAGACCACAGGACAGAAGCTCTTCATCTATCTGTATGCCTCAAAGAGCACAGTACACACTAACTCAGTAGTTGCAATGAGCCCACAGCGACCAAGCAGGGGGGAATGAAAGGCACAGGGCGCAAGCGTCAAAAAGAGAAGCAACCCCAAGGAGAAGTGAGAAAGGCTTCTTTTTGGGGAGGCCTGTTTTGTTTAGAGTTGGTGAAGCACAACTACAAAGATGTTGTGGGGTACTACCTTTGAAATTTTCCAAGGAAAATGATTGTCGGTTAAACCGCCCCCAAAACACCACTCTCTGGCAAACGGAGGAAGCATGACCTATGACCCCCTGTATGAAAGTACAGCGAGACATACCCCTCTATACCAACCTAAGCTCACCCCGCCCCACTTTCACCCCCTTTGCTCCACCTCATTCAAGCAAAAGAGAGAGAGAGAGAAAAGTAAGAAAGAGTGAAATTCATGTCATTCATTTTGCTTCTCATCTCTCCCTCTCTCTCTCTCTCTCATGGCTGGGAGGGTGAGCTGTGTCTTAGGAGTCAAGAATTCAATTAGTTAAAAAACAAGAAAGAAAGCAAGACAAGAAAGAGTCTGCAACAATAAAGCGATAACGGACAGAATGTGCGTTCCCACACGTTAAATACAAGACGCTTACTACTGAAAGCACAGCATGGGAGCTATAGCCTCTGACTGCAGGTGGTGGCCTGAATAATTGCAGTCAATATGCCCCTTCTATGCAAGCTTTGCACAAGCAGATCATTACACACATGCCACATACAGGTGTTCTCCAGGCGCATTTGAGATGGAAACTTTTGTTATTCCCTAAAAAACATTTTTGCTTAGAAGTTAGTCTCTGCTTGTGTAATGCACAACTGGCTGTGTTCTCTCTTAACCAGGAGTTAGACTGTCAACATAATGATTTGAACAGTCTAGCTTTGTTAAAATTTGTTCAGATACATTTTAAATGCCCTCAGTACTATATGAGTTTCAGACAGTGATGACTTAAAGACGATTACTTACTTTGTATAACTTTTATATGTTTCCATAGTACACAAACCTTACAGGTGTGTGTTAGGGGTAGGAATTAGAAGATACGATAATAATTCTGTAGTGGATTGCAATTCAAAACTGATATATTACGATCATTTAATTGCTTGTTTATCATTCATCTTCATTGGACTTCGGTGCTTTGGGCAATACATGCTGAACTTCCTGCTTTAATTCATCATAGAGCCATAGAAGTAGCATGGAACATAGACACATCAGTGTCCGATGATAAAAACAACAACAATTGGGAATAGTGTAACTTGGTTCCAACGTACTTATCAAAATACAAAACAATTCTTGCAGTCTAGCTATATGATGGATCTGTAAATACAGTAGTTGAGTGTTCATTGGCCAAATGCCACAGTAGGTTTTGTTTTCTCTCAAATTTGAGTGGTTGTCTGTCACTTTTTTCTCAAAAATATTAATGTGAAAAATATAACAAACAAAAAAAATATTCTTGGTATGAGAATATCAATACAGTATTGTGAGGTAAAATATTGCAATACTTTGCAATATTATATTTATTTTTTATTTTTGCCCTCGACCTCTAGTGTGTCTGAACATCTCAAATATAGCAGCATAGCAGCCTGCAGCTCCAAATGGGAAGAGAATGGGTATTTAAAAAATACGATTGTAAATTCCAGATGGAAATAACAGTGCTAGCGCAAGGGGCGCAGAAATTATCTAGGTCATCATAGCTTTGTGATGCACCTTGTCATGTTATTAGAGACAGGTGACTATTTATAAGCCGTTACACACAAGGCCATGTCTGCGTAACTGGTTGCTGACTTTCTCATGGATTTTTTTGTGTAATTTTCGTCTAAATTGACATGGGGCTGTTCCATTCCACTAAGCTAAAGGTGGTGTGTGGAATGTTCCTTTGACCTCAGATGCAGGGGACATGAACAGAAAGCCAAAAGGTCTGTGAACTCGGGTGTGAGCTGAACGGGGGGTGGGGGGGTGGGGGGTGGTTGGGTAGGAGGGTCGGCATAGAGAGGGAAGGAGAAAGACCCTGTCTATTGTCCTCCTCCAGCCAATATAAATACATCATAACCCTTTTCAATTCAAACATATTTAGAGACTAAGATGAAAGCACTTTAACATCCCCTTGAACAAAGCCAGGGGTCAGCTATAACAAATGAACAACATCCACTGCAAGGCTGATGTATGGGGGGTTAAACTCCCTTTGAACCCTGTCATTACCCATGTGCTTTTGGGAGAAACTGATGCATTCGGATTTAATAGATTTATTGTAAAATATTTTCCAAATTAATAATAGTCAGAATTGTCTAATTCCAGAGGCTATTTAAATTACATTTTAATTTAGGATTTTTTAAATATTTTGTTGATTAGAAATATTTGTTTTAACCCTTATATTGTGTTCTGGTCAAAACCAGAACCAAATATATATATTTTTTTATTTTCTATTTTTTTTTTTTTTTTTTTTTTTTTTAAACTGTTGTATATTGCATCCAGTTGGAATAAAATTACATGACTTTGTTTACATAGGGCATCTGAACACAAATTTTTTTTAGATCATTTTCATAAAATTGTAATGGTTTTATTTCACTTTGTTACACCTGTGGTTTTCCCGGTCTAAAGTGACCGGCCATTGGAAATTAATGGATTAGACTACAAAGTACAGAAATATTAAGTGTTCACGAGCATCCCAGTCCTTTAGATGAGCACAAATGTGGATGTGTGTTTGCACACACAAAGTACTTGGACATGTGTATACAATCACACACACACACAACGTGTGTTGAGTGCCCTTTTGTGCATCGTTTTTCATGTTCACTCGTTGAGGAATATTTCAAGATCTACTTATCATATTATGTTTGGGCTAATTTGAATTGGGATAGTCTGCTTTAGGTTATAATATGTCATTGTTTATGTTATATATGTTTCAGGAAGTAATAAGGAAGAACATGACAAAAAAACACTCATGTTTATTTTATGTGTGCCAGTGGGAATTTCATAAATTAATACTCACTGGAGTTTGGCCTCTGAGTGAAACAAATGCTCATTGCATATTACTAATTGAGATCTTTCCAACAAAATATCACATATGGCTATCTTTTTTATGTTTTTACCAACTCTGAATTTAATAATTGTGGTAACAAATTTGCAAATTATGAGAACAAAACAGTTCTAAACAGTTTTTGTCAGCAAATTTAAAAAGCATTATTTAATTTAATTGCATTGATAAAATGGCATCTATTTTGTTTAGATCAAGCAAGTGGTTATTAATTTATGACATAAGTATTATTATTTATTTAATTTTTTTTCTGCAGGGAGTGCAGAAAAAGCTCAGTTCAATGAATCCTTCTGTCAATAAAAAAATATATTTTTTAAATATATATTAAAACAGAAGTACCCTTATTTGCTACACTTCAATTTACTAACAAATGTACTAACAAATTGATGCTATTTAAAGGGGCAATCTATTAACTATATGATCATCTCTTTAAAAATCAGAAATATTTAACTGACACAAACAATTAGGATCTCAATTGGGATACCAACAGGAACAAATAATTTTACACTTAACTATAATGAAGTTACAACAAAAACACCCTCAATCAAAAACAGCAGCATTTAACTGAACATTTATTTGACTGGAAAAAAGAAGATGTAAAATGTTTCACAGGGACTGTGGTGAATCAGTTTTTTAAATGAAATCTGAACTGTCTGAATAAACCGATTCTCTAAAATTAATCTTTTGATTTTCCAACCAGAGACGAGAGAGAGAAATTACATTCTAGGAGATCATCCTAGAATATTTGATTCCCCTGCTTAAAAAACCTATGCTTGGTAGCTGGTCTAAGCTGGTTTAAGTGCTTGACCCACTTTACTACAAGTTGGTAGGGACCTGTAAGACCATCGTGCTCGAGTGGGTTAGAGTTGGTAAACTACCATGAATCCAGCTACCATGTTTCAAAAACCAGCTTGACCATTTTAAGTTGCTATGACCTGGTTTTTCCAGCAGGATAACCTAAGTTCACTTAGTTGTAAAGTTGCATGCATAATAAAATGTAATAAAAAATATATAGCAATACAGTATTTTATCACAATACATCACACTTCTTGCGGAAAAATTATTTGCATCAGTATTTTAGCTCAAAGCTGTCAATGTTGTTTTTGTTATTGGTTAAAAGAGTACTGTTTGCATTAGGTATGTTAATATTAAACCTTTTCTTTATGTACTTTTAGCTTGCATTCTACCTGCAAATAAACAAATAACAAAACGTCATGGTTACTTTCGTAACCTCCGTTCCCTGATGGAGGGAACGAGACGTTGTGTCGATGTAGTGACTCTTGGGAGCCCCAAACACCTCTGCTTTTTTGAAAAAGGCCAATGGGAATTGGCGAGTGGAATTTGCATGTCACTCCCCCGGACATACGGGTATAAAAGGAGCTGGTATGCAACCACTCATTCAGGTTTTGTGCTGAGGAGCCGAGACCAGGTCCCGGCCATTTCAGCGGGGTAGTTAAGCATTGTGGCAAGAGGGACACAACATCTCGTTCCCTCCATCAGTTACGAAAGAAACCATGATGTTCCCTATCTGTCACTCACTCGACGTTGTGTCGATGTAGTGACACTAGGGGTCCCTATACAAAACGCCACAACTATCTGAACTGTGTTACGTGAACCGGCAGTATGTGACGGGCAGACCGCTATGTGCCTCGTATCCAGCGCACCAGGCCGTCATATAACCTCCCCCAACGTTCTTATGAGCGTTGAACGGTCCTTCAGGAACAAGTCGACTGCCCAACAATAGGGACAGGCTAGCCCAGCCGAGGCCTCTTTTCCTCTTTTTTCTCCCCAAAAAGAGTGGAATTTGTTAACCGACTGGGAACCATAAGTGTCTACGTCGGGGAGTGTCCCTCCCAAGGGGAAGACACCGCGGAGACCACACCCCGCCCAAAAAGAGGGGGGTGGGTATTTTGAGTGGAATACGTCACATGGTCTTGTCGGAAGTATGTCATATGAAGAGGTCCCTTGGTAGGTCCTACCCGAAGGGGGAGGAGTTTCTAAAAAGCATGGCGACCGGGAAAAGATTTTGCGGAAGATATCACATGGGGTCACCTTCGGAGAACCAGCACATGTGGAGCACTTACCCCGCTAAGGGAAGCGGGCGTCCGCATCCTCAACTATCTCGACGATTGGCTAATCCTAGCTCACTCTCAAGAGTTGTTGTGCGCACACAGGGACCTCGTGCTCTGTCACCTCAGCCGACTGGGGCTTCGGGTCAACTGGGAAAAGAGCAAGCTCTCCCCGGTTCAGAGCATCTCTTTTCTCGGTTTGGAGTTGGACTCAGTCTCGATGACGGCGTGCTTCACGAACGATGCTGAACTGTCTGAAGGCATTCAGATGGAGGACTGCGGTTCCACTGAAACTTTTTCAGAGGCTCCTGGGGCATATGGCATCCTCAGCGGCGGCCACACCACTTGGGTTGAGGCATATGAGATCGCTTCAGCACTGGCTTCAGACTGGAGTCCCGAGATGGGCATGGCACCACGGGACACATCGCGTGGCCATCATGCCGATCTGTCGCCGCCTCGTCAGTCCTTGGACCGACCTTGCATTTCTACAGGCAGGGGTTCCCCTACAGCAGGTCTCCAGGTGCGTCATGGTTACAACAGATGCCTCCAAGATGGGCTGGGGTGCCGTGTGTAATGGGCACACAGCCACCAGCTCCTGGACTGGCCCACGACTGCGTTGGCACATCAACTGCCTAGAGTCGTTGGCAGTACTGCTCGCCCTGCGGAGGTTCCAGCCGTTGATCCAGGGCAAGCACGTGTTTGTCCGGATGGACAACACAGCGATGGTAGAGTACATCAACCGTCAAGGTGGTCTATCCTCCTGTTGCATGTCACAACTCGCCCGCCGTCTCCTCCTCTGGAGTCAGCAGCGCCTCAAGTCGCTACAAGCCACTCACATCCAGGGCGACCTCAACACCGCAGCTGACGCGCTGTCACGACAAGTTACCCTCAGTGAAGTGTGAAGACTCCACCCCAGGTGGTCCAGCTGATTTGGAGTCGATTCGGTCGTGCACAGGTAGACCTGTTTGCTTCCCGGGAATCTTCCCACTGCCCGCTTTGGTATACCCTGATGAGGCACTCCTCGGTATAGATGCGCTGGTACATAGCTGGCCCCCTGGACTATGCAAATATGCATTTCCCCCAGTGAGCCTACTTGCACAGACCCTGTGCAATTTCAGGGAGGACGAGGAGCAGATCGTCCTAGTAGCACCCTACTGGCCCACCCAGACATGGTTCTTGGATCTCACGCTCCTCACAACAGCCCCCCCCCCCCCCCGGCGAATTCCCCTGAGGAAGGACCTTCTTTCTCAGAGATGGGGCACCATCTGGCACCTGTGACCAGACCTCTGGAATCTCCACATCTGGCCCTTGGACGGGACGCAGAAGACCTAAGTGGCCTACCACCCGCGGTGGTAGACATGATCACTCAGGCTAGGGCTCCCTCTACGAGATGCCTGTATGCCTTGAAGTGCCGTCTGTTCGCTAAGTGGTATTTTTCCTGACACGAAGACCCCCAGAGATGTGCAGTCGGATCGGTGCTTTCCTTCCTGCAGGAGAGGCTGGAGGGGCGGCTGTCCCCCTCCACCTTGAAGGTGTATGGAGCCGCTATTTTGGCTCATCATGATGCAGTAGATGGTAAGTACTTGGGGAAGCACGACTTGATCATCAGGTTCCTGAGAGGAGCTAGGAGGTTGGATCCCTATAGACTGCACCTCGTCCCCTCGTGGGACCTCTCTATAGTCCTTTGCGGTCTACGGGGAGCTCCATTTGAGCCCTTGGAGTCAGCTGATCTTAAGGCACTCTCCTTGAAGACTGCGCTCACTTCCATCAAGAGGGTAGGGGACCTGCAGATGTTCTCTGTCAGCGAATCGTGCCTGGAGTTCAGTCTGGGTTACTCTCGTGTGATCCTGAGACCCCGACCGGGCTATGTGCCCAAGGTTCCCACGACCCCTTTTGGGGATCAGGTGGTGAACCTGCAATCTTGATGCCGGACACTCGCTAGAATGCATTTTTGCATCAGCATCTTGAATGGGAGTCTGTGCAAAGCCCAGTCCAGTACTCGCAAGTCCTGGATTGGTTGCAACCCACCGCCTTTCTTCAGTACGATGAAGTAAGGGCTGTAGAACCCTTTCTTCATCTCAGCTGGAGGGACAGGCTCTATCACGCCCTTGCGCAGAAGGGTCGCGATCTCTGCACGCAAGGTAGCGGCATTCTCGCCCTTCACCGAGGTGAAGCGGACGCTGCTAAACCTGGGCGGACGCCTGGCGAACTGAATCGCGTAGCCGAGTCGGACGGTCCGGGTCAGCCATTGCAACGGGTTGGAAAGCGCGAGCCGCGCGCCCAAATTCCGCGTCCATTCTAGCCCGACGCTCTCGGCCACCCGGGAAAGCATGTGCGTCATTTCCGCATCGGCCTGAGACTGGGCGACCATTCCCGAAGGAGGAAGCCCAGCCGAAACCTCTGCATTCGACTGGACGAGCCCGCTCTTCGATGCTGTGCTTGAGAACTCATCGTCTTCCCGGGATCCGAACAAGAGGTCGAACTCCCCTGAGACGAGCTGGTGGTCTCATCCAAGTGCCCAACCGGGGCAAGCGAGCATACTGGGGAATGGGAGGTCCGTGGGGGGATACCCAGCGGAGGTGGTCCCATTGATGTCCCCAAATCGTCCCCAGTGCTAACCAACGTGGCCTCAAACCTGTAGGTAGATGGATCAGTGCGGGGAGCCGCTGGGGTGGCTTGCTTTCTTACGAAACCGCAACGTTGCCATGGTCATGTTCTCGCAATGAGGACATGACCCATCCATGAACGATGTCTCCGCATGGGCAGCGCCCAGACACATAAGACAGCGATCGTGGCCGTCAGAAGCGGAGAGATAACGACCGCAACCAGGAATAACACACAAATGGAAAGACATCTTTAAAAAGACGTTCCGTGTGTGCCACTCTTTTTGTGAATGAAAATATACTCTTTTAGAATATATTCTCTTTTTGCACTCTGCCGAAGCGCCCAGGGGCGTTCTCTGCACTCCACAGGTGCAGAGGGGGAGAAGCCGCTGAAATGCGCCGTAAATCCAGCAGTTTTGAGGTGCGTCTTTGGAGGGAATTGAATTCAGTGCAATGAATACAACCGCTTGGCTCCGAAGAGAAAATCTGAATGAGTGGTTGCATGCCAGCTCCTTTTATACCCATATGTCTGGGGGAGTGGCATGCAAATTCCACTTGCCAATTTCCATTGGCCTTTTTTCAAAAAAGCAGAGGTGTTCGGGGCTCCCAAGAGTGACCCCTAGTGTCACTACATCGACACAACATCGAGTGAGTGACAGATAGGGAAATACACTTATTGAGCACTTTAGGAACACCTGCACACCTACTTATTCATGCAATTATCTAATCAGCCAATCGTGTGACAGCAGTGCAGAAGATAAAATCACGCAGATACGGGTCAGGATCTTCAGTTAATGTTCACATCAACCATCAGAATGGGGGAAAAATGTGATCTCAGTGATTTCAACCGTGGCATGATTGTTGGTGCCAGACAGGCTGGTTTGAGTATTTCTGTAACTGCTGATCTCCTGGGATTTTCACGCACAAGAATAAAAAACATCCAGTGAGTGGAAGTTCTGCAGATGGAAACTCCTTGTTGATGAGAGAGATCAATGGAGAATGGCCTGACTGGTTCGAGCTGACAGAAAGGCTACGGTAACTCAGATAACCACTCTGTACAATTGTAGTGAGCAGAATTGCATCTCAGAATGCACAACTCATCAAACCTTGAGGTGGATGGGCTACAACAGTAGAAGACCATGTCTGGTACTTTATTAGGACCATAGTGTTCCTAATAAAGAGCTCAGTGATTGTATATGCAAAAAAAAATTTTTTTTTAAATGTAACAATAATATTTGAGGGATCTTTTAAAAACAGCATATGGAATGCTCAGGCACATTTCTAGTGATGCGTGCAGTTGGTACGAAAAGCGTTTGCGGTGGTCTTGACCAAATATGTGTGGTTGCTTGTGTTGGTTTGGCCCTAACAATGTTGTTACTGTGGAGTTCCTCTCCCAGCAGGGGCTGAATTAAAGTTTGTGTGACCCCAGCACTAATTTCATGCTGCACAGTTCCTCGAATAATGATGTCAGCTGATTAGGTTACCAAAATAGTTTTGTTGGCAGTGAACTCCTGACATGTTCTAATGATCCTAAGGCGTGCTGGGGTTTTTTGGGGCAGAGAAGTTGGGGTCCGGAGTGGGTAGCATGGGGCAGGGGGTTTGGAGGGAGATTGTGTGCATGGTCTTTGCTTTTGGCGGGGGGGGGGGTGTAAAGGTCGAGGGAATGTGGAGCCACATTAGGCGAGAGAGAGGCTTTGACCTTTTACAGCTATAATATCACTAGGAGTCCCTTTCAGATCAATCAGAACTTGTCTGGGAGACAAAAATATATTTAATTGTGGTGTTCTATTTTTCCCTTTTTCACTCGTTCCCTTGTGTTTTTTCACATCGGAATCATTGAGGGATAAGTAATTGAAGTAATAGAAAGTAATAAGGTCTGGGAAGAGAGAGCTTTGGACTTGCCCCTGTTGTATCTTGTGTCACACGGGTTCAAAGGTCAGGCAGCCTGCATATTGTATTAGGGCACACAGCCTTCATTGGGGCAAATGAGTTTACCCAACAGTAAAAATGTTAAAATGCCAGCACTGGCCAGGCGAGTTGAATATGGTTGATGGGCCACTGCTAACTGGGTTGACAGCTGCCATGGCTGTCTTTGCCAATATGCTTGGGCCCTCAATGAACAAACCAACTGAAGCCATCACAGACGAAAATGCACGTTCCCTCAACTTTACTAGCATTCTCTCTTTTCTCTCTCTCCCTCTCTCTTTGTTTTTAAGTTGTTGTTTTTTCTCCTTGGTCTTCAAGCATTCACACCAAAAATGGCTTCATATCAATCTTCGAACAAAGCTGTTTTATTTTACATATGGTGCTGGGCACACATTCTTGAGCGCCGCCATGTAAAGATCATATGACCTGCCTAAAATTACTCTCTTTATCTCGATAATCCCATTTAATTAGACATTTACACTAAGGGGGAAAAAACTAATTTCTATAATGCCATTGTTAACTGAGAGCTGTTTTTGCTCGATGCAGCATCCTCACCGCTAGGTGTGAGCATACATAAATAGCAGTATTACTGAGTGCATCTTTAAATTGTGTGGCACTATTTGTTTAATTTATATTTAAGAAATTAAACTTTTCTCTTCATGCAATTAATCAAGTCCTGGTCTTAAAACAACTGTAATGCACACCTCTTCATTCAAGTCTTACTGTCTCTGCTCACTTGTGTGGGTGTGTTTGTGAGAGCAAGAGAGATGAAGGGTCACTGTCCCTCTCTGTTTTTGTGCTGGGGGTTCGGAGTTGGACACCAGGCACTACAGAGCTTATTCACACAGGCT
Organism: Myxocyprinus asiaticus; assembly: GCF_019703515.2. NCBI lineage: Eukaryota > Metazoa > Chordata > Actinopteri > Cypriniformes > Catostomidae > Myxocyprinus > Myxocyprinus asiaticus. Next base: position 20,071,255 of record NC_059364.1, on the reverse strand, counting down.
GGTTGTTAATTTGAGGCCACACTGGTATTCCATTGTGAAGCCCATTTCTTTGGTTGATGTTAGTGGGAGGGCAAAGAGCCCCCTGCTCTTTCTCTGGGTTTTTCTCTGGAGGTATGAAAGTATGTGAGAGTGGGAGATGCAGAAAGGAGATAGTCAGTCAATAGCTTTGTGATTTGTTTGTAGTGTGTTTTTATATGTCTTTTGCTAGGTAGGTTTAAAGCAATAAGCCGTGAGAGACTGTGAGTTACAGTGATTTCACTATGGGTAAAGGATGCTCTTAAGGGTGCCTTAAATCCCTTTATTCGAGGTAAAAATCATTAACACACTTGTGTGGCCTATTGCTTTTATAAAATTGTGGCAACAGCACAATGAATAAAAAAACACTGTTCAGAAAATAGTTACATTTATTATGAATAATTATCATAATGGACCCCTTTTTTATATTTCCGGGCTTGATATGTGGAAGTAGACTATAGCTGGGCTAACTTCTACAGCGGTGAATGGGGTACCGCAGAAAATATATATTTTTGGCATTCCAATTTGCTTCAACAGCCCCAAAAAAAAAAAAAATAAACTCCACTAGTAAATTTTCATAACTTTCCAAAAGAGAGAAAACAATTAGAGAGATGGATTACGGAAGTCAGAAGAGAGAAAGATGCCAAATTTAATGTCACTCACACAGCAGCTGTATTTGAAACTCCATCACAACTATGTTGACTTTTTTATTATTATTAATGCCAGGGAAATATAACAAAAAGAATAATGTTGTAAATTGTGAAAATAGAAAAAAAAATGTTTTTGCTAGAGATACGTTGTTACAGAAATGCATCAACACAGTCTGTAAAAAGGGTCCATAAATATTATTTCACCAATAATATACTTTATTACCCTAACTGTTGGCTGTTTGCAGTTGCCATAGAATGTTTCAACTTGGTACATTAATGTGGAATGTGTGCTCTCAAGTGTTCTATAAGATTATAGTCATTTTACACCAGCTTCTAAATCATCCAATCAGAATGGAGAATCGGAACTATCCATTTTATAATATTTATTATAGAACTATCTGCATTTGTTGTATTTCTATTTTAAAACGGCTTCAAATTATCAAATCAGAATTTAGAGTTAAAACCATCCATTTTATAATAGTACGCATTTATTGCAGGGTACACTGTCACCACACTTTACATAGTTGGCACAGAGACCAAGAAACCATTCTGTCAATGAAAGAGACCATCCCAGCAGGGCATTGAAGGAATACCTGAGTGCTAAAACAGGCACATTCCTGTGTGTTCACTAGTGTGAGGGCTCTATTGTTCAGCTCACCTCCAAACACAATGCAAGGAGCTGTAGAGCTACAGAGCCTCGCCCGTCAATCCCAGCTGTCCAGGAGGGCTTTAATCCCTGACTATCACACAGGTCAAAACTACTGCAGTCACACACCCACCTAACAGCCACCCACCCATACCTGCTCAACTAATTTCAACCTGTCATCCAACTAAAAGGGGTATCAGAGTGTTTTTGTTTCTTTTTCTTTTCCCTCCGTTCCTCCTTTTTTCCCTAGATGCCTCATGAATGAAAACACATCTGTGAAAAAATCCGCTGTCTCAACATACCCTTCAGCCACTCTTTACACCTCGCTACGCTCCATTCATTTTTCAAAATTTGTTTTTAATGTCCTGTGTGTATTCTCTACAGGAGCAAAAATATTACTCTACTGTTACGTCACTTGTTCTGTATTTAAATGCTAAAAGCATTAAGTATACTGGAGAAAAAAATTACTGAGCAAATGTTTTGACATGGGACTGAAGACTCTTAATTACAGATTTTTAAGCCAGGTTTTTATTAATATAAATATTAACAACAAACAAATCCATATTAATTATATTCTGAAGATAATTATCATTATAAAGTTTTGCTATTTTAACAGGCCGTTAAAAAAATAGCCAAACTTGAAATTTCTGTGATTACTAAAGCACACAGATTTTTCTCTTTGCAGCAACTTTGTGACTAGAACAGTCTGCTGTGAGAATTTAGCTCCTCTTCGAATCTGGGACACAGAAAGGTGATTGTAGATGATTAGATGATTTTATTTCAATTTATTTATTTCTAAATACATTTTAGAAATTTTATTTCTAATTTTATTGTATGTGACTATATCCAGCTGTTATATGTTCTAGTATTTGATACTCCTAGTGATTCCCACCCAGGGATACTTAAGCAGGTTCCAGGGGGTATTCAGAAAGATTTTGATTTTGCTTTGTTAAACCTTTAAAGCAGAAATAACGACTTTAACATAAAAAACAAAAGAGTTGACAAAAGATTAAAAACATTTTAAAAAAAAATTGGCTTCAATTAATGGCTTAACACATACAGTTACTTTTTAAAGAAATTAAAACAAAATAATATGTAATAATATGTAAGTTTTTTCAAATTGTGTTGATGAGATTTGTAGCAGAACATATGTGCATAGATACAACAGATGGATGGATGAATGGATGAATGGTTGGTTGGTTTGTTTGCCTATTCATTTTTTAATGGGAGCGGCGGCAGAACAGAGGCAGCTCCGCTTGTCAAGCACATCCACAAGAATGTTTTAACTTTTCGTGGATGCAACATGTAATTGATCAATCAGAGGTAACTTCAATCAACCTGCATTTAGCTTTTAACTGGTTAGTTCCCTCCAAAATAGTCTGAGTGCACTATGAAGAAAGTGAGTGATTTTGCTTATTCACATTTATTTAGGCTATTTACTTAGTGTAAATAGCATCTATCGCTAGCATTTATAGCTGCTGCCTTACAAATAACATTTTCTCTTCGGAACAATTGAAAGGGACTTCGTTCCCATTTTCGGTTACGTTCTGCAAAAAAGTTCGTTCGTTTTCGTTCCTTGGAATGTTTTCAGTCCCTTTAATAATATTAACAATAATGCATAATGAAATCCAAGAATATTAATTAAAAGGTACACATCAGATTTTAAATCAGTGAATTGGTATCTCTGATTGGGCTGTGGAGATACCTAACACAAAAAAGGTTGACCATTACATTTTAAATAGGTTTTATAATTTAATGCACAGGCATCACAAGCATTCAGTTCACTGCAACATGCTTTTTAACCTGTGTAAACCCAGATCGGTAACAATTTGTCAGTGTAATTAATTGCACACCAAGTGACAGTAGAACCTTATCATGATGATAGTTGCTGCACCAGTATCCCGTCAGCTCACAGTCTTTTCTCTTTAGGAAGTTCAAAGCTGACTTAAAAATTCCTGTCATGAAAGGCCAGGCTTAAAGCTGATACAACCAGACTGATTTCTATAATTCCCCAGCTTTACCTGCTGAATTCAGCTTGCTTGCATATTGGCAGGTGAGGGAAAGTAAAAGAGAGGGAGGGGGAAACGTGTGTTCTGGCACCAAATTTGAGATGGAAAAAATTGTGTGGAAGGAGTTGAGGTGATTCCACACATATTTTCCTGGGAATCTTCTATAAAAATTCTATAGAACTCTGGAAAACAAAGTTGAGTCAAGATTAATGTGACCCACCTATGTGCCTGATGATTTTTTATCTGTGAGGCATGGGTATCCGGTGTCAGCTTTATGTACACATGGGCTGGGTTGCTATCAGAATGCAGATGCACACACAGGTAAACAGGCCATTGAATCACCAAGTCAACCAATTAAGGTTACACAGAGGTGTGACAGTCAGTGAACAGCCAACACACATTATTTAGTCTGCCTGCATTTAAAACTTCCATCATTGCTTTGATGTAACACACGGGACAATTTTCCGGATAATATTTTTATATATACGGTATAATACTCTGTGTATATATATATATATATATACTCCGATCAGCCACAACATTAAAACCACCTGAATGTGTCTCCTTCCTGAGCAGTATGATGGCTGTGTGGTCCAATGGTGTTTATAATTGCATACTATTGTTTGTATAGATGAACGTGGTACCTTCACGAATTTGGAAATTGCTCCCAAGGATGAACCAGACTTGTGGGGGTCCACAATTTCTTTTCAGAAGTCTTGGCTGATTTCTTTTGATTTTCCCATGTTAAGCAAAGAGGCACTGAGTTTGAAGGTAGGCCTTAAAATACATCCACAGGCACAACTCCAATTCAGTACACCTCCTATCAGAAGCTAATTGGCTAATTATCTAAAGGCTTGTCATCATTTTCTGGAATTTTCCAAGCTGCTTAAAGGCACAGTTAACTTAGTGTATGCAAACAATTGTTGGAAAAATTACTCATATCATGCACAAAGTAGATGTCCTAAAGGACTTGCCAAAATTAGAATTTGCTAATATTAAATCTGTGGAGTGGTTAAAAAATGAGTCTTAATGACTTCAACCTAAGTGCATGTAAACTTCTGACTTCAACTGTATATATATATATATATATATATATATATATATATATATATATATATATATATATATATATATATATATATATTACAGTTCTGTTTAGGATTTTTGATCATGCTCAGCAGATCCTTGCCAAGTTTGAATTTAAAGAATTGTTCACTCAAAAATTATAAATCTTTCATTTTTTATTAATTTTGTTCCAAATCTGTAGGACTTTCTTGCTTACAACACAAAAGAAGAATTTTAAAGAATTTACAGGTTGCTCTGTTCCATGTGATTGCAATGAATGGAGACTGGAACTTTCAAGCTTCAAAAAGAACACAAAAGCAACATAAAACAGAGGCTTAGCCATTGGTACGGGGGTTGGGATTGCCGGTGGCGGGGAGTGGGGGCCAGGTGGATCGGAGGTGGGATTGGTGTCTGTGTCGGGGGGGTTCTGTTGGTTGTGCTCGCCGGTGGTGGTGGAGCGGCTCCCAGACCTAGAGAGTTGTGTATATCTGCAATCATTTTATTGACTGGTCTAAAATCTCATAAAGCTGAGATAATATTATTATTATTATTACTACTACTACTACTGCTACTGCTACTACTACTACTACTACTACTACTACTACTACTATTATTGTTATTGTTATTATTGTTATTGTTATTATTATTACTACTGCTACTACTACTACTGCTATTACTACTACTATTATTGTTATTGTTATTATTATTATTATTATTATTACTCCTACTACTACTACTGCTACTGCTACTACTACTACTACTATTATTGTTATTGTTATTAATTTACTACTGCTACTACTACTACTGCTAATACTATTACTATTATTTTTATTGTTATTATTATTATTATTATTACTACTACTACTACTACAACTATTATTATTATTATTAATATGATTGTTTCAAATTGTCTTGATATCTATCTATCAGGCAGTGAGTTTATATCTATATCTTTTTCTCTCTCTCCACAACATCACCAGAAAAATGTAATTAATAATAGTGATTACTATTATATCACACTAAATTAACCTATTTCTTAAACTTATCACTGTACCTGTATACACTACATCTATATATTTTGTTGTTGTTTTTTTTGTTGTTGTTGTTGTTTTTGTTTGTTTGTTTGTTTGTTTTTCTTATATGTGTGTGTGTGTGTGTGTGTGTATATATATATATATATATATATATATATATATATATATATATATATATATATATATATATATATGTGTGTGTGTGTGTGTGTGTGTGTGTGTGTGTGTGTGTGTCATTGGTCTCTTACTTTGTATAAGCTGCTGTCTTGTTAATTTGTGTGTTTTGTTCAATAAATAAACAAATTAAAAAAAGCAACATAAAAGTATCATAAAAGTGGCTCATACTACACATGCACTTTGTTCCAAGTCTTCTGAAGCATTACAGCAGCATTACAATATATTTAGTTAAAAAGTCATTATTATTTGATAATCTTCCTCTCCTGTGAGCTGTTCTTTAAAAAAAGTTCCTTTTGTCTTATATGGAAGAAGTCATGCAGATTGAAACTACATAAGGGTGAGTAAACATTGACAACATTTTTATTTTGGGGGTAAACCATTTCTTTAATGCTGTACTACCTTGTAAGGAGCCTTCCATTGATTTGTATCATACACATTATGTGATTTTAAAATAGATGCATTTTAACTCGTAGGACATCATCTTATTTTTAAGTGTATGAAAACACTGGTCCGGTCTCAGGAGCACTATGACCTGTCCTGGAGTGAGTCGTGTTCTCTTTCCTCCTGTCTTTGTGTGGCTGCACTAGGGTCAGTTGTATCCTGCCATAATGTGTTCCCGTCTAGTAATCAGGTGCACCTTGTGTGAGGAGCACAAAGCCACCAGTCACAGGGGGCTGAGAAACCGACTGATGAGTGGAGGGTTGGGAGGCTGACAGGGATGGGGGCTGTGTGTGTGTGTGTGTGTGTGTGTGTGTGTGTGTGTGTGTGTGTGTGTGTGTGTGTGTGTGTGTGTCCGCTTTTATAACATTTCCACCAGCATAAGTCCACCAGCATAACCCTTAGACACCCAGCACAAACATGAGACACATTAGAGTGGTTACATTTACCCTGTTCATGGAAGACATCAGAACAAACAGCCATTCTGTTTGCCACAACAGAGACGACCGTAGCTCTGTAATGTTTTTCTCTTTCTGAATAAAGATGGGTTATGATAAACAGCCAAACATTGCCCAGTTATATTTTTAGCACAAAAATGCTTCACAATTAAAAAAAAAAAAAAAGTCACAGTAGTATTAGAGAGTTAGACTCTGTTATTTGTATGTATATCATTCTTTTAAATATGTAGAATTAACATTGTGTAGTATTTTTACATTCCATTAAATCATCTTGAAGACGCTGTTATCCAAAGTCCAACTTATACGACTTACAAATAAGGAACATCACAAGCAATTTATCATAAATGAGCCAACAATATTCACAGTACTGTAAGGCAGAGTTTTAAGAGTAAGCTTGAGTAAAAAATTGCAGTAAATTTAGATACATTGGTGATGTAAAAACAAAAGCATTTGATAGGTTTCGGAAAAAGGCTACTCTGCCACGCCAAAGCAAAATGCAGTAACCACATATTTTGTCAAAAATGAGTCTTTTAGCCAAAATCAAGTCTTTTAGGCTATGATCTGTCCTGTGACAGACGAGTTTGGCTCAACTATGCTCAGATTCAAGTATATATCCAATCAGTGCATTATCATGTGTGTATGTACTGTGCAGTACATTTGGCTGGACAATCAAAAAACATAGTTAATTTTCTTAGTTTCGATGTTGACGTAGTTACTGCGTTTTGCCATTGTATGATGGTACGGTTTACAGAGATTCTTCACAAACATTAATTTTGATGCCTAACATTTCATATACTATTTTTGCATTAAAACAATCAACAAATTATAATGAGGAACTGCCCTCCATTGTAGAATAAATTGATATTTTATTTTCTGTTCACCATTTTCATTGTGACGTCATTTGTTTTTCAAATAGTTTGTTTAGAAGATAGTGGAAGCACCTATGATCTTGATAGATGTTCTGATTCCTGATTTTTGTTTAGCCTGGGACTTCCAGGTACTTTTCAAATACTTTTGAGATTTTTTTTAACATGGTTTTGAAAGATCGGGGCTCATTTTGAGTAGCACTTGTTGACTGGGTGGAGAAATAATAGAGAAGACGTGTACAGACCGAGATCAGTCAAACCCTCATGTTTCAAAGTGCCACCTGACCAGGCACTAATTACGGCACTATGAGGGAATGAAAGAGTTTGTGTATGAGGGACATAAAGATTTTTCTGCTGTAAGTCAACATATTAGTAGCACATTTTCTTCTGAACTGTCTTTTAAGTAAAGTGCTTGGAAAAAACATACTTGATAATGATCGTGCTCGAAACAGAAGCTACCATCCCGCACAAACGCAGTGGAAACAGACAAATTTTAATTGTTTTATGGAAATGGATATGTGTTCCGCCTTTTTCTCAGCTTAATTAACAGTTCATATTTACCTGTAAATGATGACGCTAAATAAACAACAGTTAATGTCAGTGATAAATGTTTTATGTCAGACTGAATGTATCAGGGTTCCCGAGCTTATGGAAAACCTGGAAATACCAGGAATTTTAAAATTGTGATTTCATGGACATGTCTTGGAAATTGAAGTAGTGACTATACATTTTTCTAGTTATGCTCATCTCTAAAATATTTTGTTGGCTAGAAATTGTTCTTCTTGAGTACAATTTGTATAAAATGGTTTTTAAAAATCCTTATCATTGGTCAGAAGGTGTGGGAACCCTGTAAGTAGTTTTGTCTGAGTCAACTGAAACATTCATTATAAAGAAATCATAAAACATTTCTGATTGCCCAATGCTTCAGTTGCACTGTACATGGCAATTCCCTTCTTTCTTTAAAGTCTTTCTCCTCTTTAAGGTGAAAAGCCTATGATCACCCAGAGTCAGGGACACACAAGTGGTGCTTATAAAGGACCCCTAACTCCTAGCACTTGCCATCAAAGAATAGCACAATTGCCCCCAAATTCTTCACATTTTTTCTCTCAAAGTAAGGGTTAAATGCCTGGACCTACCAAGAGCTGTGTTATACAAATTGCAATCTCATTGTTTTTAAGAGAACGCGTGTGACATTTAAAAGTCTCCATTGTCCTGGCCTATGGCATTCTTTTATTTTCCTCTTTGCTGGTGGTTATTTCAACTGTGGGCTAAATTGGTTAACATGCAGACGGCGCAATGCGATTTCTGTTTGTTTTAGGACCTGAAAACCTCAGCAGGGCTCTTTATGTACCTGTCTCACATCCTTTCAAGGCACTGGCTGTTTCCCATAGCTTCCCTGTGCCAGTTTACCCTCTACACTTAACCTTACAAGAGCGTTAGCTCAAAATGACCTTTTCCTGTGGATCTAACACCCAAAGAAATGTCCTCAACATTGCCCTTTTTCAAAATCCATCAATTCATTAAAGTTCCCTTTCATAAAGTGTGTGTGTGGCCCAAATGGTCAAACAGAGACGGAAGACTATTAGGGAGGCCAGCCCCACCATTTTTCTTGATGGCCCTGAGACCATCACTCACAACTAATTGCAAACACATGACCTTCTTTATAGTGCAGAATAGGGATTTAAAAACTCCCAAACAATATCAGAACATTAAAAAGGGAGGACATTTATTTGCAACTGTCTTATTAGGCTGTTGAGAAGACATTAAGACATAAATTGAGCCAGTTGGTGGTTAGTTGAGAAGCAGACAGTTTAGAGGCCAGTTTCTTCTTTAACCGTCGTATTCTGATCAAGTAGGGCCACTTACTTTGCTGTTATTTTTGACCGGACACAGTACAGGCAGGGTTGGGAGGGTTACTTTTGAAATGTATTCCACTACAGATTACAGAATCTGTAATTTGTAACATATTTCGTTAGATTACTCAAGGTCAGTAATGTATTCTAAATACTTTGGATTACTTCTTAAGCACTGGTAGATTTTTTCACTTGATTTGACTATAAAAACTCTGCCAGACAAAATACACATTAAAAATACATTCTCTGAAAAACTTAAATATCTTATGCAGTGTTGTTTCTAAAACAAGATCAATCAAATTGATCTTGTTTTAAGGATTTTTAGATATTTTTACAGGAAAACAATACAAAAATTATTATCAAGAATAAGATTTTTGCCCTAATATCAAAGGTCTTACTAGAAAAAAAGAAATTATGATCCAACGTGAATTTTCTTGATAAAAAAATATGGTTGTGCCTGGTAACATGTGCATGTAAAATGGCTAGAAATAGCATTTTAGCTCAGCGTAAAGCTGACAGTTTACAAAAGGTTTATTTCTATTTCTTCTGCTCCAAACTTACTTCAAACTTACTTCTCTGTCTGCTCGTATGAATGTAACACATCATAAGAAAGTGTTTCACTGCTGTTCAAATGCACTTTGGATCGCATCATTTATATGTATACATTTTTTCCATCTGAAAGGACTAAATATTAAATGAAACAAATGACAATAAAATGCAAAGTAATCTCTTCAGTAATCAAAATACTTTTTGAATGTAACTGTATTCTAATTACCAATGATTTAAATTGTAACTGTAGTGGAATACAGTTACTTATATTTTGTATTTTAAATACAAAATCCCATTACATGTATTCCGTTACTCCCCTACCCTGAGTACAGGTATAACTTTTTTGGATTTTGTTTAAGAAATGATAACATTTCTTCTTCCCTGAAGTAAAAACAATACAATTATACACTTATTTCGGGATTTTATGTATTTAGATAGCAAAAAAAGAAACGTCCCTTTTTCAGGACACTGTATTTTAAAGATAATTTTGTAAAACTCCAAATAATTTTACAGATCTTTATTGTAAAGGGTTTAAACAATGTTTTCCATGCTTGTTCAGTGAACCATAAACAATTCATGAACATGCACCTGTGGAACGGTCATTAATTAAGGTCACAGTTATAAAAACTTAGAACACTAAAGAGATCTTTCTACTGATTCTGAAAAACACCAAAAGAAAGATGCCCAGGGTCCCTGCTCATCTGTGTGAACATGCCTTAGGCATGCTGCATGGAGGCATGAGGACTGCAGATGTGGCCAGGGCAATAAATTGCAATGTCCGTACTGTGAGACGCCTAAGAGAGCGCTACAGGGAGACAGGATCGTCCTCACAGTGGCAGACCACGTGTAACACCTGCACAGGATCAGTACATCTGAATATCACACCTGTGGGACAGGTACAGGATGGCAACAACAACTGGAGGTGGAGGGATACCATAAGAATTGTCACCGGTGTGAGGAAAGCAGCCACTTAGATATCCTTGGGATATGATTGGTAGGCCTAGATAAGCTCCTCCCGAACTTCTGTTTTGGAACTTCATTAAATCAATTCCACAGATTTCTGCAGACTTTCCCTTAAAATCAATGCAGAAAGGCAAAATAATTCTGCAGAAAAGTAGAGCACACAAGATCAGCCAGTAATATTGAGTACTTTTTTGCTTGCGCTTAAGCATATCCAGAGGTCATAGAGGATTAGGTTGAGGTCAGCTGCCTTTTGAGGAGTGCTTTAAAAGGATGTAGAAAATAAAGCATTTTCCCTAAGCAAGTTTGTCTGTCTATATTTGGTGGCTACATTGTTCGTGTGATCACTTTAGCAGATTGAAACAATCACAGTTGCCCCCAACTTGTCTGTTAGTGACCTCTCAGCTTCCACATGTCTGAACATTAGATGTCTCCTTCGGCAAGAGCTGCAAAAAAGCCACGATAGGGCCCCACTCATTGTTTTGTAATTTATAGTTTTGGTTGCTTAAAGGAGGAGAAGGCACACCACACTTCTTTAGCTACTGTTGGTGTGAACTTGTGTTCGAGACAGGAAGAGTGTCCATTGTGAGTGGGGCTGGCAAACACACTGTATATATATTACTCCACTGGGACAGTCCAAAGGAGGGATGTCGACTCACTCTCATGTCTTAATTAATCTGTCTATTTCACCCTCTAACCTTAATAAAACATGCCATCACTCTGGTAAATGACTTCTATACTTTGAGTTTAAATTGAATATAAATTTTTCCTTAGCATCCCTCTAACCTTGTTTCACTTAATCAAAAGCTCTTGTTCAACCAGCGATTGCTCCCTTCGCTGTGATCAGACAATGTTTAGAGGAGAGACAGTCTCACCATACGTTCCCAAACAGCCACACCACTGTAAGATCAGACGCTAGGCCGGCCATGGAAGAACAAGGTCGCCTGCCATGCAGATGCAGTAATTTAAAAGATTATATGGTTATCCTCCATCCTGTAATCTTCACAGGTTCTCTCTAAAAAGGGGAAAAAACATGGGAATCATAAAACCTGTGACCTAACAATTTAAGAATCCTGGCTGTTTGCTGTTATACTTGGAACAGTGCTATTACTGGCTTTAAAATCAGAGCACAGATGTGAGGACTTTTTTTTACGACACTTATGTTTCTCACTTCGCGCTTTGACATTTGCAGAGTCCCAGGTAGACGCCGGACGTGCTGTCCTGAGCTGAGTTTAAATTTCCTAAAGCACTACAGTAAAATATCTCATGCAAATTGCAGTCAAGAGACAATGCTTTGTAAACAAATGTTTGGCATCAATTAATTGATTGTCCTCATTGTTTAGGACTGTCATCAGTTCAAGTTGTTGATACAGTGTTATTTTAACAGCAAGGGGTAAATTATGAGTTCTTGCTTTATGCATATGCCCAAAGGCTAGAGGAGAGATGTCTTAAGGCCCACTGGGGTCTTGGCCTTTGGTTCTGCAGGACTATCTTTAAAGAGCCTGTGTCTAAGAAAGAGACCCCCCTTGTCTCCCCCAGAGCGAAGGTTGGGGATTACCAGTCTGCCCTCGGTGAACAAGCTCACAGGAGACCTCAAACGTGGGGGGCGGTCGCTATGGCCATTGGTCTCTACTAAATGGTTGCTATGGACCAGGTATCAAAGGTCCACAAGTCGCACACAGTCACGGTCATGGAGGGGATTAAATAGCAACAAAGAAATTGTGATTCTACAATAATCTGGCCTCTGCGGTGTGGGTGGGGGGGTTGGAGAGCGCTGCAGGCCCATTCGGTCTGTGATCATAGGACCGTGGTGCTAGCCCAGACAGCCCCCCTCTACCCTCTATCTGTTTCTTTCTCCTCCTTTCTTTCACTCTTCTCAGTTTTCCAGCTTCTTTCATTCCCTCGCGGATATCTGGGAACTTACCTTAACGCCAAACTAATCTGCCCTGCCAGCCCATTCAAAGGCAGAAAGGTGTTTACTTTTTATCTCCTTGGCCTAAGACTTAATTTTAGTTTTTTGTGGTCTGTAGTCATTGGAAACATAGGAATATAGTGGGATTTAAAGGTAATGAGAGATTAAGTGAGCAAATGAAGGTGTTTGGTTTGACTCAAGTGAGAAGTGAAGACTATAGATGTTCCAATCTCAACAACAAGTAAACACAACCTGTTTTATGAGTCTAAAGTCACTTTGAATAAACTGATACTCAGATGTGAGACAAAGATGACCTCACTTGTCTAGTCGCTGGAATGATTGGCCTCCAAGCATACGTAATTCTCTCTCAGGTGCTTTTTAAGTCCTTGTCTGTGTTTTTATTATTGTATTAATCTTCTTCAATGATGTTTGACAAGGTATAATTTGTAACTATCTTCTCTTGTCTCTCGTTCTGTCTCCCAGGTGTTACCTGGTGTCGTGTCTGGGTACAGAGTTCCGCCGCAGTGCAGGTGTGTTGGATATTGTCTATGAATCTCCCTTCCAGCTCCTCACCTGTGGATATGACACCTTCATCCGTTACTGGGATTTGCGCATCTGCTCCAGGTAACTGCAATGGGTCTCCGTATGAAAAACCCTGGGTGGGAACATGCCAAGACCTCCAATAGAAACATTTCTGCACTGTTACGATTCAAGTTGAATTAGGCTTAGCACTTACATAGACCTGTGCTGTCAGCAGATTTGGGCTTGTCTACAGAGAGTAATAAAGTTAGCCAGTACATCTTAGAGCACCTGTGAGGAAGAATAGTGTTCTCTGTTAATCTAATAAGCCCTCCTGTGCATAGAGTACCGTTTAAATAAAAAAGAAGCCAGACTTGAGCCTCATCTTGGGTCTGTGGACACAATTGTTCCTCTGAGAGATTGAAAAGGACCCCCTCACTGAGAGAAGCTAATGCAGTGGGACTCACCCACCCAAGTCCGCGCAGGTTTGTGGCCATATTGATGTGGTGCAGCATGTCTCCAGGGCAACAGGGTGGGTGCTGGGGATCAGCGAGTGGCTTGTGGGGTGGACTGGGGCTCTATGTAGGGCTTTGGGGAGGGGGCACCCTCACAATCGTATATGGGCAGTCAAGTAACACAAATCAGAGGTGATAGAAAGAGGGCCCTGGAGAGTTTGGGGAGGGGCAAATGTCCCCTTTTAAGATATCAATAATTACAGTAATATCAGTCAGGGTCCAATATGTGGTACGTCTTGATTCAAAGCAGTTAGTCATCAGAAAGTCTTCACCGTGTTTTAAAAAGAGGGCACTTAAATTCTGTCATAACTGTAGATGATGGGTAAGTGTGTGAAACAAATTTTTTTATTAATTGTGAATAATTGAGGAGCTCTTGCAATATAATTGCAAGGGTATTATCACTAAGGGTTTTCTTAACTTGAAGGGATATTTCACCCAAAAATGTTCTTCCAAACCTGTACAAAAGAAGATGTTAGGCAAAATGTTAGCCTCAGTCACCATTCACATTCATTGCATCTTTTTTCCATACAATGAAAGTGAAAAGTGAGTCTCCTTTTCTGTTCCACAGAGGAAAGAGAGTCATATTGGTTTGGAAAACATGAGGGTGAGTAAATGATGATAGAATTTTCATTTTTGGGTGAACTATACTTTAGGAATTTGTTGCAACAGAATGAAAAAATGTGAATGAGATATAACTGACTGGAGGTTTGCCACAAACCTCTCCTGTCTCAAAATCAGCAAAATCATCTACAATTGTTCCATTCCTCTTTAATTAAAGGTGATCATTGTCTGTACATCTTTGTGCATCCATTCATTCTATGTTTTCATTTAAATAACTAGGTGATGTTACTGTCATGTTTGTGTTGATGTATTTGTGCATGTGTGTGTACACATGTGCAGCACAGCGAGATGCAATCCAGACATCTCCCGCACGTTCCTGCTGCCCTGCTGTCTGCCACACGGCCCAGCCACACTCCCTCCCCATGATTTATTCAACACACCATTAATGGAGAATTGATATCTATTGGCTCAGCACATGTGCAGATACTTCCCGACCTGCTCTAAAACGAGAGAGCCCCTTTCTGTAAACAAGGGATGAGGTTTCACCCTTGTGGCCCGCCAGCGCAAATAAGACTCTCGCCCTTAAGCCGCGCACAGAGAGCTGGCCATGGTGGCTTTGGCCCTCTGCTTTAGGCCTGGTCTAATATAGTTGACAATGGCTGGAAACTCCTACTTTGGAATGTCTTCAAGTATGCATGGCTCATTTTATTTTCCTTTCAGCTGGTAATTTGATTGAATGATTTTATTAGTCATTTTTTTGTGATGTGAATTCTAATGCTCTGAGCAATAGTTACAAGAAGAAATTAAGTAACCTATTTTTTTTTAAAGGGTTATTTCACCCTAAAAGTGAAGGTTCTGTCATCAATTGTTCACCCTCATGTCATTCCAAACATAAGAGTTTTCTTTTATTCTTCCGTGGAACACAAAGATAGGTTTAGCAGAATGTTGTAGCTTCTTTTACATACAACAAAAGCATATAAAATCACAATAAAAAACAGCATCAGAAAAGCAGTGCACATGGCTTCTGCACTATATTCTCAAGCCAGTCTTCTCAATTTAAGTCGTTACTCCCTGAAAATCTTTCCCTCAGCCACAGCGCTCAAATCTCATTCGCACTTCTGTGCATTCAAACTTGCACTGGTCACTCATGATTGGTCACACGACACTTGAGAACCAGTTGCATTGGGCATCAGTGAAACACATTTACATGCACATCAATACGCTGATAACTACCAAAAATCAGCTTATTCATAAAATCAAACAAAGCAAGAAAACCATGTTTATATGAAACTTGAAATCATCAGGTTACTCTGCTTTTGACATCAAAACATAAAAAGGCATGCACCACCCCCATTGTTTCATTGAATATCTCGGCATTCTAACTGGACTAGAAGCTCATTAGAAGGCTGAGATCCTCCCCTTTGCGATGATGTATAACATTTTATGATCAATAGTTGGTAACATATTTCCGATGATTTGTTTAGCATGCTTTCTCTGCTGGACTGCATATTTTGTTCTGGACATCTAAGATATAACATTGGATTGTTCACACAAGCAAGCTCACAGACAAGTAAAAAATGGCTCATGATTTAGAAAACTGCCTGAGGTAAAAGCAGATATAAAGTTTTTAGCTAGTTGGGGCTTACAACAGCAGTGATCAGCGCATAAATGAAATGTTTGTATTTGATGTCTTACAGATGTCATATTTCACTTTGTGATTCTTTTGAAAATATTTCAAACTGCAGAAGTGATGGTTATCTGTGGAAAGTTCAGATTCTAAGCCAGGGGTCGGGAACCTTTTTTCACTAAGGAGCCAATTTTTAAATTTTTGGTTGATGCATTTTTTTCGAAAGAGCCATAACACAATTTTAATAATTCACTATTTTCAAAAAACAAAGTTTTTCAATAAATTAAAATGTTTATTATGCCCATAGACTACTCAAAAACACAAAAACAAACAAATATGCAACAATTAATAGGTAAAATGTTGCAATATGGAATTGAGTACATGTGTTTGTGCGGGTCTCCATAAAATTACTTAATTTAACAATTGTTCATGAAAAAGTTCACTTCCCTTTTGGGCTGGGCGATATGTAAAAATAACGATAATTGCCTTAAAAAATTTCTTGATATCCGATTATATTGTCAACCCCCCTGCTGAGGGTCAGTGAATATTATTGCTTTATTGATTTTGCTTTAAAGATTAAATTAATTTATTGAAACACGAAAAACTTAAACAAAAGACATTTCTAAATTCAATTTGCACTTTAAATGAAACAACACCAAAAAATCATTAAAATAACAAAGTGATCAAAAAATCTTATACATAACCACCTCCCCAAATCCAAACATTTACCGTCTCCAAAGGCCCCATTTGCCATCACACAAGCATCCATCAACGACAACAGGTGAAAAATTACTAATAGCCTACAAATTAAGAACTAAAGACAATTATAAATGTAAAGATAATAATAATAAGACTCATAATAAATAAGCCTAATAAATTCCCATGTGTTCCCAAAATAAATGCTGCCAAATGTGTGTTCTTATCGAATGTGTATGTATTGTGCTTTGGTAATACAGTTAATGCTGCCTAAAGAAAAGAAAATAGAACTCAATTTTATGTTCAAGGTGTCTTGTATTATTTTATGACTGAATCACTTTTATCTTTGTTTAATACTTACATATATATATATATATATATATATATATATATATATATATATATATATATATATATATATATATATACAGTACATACAGTACTGTACAAAAGTCTTAGACACATAAGATGTTTCACAAAAACATTTGTCTTAAGATGGTTATTTATATCTGCTACTTTAGTGTGTCAATAGGAAATATACATTTTATACTCCCAAATATTCCTTTTGCAAATAGAATAGATTAGAATAGAATAGAAGAAGAGGGAGCACCGCAACAGATGTTATGGCCCCCACAGAGCCCCCCACTGAACAGCCCCCCACTGAACATCAGGTCAGTCTGGATTTACACAAAGAGACAGAAGTAATTGAGACAGCCTAAATAAATAAAAGAACTGTGGTGAATTCTCCAAGAAGCTTGGAACATCCTATCTGCGAACAATCAAGAAAGACTGTGTCCAGGTGTAAGTAGGAGAATTGGTGCTGTTTTGAAGGCAAAAGCAAATATTGATTTAGCTCTTTTTGTGTTTACTGGAGTTTGTATGACGTTAACTGATTAATGAAAACTATTTATGTCATTTTTTTTTTTAAATCCTCACTTTGAAAGTTTTTCACAAGTGCCTAAAACTTTTGCACAGTACTGTATATATATATATATATATATATATATATATATATATATATGTGTGTGTGTGTGTGTGTGTGTGTGTGTGTGTGTGTGTGTGTGTGTGTGTGTGTGTGTGTTACTAAACCTGCAGTGTTGCATTCACAATGCATGTTAACTGCAAACTGCTCCCTGGAAATAAAGCGAAACTCTCTGCACCTCCTGAGATGATCGGAGATCATTTGCAGCATTCTCACAGATGACATTGTTCTTGCAAACAGTTTTCAGACAAATGAAACAAAGAAAAAAAAGATAACTCTTTACAAGCACGTGTTCCACGAGACAGGGCCACGCTGCACGCCTCTGAACAAACAGCGAATCCGACACAAGCAATGACGGCTTTTCTTTTGTCTGTTCTTATATGATAAAATATAATAAAGATTCTTCAAGCGCGTGTCCTTGTGACTAACAGCATTTCTTGTCATGCGTCACTCCGAGACGTCTTACAGGTCTGTTGCGGGTAGATGAACAAAATTACTCGCGCATGAAATACCTGCATTTGGACGAGGAGCTTGCGAACTGGATTGAGCCTCATCGCATTTTGCGGGTGGCGGGTGCTATTTCACACTCTGGGCACATAAAAATATAACAAACATTTGTAAAATCACTCGTAGAAAATGCTCTTAACCGCTAAGATCAATAGTTATTGGCAAATGAGGCCCAGAACTCTATGCATATGTGTGTCTTGGAGAAGCACTTTCATTGCACTCGTGAACAGCAGAGCTCATTGAGCACACATCAAATCAGACGCGCATCGGCGCATTTTCTTTCATCTGTTCTTCAAAATGTAATCACACATGTTTCGTCAAACGTGCGTCTTTGTGTCTGATTTCTTGTCATATATCACTCCGAGAAGTCTTACAGATCGCCCTCCACGGTGGCTGGTACATCAGCAAAATTACCCGCCATTGCGCATGAAAAATCCACATTTGGCGGGTGTTAATTTCAAACCTTGTTCACCAGGAGTAGGCTGTACTACAAATTCGGGAGAAAGGAAATCAAAACAGTGTCATTGACTTCAAGCTTTGCAACTGCACCCACACTTTCTGCCAGAAAATGATCTCTAGAAAGTTTCAAATGATCATGTGTTGGTGAATGGTGAGACATGACTAATAACATAATTCGTTTATATACATTGTGTATGTAGAATTTTAGGCTCAGATATAATTCTTGATCCCTAAACATCTACTCCAAGCCCTTGAAGATGGTCTCCTAGACCTGAGATGGGAAAGTACCCATCTTGCTTTTTGAATTATCAGTGCAGCTAATGATACAGTTATGGCCTGGTGGACATTTCCCCTGCTTGCTCGGTCACAGGCTCATGAGAGCGAGCAGGGTTCATGACCTTCTGTGGCCCAAGACTTAACGGACTTAACACATTGCCAGCAACCTCTGAGATGTCTAAAACAAACACTGTTCAGAGCTGCCAGCACCCACTAAGGGGATATATGCTAAGCCACAGCTCATATGATGATAGATATATTGTAACTGAAAGTATATTTTTCCAACAATGAGCCAATTAAATGTGTTTTGTTTCCTTTCTTCGTTGTCTTTTTTAGTCTTTGTTAGCTGAGGCTATGCTTGGTCTGAATTTCTTGGTCAGTTACTGTTTACGTTGATTTCATGACACCTTACTTTCACTCTTAGCCATTTTAATCTCCGGAGGTCGCAAAGTGGCTATATTGTTGGTCGCTAGTTGGCCTTCTGACTGATAGATATAATGCATAATGCATTATCATGAACAAGATGAACGGTTACCAATGCATGAATCAAACTCTGACAATTGTTTTATATGCATCTTTTTTTTTTTATTATATCCCTTCATGTGGGCAGATAAAAACATATAGAACAGTGTAAACTCTCACTGTAAACTTGCTCTGCACTCAACTCCTGTATCTCACAGGAGACGGATCACGTGAGCTTTAGTGCCTTTGCTCGTATTGGTAGTCGCTGCTCATTTACATAAAGGTTTGATTTCACATCATATCTCCAATGGTCGCTGTCGCTCATGTCATTGGAAGTCACCAACTAATTAGTGAATTACAATCACTTTGTCTCTGAAAATCGCTGTATGTGTGAATGCCCCTAATACTTAAGTATCATAACTGTTTGTGTTATATGTGTTTTAATAATCGCTCTCTGGTGTTCCTAAAGAGGCAAGGAAGACATTTGGTGACCCTGTAAGTGTTTTTGACTAGTGTTATACACGGTAAAGTGAGAAATCTGAGGTCAAAGGTTAGGCCTTAAAAGCTATGGGTGGCTGCCTGGTCTGTGCCAGAGCAGACATCTGTAGAAGGGGAACAGAATAACCTAAGACCCAAAGAAGATGGCAACATGCCTCTTCATTCCCTTTTCCTCAAAGCAGTGTCTTACAGCATAGAAATAGCTTAGTGCAGGACCATCCAGAAGCAGCTAGCGGCGGCATGCACTGACAGAGGTAATCCATGCCATCCCAAAACAAATATCTTATCCTTTTGATGTTAAAGCCCCCTAGGATTTACAAGATGACACTACAAAGGTGTTGTCTCATCACACTCCAGGCAGGTCTCTTATCCTTTGGGATTCCTATGTGATAACCCATAGGAGTATATCCATGTTATACTAAACAACTCAGGGGTGTAAAAGATAAATAAATGTGTGTAAAAAAAAAACAAAAAAAAAAAACAAGTGTGTAAGGGAAAAATGAAATTTAAGCACTGATTGCTGAGACATGAGACAAAGTCGGCTACAGAAGTGAAAAGATTTTGTACTAAGGAATTATTTAAGATAAATCTAAATGTTTAGAGGTATTGATTTTTTTGGTCTTGTTGGATTTATATCAGATGAAATATGGAAACTACACTTTTACCTGATATTGTTTTCCTAAATATCTGACTGTGTTGACAAAGAATAGCTGTGAAACCTTTTTTATTATTATTATTATTGACTTTTGACCTGCTGCAAGAACATAGTAGCAGTGTTTCTTTTAAAGACACATTTATATTTATGCTTATCTTTAGTTTAATATATATTTTCATCTTGAAGATATATTTAGTTATGGTCTGAGGACAGGTGGTTTAGGGGTTGTAAGTGAAATGTCATAATTTTAATATAATTAAAAGATAAAATAAGATACATTTATGTTCAGGTACATTTGTGTTCAGAACATTTGTGATTAGCTAGTGATTCGTATTAAGTTCACAGTGGAAATGTTACTATTTTGGCAGGTAAAAAAATTTCTCAAAATCAATGTTTAAAAAAGAAATAAACATGCCTGGTGTGCAAAAAAGAAAACAATTTTAATGGGAAAAATTATTATTTGTATTATTATTATTATTATTATTATTTAAAGGGTAACATAACATTCTTTAAATGCATGGCATACACAAGTGCTGAACAGTAAAATTTTTGGAGAGCAAATAGAGATCCTGCTATCACTCATATAACCCACCCCATACTTTGTTTATAAACTACTGAAGCAATACACAGGACACATTTAACAACTCCCGAGACAATGGATGAAAGAGTTGCTGCTCAATGCGATTCTGAAAAGGTGCGCCTCATATTGGGTTGATGTGATTTATGGTCAATCACAGAGTAAATTAGATTATATGCAATGTGGGACAATCCATTAACTGATTTTGTCATTGGGGATAAAAGGAATGCCTACACCTCCTTGCAGATATTGTACAATCATGCAGGAAATATGGCCTCCCGGGACTCAAAGACCTGGTCAGTTTAATAAATAATAATCCATAAGTTTGCAGCTCAGCAGGAAATGGGCACTCAGTCATATTAAGAATGACATTGTGTATATTCCTAAATTGAAGACAGTGAATTTTAGACAAGATGTGACTTCTGGAGCAGCATGAACCATCGTGTAAGTTTGGATGGCCAGATTTACATGAATAAGAAGGTTTCTTAGAGTTGAGTGTGACAGAATAAAATAATGTTTCTCTGATTCTTATTTTATTTTTTACACTCTTTTTTCTGTTTTTCAGGTTTCTTATATCAAGTCAAGTTATTTATTGTCATGTACACAGGTTAAAAAGTTTGGACTATGAGTTTATCCATCCATCCGTCGACCGATCTATCCATCCATCCATCCATCCATCGACCGATCTATCTATCATCCATCCATCCATCCGTCGACCAATCCATCCATCTGTCAACCCATCCATCCATCCATCCTTCCCATCCACCCATCTTGTCTGTCCATCCATCCATCTTGTCTGTCTGTCTTTTTGTCTGTTTGTCGACCTATCTATCCATCCATCCATCTATCCGTCGATCAATCCATCCATCTATTCGTCGATCAGTCCATCCATCGATCCATCCATTGAGCAATCCATCCATCCCATCTTGTCTGTCTGTCTTTGTCTGTCTATTTATTTATCCGTCGACCAATCCATTCATCCATCCATCTTGTCTGTCCATCCATCTGTCTGTCTGTCTATCTATCCATCTGTCGACCCATCCATCCATCTCTCCATCATCTTGTCCATCCATCCCTTCATCTATCTATCTATCTATCTATCTATCTATCTATCTATCTATCTATCTATTTATCTATCTATCTGTCAGTCAACCAATCCATCCATCCATCTTGTCTGTCCATCTGTCTGTCTGCCTGTCTGTTTATCTATCTATCATCAACAATCCATTCATCTATCCATCCATCTTGTCTGTCTATCTGTCTATCTGTCTGACTATCTATATATCTATCCATCGATCAATCCATCTATCTTGTCTGTCCATCTGTCTGTCTGTCTGTCTATCCATCGACCAATCCATTTATCCATCCATCATCTTGCCTGTCTGTCTGTCTGTCTGTCTGTCTATCTATCTATCCATTGACTAATCCATCCATCCATCCATCTTGTCTGTCCATCCATCTGTCTGTCTGTCTATCTATCCATCTGTCGACCCATCCATCCATCTCTCCATCATCTTGTCCGTCCATCCCTTCATCTATCTATCTATCTATCTATCTATCTATCTATCTATCTGTCAGTCAACCCATCCATCCATCTTGTCTGTCCATCTGTCTGTCTGCCTGTCTGTTTATCTATCTATCCGTCAACAATCCATTCATCCATCCATCCATCTTGTCTGTCTATCTGTCTGTCTGTCTGACTATCTATATATCTATCTATAGATCAATCTATCTATCTTGTCTGTCCATCTGTCTGTCTGTCTGTCTGTCTGTCTATCCATCAACCAATCCATTTATCCATCCATCATCTTGTCTGTCTATCTGTGTGTCTGTCTGTGTGTCTATCTATCTATCTATCTGTCTGTCAGTCAATCAATCCATCCATCTTGTCTGTCCGTCTGTCTGTCTGCCTGTCTGTTTACCTATCTATTCGTCAACAATCCATTCATTCATCCATCCATCTTGTCTGTCTATCTGTCTGTCTGTCTGACTGTCTATCTATATATCTATCCGTCGATCAATCCATCCACCTTGTCTATCCATCTGTCTGTCTGTCTGTCTATGCGTCGACCAATCCATTTATCCATCCATCCATCTTGTCTGTCTATCTGTCTGTCTGTCTGTCTGTCTGTCTGTCTGTCTGACTATCTATCTATATATCTATCCATTGATCAATCCATCCATCTTGTCTGTCCATCTGTCTGTCTGTCTGTCTGTCTATCTATCTATCTATCTATCGACCCATCAATTTTGTCTGAATATCATCCATCCATTTACCTATTCAGTATGTCTGTCTTGCCAAGGTCATTAGCAAACTTCCCTTGGGGAATTGTGGGTGAGCCACAAGCTCACAGTTTCTGACATAGGTAATGAAGACATTTAGAGTTCAGAGGACATGAGGAGGGGTTGAAGGTGGTTTATGGGAAGAGGATTTGAGGATTACATTTTTGGAACCTACAGCGCACAAAACACACACACACACACACACACACACACACACACACACACACACATTGTCCATAGACCAGCCAATGTCACGTCTGCCGTAATGTGATTATTTCTGTTTTTGAGCTCTCTGATCTTCACACTTGCCTGTGCATGCAGCACAGATTCAGAAATGCTGATATATTAAAAAAAAACGATTACACACACAACTGGGATTAAAGCACTTTACATGATTTGCACCTGCATAAATCACTGTAAAATCATACTGGCAATTTAATCTCACAGTACAAAATGTCTACATTACTCTTAGTGCACCAAGGTTCACATTTTCTACCAGTATTACACAACAAATATGTTTATACCATCAGAGCACATTCCGACTTTGATCTCAGAAGAAACATCTGGATGGCAAGGAGCACTCACGAGAAACCGCTGATGACATTTTTGAAAGCATTATGATGTAATTTGTTTTAATTTACGGCTCCTGTTGTTTTGTTTGTTTGTACAGCATCCCTTCCTATGCTGGACACATGCTCTAGCATCTCAAAAGTGTTCAGAGTAAAGCATGTTAACCAGTGAAAGAGATCTGAGTGAAGACCGCTTCGTAAATTTAGATTTCAAAAGACAGGCTGAGGACTGTAATGATGCATCTGGTGAGCTTTCTGGCATGCCTTTTTAAAGCCTCAATTACACTGTGATTCTCCCGGCAGATGTTGGAAGAATAGTGGGAAGCCAAGTTATTTGGCTGGGAGAGCAAAGTGTTTAGCAGGTGAAACAGTATCTGTCATGTTACCTTAGATGTTTTTAGAAGGGTGGAAGCCCTGTAATTAGCCACTGAACTCTGTTCACGTTTTATTGTTTGTGGATGTACTAAGGGATAACAGAAATATTTAGAGATGCTAAGAACTAAGTTTATATCTTTACATTCTCCATTCACATTTCTCAAGGTTATGAGCAAACAGAGTACTTTTATAAGTTTGAGAATGACTGTTTGACCTGAAAACCACATAGTAGCTAAGTTCAGGTGAATTCGACAATTTCACATATCATTCACTTGCACAATAATCCACAGCAGTTCTCTTTATTTACAGACCAGACTGGTAAAGTAATGTGAGATGAAGTTAAGAGTTAGCCCCTGTTTTGCTTGGCCAAGTTCTTTGGACTTAAATGGAATCAAGGACTTCCTTTTCAGCGCAGGTGACCCTTGTTTCCTACAGGAAGATGCCTTTCCCAAGCTGCATTAGCTTGTGGTTAAGTATCAAGTGTCACAGTGGCTACAACCAGGAATAGGCTTTAACCCACAGAGACGTCTCAGATGTTTCTGGGGTAATTATACACCAACAGTGCCATCTAAAGGTCACAGAGAGGACACAACTATTGCATTTTATTCAGAAACACTGACACACAGGCAATATAATTTTAGAGCCCAGCATGATGACCTCTAAATACTTAATGATATAAAATAATTGCAGTTCTTTGCTATATGCACAATATCTGTATATACTGTAGATATAGGCAGCCTGTTTCTCAAATTAGAGATTAAAAAGACAGATTTCAGGCTTTTAATATGTATCAAGTAAAAATACATAAATCAGTAGTTTTATGCTCAAATTCTTAACATTTAAACAGAAATAAATAGTAGAGAAGTGTTTTTGAAAAATGTTTAAACTGATGTACACTCACATGAGATGAAGACTCTAGAGTGACATAAAAAAGCTGTAAATGAGAATTTCTGTTTTTGCGTGATGCAGCACCTACAACACTAGGTATAAGCACAACATAATCCAATTTTATGGAGTACACCTTTAAATGTTATGCAAAATATGTTGCATGGCAAAATAAAAAAATAAAAAAAATTTAATCAAGAGGTACAGGCAGCATATCTCAAACTGTCCTCATCATTTAACCTTGTTGATCTGCTATCCTCACTGAGCAGGGGAATCTGATACATCTGTCACACACTTTTTAAAGGCATTACAGTCTGAATCATAAAGGGGCCGAAAGAGGGTGGAGGGGTAGCCCAGGCCAGTGATGATTCCCCACATCTCAGGCTCTGCTGTGGGAGAAGCTTAGGACCTGTCACTCATCTGTGTGTGCTGGAAGTGAAGAATAAATGTCTTTCATGCAGACCTCCAGCATCTCTCCTAAAGGAATCCCACCAGCAGTTAATGAAAGGCACCCCTTCCCTAGAGAAGAAAAAAAAAAAAAAAAAAAAAAGCTAATTTGAAGAAACTCGACCCTACTTTGCAAATCAATCAGTAGATATCTGATTGTCACTCCAAGAGCTGGGGTCTAATCCTATTGTTTTTTCTATAGGATTACTTGTGCTGGGTACCTCTCCCCCTTTGGCACTGCACGGGAGAATAGACAGATTAAGGGGATTAGCTTGTATCCTCCTAACTTGTCAAACTGGGATCCATTGACTTCACTGTTCTGAATGAGAGAAGTGTCTAAAAAAGAGAGAAATGAAAGGCAGTGAACAAGAAAAATTCCTGACAGAACAATGTGATTTGTTTGCTTTTGTTCCTTTTAACTTGGCTTGGTTCAAAGGGCCTCATCTAAGAAGCCGCAGTCCAAAGTTGGAAAGATATGTCACAGGAATAAAGCAAGTAAGAGCCCTTAGCTATATCTGTCAAAATAACATTTAGCACAATACAAACAAGTTTACTTGAGAGATTACATTGATTTTTCAGGGATTAGTGGTTGCCACTTCGATGACAGCATATAAATGGCCTGTGCAAAGGGAACCTGCTTGAGGATATTAAACAGTTTTATACATTAGCTCTAAAATACTAAGGAACTTTGGTAAATTATTCCAACATTTATGTTATTTTATACTCTGCCCTTTCAGATAATGTTCAATAGTCATAACTTTTTAATTGTAATTGAATGTCAGCTATTTTAATATTCCAATGTGATCCAAACAATGGTATTTGGACAATTGTGTAAAAAAGTATTTGGACACTTAAGACACAATTTACTGTATTTGAAAGAAAGATAGAACACTTTTCAAGCATTTCAAACAAAAAGGTTATGTTTAAAAATATAAAACAATAGTTTTACAAAATGTGATAAACTACACGTGTAATTACACTGCTAGGACACCTGTGTGAACCTGAGGGGGACTGACTTCATACTTTTGCTAAAAATCACCTTGGGACCAGTTGTTTAAAAATAATTGCAAAAATGGCTTATAAAAATGAAATTAGTTCTCAGAAAGGCATAATTCATTTATTACCATAATTTATTTTCAGATGCCACTTCACTTTTTCAAACAGTATTAACCTTCAATTGTTAACAATTTTTGTTGATTTTTCAGGCTAAGTATCCTTAAAGGGATAGTTTACCCAAAAAGGAAATTTCTTATATCCCAGATGTGTATGACTTTCTTTTCCTGCTGAACACAAACGAAGATTTTTATAAGAATATTTCAGCTCTGTAGGTCCATACAATGCAAGTGTAACCGGTCCTGCTCGACCCGCTTGGAGCGGGATTCGAACTGGCGTCTCCGGCATGGGAAACGGCCGCTAATGAGGAGGCTAAAGGTTACAGCCCCGAGCACCAGTCGCTAGTGCATCTCTTGAGGCCAGGGGAGTGAGGTTTACACACTGCACAGCTACCTACCAGCTGGCTACCGTTGCACTCACCCCCCCTAAACCTCACTCTCATCTGGGTCATGGCACCACTGTAACGGTCCTGCTCGACCTGCTCGGAGCAGGACTCCAACCGGCGTCTCTGGCATAGGAAAAGGGCGCACTAACAAGGAGGCTAAAGGCTACAGCCCCCAGCGTCAGTCGCTAGTGTGCCTCTTGAGGCCAGGGGAGTGAGGTTTACGCACTGCACGGCTACCTACCAGCTGGCAACCGTTACACAAGTTAATGGTTGACAGAACTTCAAAGGTCCAAAAAGCACATAAATGCAGCATAAAAGTAATCCACATGACTCCAGTGGTTAAATCTATATCTTCAGAAGCGATATGATAGGTGTGGGTGAGAAACACTATAAATTTATACACACTATAAATTCTCCTCCGTACCCAGTAGGTGGCGATATGCACAAATAATGTGACTCACCAAAAACAAAAGAAAAGGAAGGTGAAAGTAAAAGTGGAAATCACTGTACTGTAATACAGCTTTGACAACGTGATATAAATTGATAAATGGATCTATACTGACAATCTATAATTATGTATTCCCAAAACCGGCATGGATAACATGGATAACAGTGTATTCAGTTATGAATAAACCAAGGCAACTCTAATATTTATTTATTTATTTAGTTAGTTTATATGTTCTTTCTTTCTGTCTGTCTGTCTGTCTGTCTTCTTGCATACAAGGAAATATGTAATTTCCTGTCCCTTTAAATTCCATATCAGCTGATTTCTTGATCTCAGCTGGTGAAGAACAATAAATTCACGCCCAATTCGGCGATGACGTCGCTCTTTAAACGACAGATGAGTCAGCCAATTGTTGCCACTGTAATTTGTCAAACCAGGAAGTGTTCCCTTGAACGGACCAATAACAGCAGGCAGGGGGCGGGGCTTCTTGGACTTCCTGCGTTTGTGAGAGAGTTGAAAGAAAGAAGAAAGAGAAGGAACTGAAGCTAGCTCGCAGCTAGCTGAATGTCCTACCGTGTCGCAGATGTTTCGAAAGCCACGGGGAAGGGCGGAATGTAGGGGGGTCGAGTATATAAGACGGGGCATGGGGTTGTTTGTAAGTAACGCGGTTATTGGACCGGTCGCTTCGGTGTCAGTGGAGGCAGCGGTGACCGAGGTAAACACAATGTTAGCATCATTAGCCTAGGCGGCTCAAAAACCAGTGAGCTGCCTACATAGACAGCATGTTTTGGCAATATATGTGCGCTTAATATGCCTAAAAAAAGCTGTCTACGTAGGCAGCTTACTAGATTTGAGACACAGCCTTTGTGTTTGTTTCCACAGCAGTGACAAAGATTTTACTTTTAAAGTTTTACATGCGAATTTTCCCTTTTAGGAACTCAAAAATAGGCTGCGTTTAGTAAGCACAGGTTACGCAGGTGACATCAACCTGGATGTCATGAGACATCAGTACCTTACATGACATTGAGTGCAAATTAGGTTGGTGTTAAATTAGATCCTATGGAAGATGAAATCTGAGAAATCAGGTTAATGATTTGGTAACTGTGCTATTTCTTCTCCCAAGTCTTTTACGCTTGATATGTGTCAAAGAAACGAAGGTGATTTCATTATTGATTGATAGCCTTGTCTCTTGGCAGGTTTTGATTTTTACTTAGTAAATGTTTCTACGGTTAAATGCAAATATCTTCTCAGACCAGAGCAATAAACTGCCAGCAATGTGATTGACAACACAATCCTATGTAAGCACAGTTTGTTTGATTTCAGTCTAGTCACAATCACATTTTTGACATTTCATAAACTTATTTCACAAATGGGAACTCGTTTCTGAAGGGTTAACTATTGTGATTAAAGATCTTCAACTATGACTGATTAAAGCTGTTTTGATTCTTGTGCTTTCATTCTGGCCTTGGCTGTGAATGTCGTGTATATAGGGAGATGCTCATCTGCTTTTGGTTTTGACAGGTGTTAGGTCAAGGTCAGAGAATGAAAACAACAGGGAGTGGGAAGTTTGTTCTTTTAAGGTGTTGTCTCTAAGGGAATGTAGGCTATGTGAAAAAAAAAATATAGGTTGATCTCAGATTTTGTCTGCTAACATGACTAGCACCAGGCTACAACAGTCCCATTTTTTTAAACGATGGATTTGAAATGGTCCCAGTGGGACCCACTTTTTAAATGCTTATCACACTAAAATCATACTTTTAAAACAAGGTGTATTTTAATATTTATGGACTGGCCCCACTCATTTACATAGTAAGTGCTTTACTGTAACCACAAGTCAAAAAAGGGACAAGGGACAAGTCAAAGTTTTTTGGGGGGTAATCAACATTATGCAACGGATGCTGTTGATTGAACCCATAAAGGTGTGATTTCTCAGGGCATCCATTGGAATGATGTCTGTCAGGTGGTATGGACCATTTACACTCACTGAGCACTTTATTAGGAACACTATGGTCCTAATAAAGTGTCCGACGTGGTCTTCTGTTGTTGTAGCCCATCCACCTCAAGGTTCAACGTGTTGTGCATTCTGAGGTGCTATTCTGCTCACTACAGTTGTACAGCGTGGTTATCTGAGTTACCGCAGCCTTTCTGTCAGCTCAAACCAGTCTGGCCATTCTCCGTTAACCTCTCTCATCAACAAGGCCGCGCCCTGGATGTTTTTTGTTTCTGGCACCATTCTGAGCAAACTCTTGAGACTGTTGTGAGTGAAAATCCCAGGAGATCAGCAGTTACAGAAATAATCAAACCAGCCATTCAAGCCATGTTCGAAATCACTGAGATCACATTTTCTTCCCATTCAAATGATTGATGTGAACATTAAATGAAGCTCCTGACCTGTATATGCCTGATTTTTTGCATTGCACTGCTGCCACACGATTGGCTGATTAGATTATCGCACGAATAAATAGGTGTACAGGTGTTCCTAATAAAGTGCTCAGTGAGTCTATGGCTGTGTCTCGTTTGGAAGACTGCGTTCTCCGGAGGTCGCATTTGTCGGCCGCATGCGTCATCAATGCTGTCTCGTTTCAGAAAAGCGAGTAGGACACTCAGAATGCAGCCTTGAATGCGACCTTCTTTCACGGGAATTCGGAGGATGCGTGAGGTGTATCCTTCATGGGCACTCGCAACCCATAATTCTTTGCTTCAATGGAAATGAACATTATTTGTCTGAAAAAAATTATGCCAATTTGCCCGTAAATATGATTTTCAAACGCAAGTAATGTTAATTCCCAAGTTGAAGTACCTCAGTAGATGGGTGCATAGTATATAATATGTATAATTATATGAATATATAATTAAAGTATTAGACTAAAAGAACACCTGTAAAATCTATTTTCTTTTCTCTCAACATCATTATAACTCTCTTAAAATTTACCTCCTATATTACCTTCCAAAGGGACTTTGTTCCCTTCTCACTCAAAGCGCTAGTACTTGTTAAGAGTGGCTGCTGTCATAGCAACCATTATAAATTCTGTTTCCGTTTGTCCTACAAAGGCTGTCTCGTTTAAATGAGGCTTGTTTAAATCAAGGCAAAAACTTATCACTGTTAACTGAAAAGACAAAAACCTCATTTTATAACATAGTGTAAGTGAGCACAACCTTTCCTAATTTTTTGTTTCTTTATGCCTTCATGTATGTTTGGTCAGTAATGTTTTAAGGCAGGGATTAGCGATGGGTCAATTCCTGTCCCCTCTGTGGACTTTTTGACTCTATGCTAGTTGCTGTCTGTACTTGCATTGTTATTTAGATTTGCAGCTTTTAGACTTTTGCTTTCTGCAGCTTGTTATCGATAATCAAGTGAAAATCAAGTTCATCAGGCAAACTTTCGGTCTCACAGTCTTTTGCGAGTATGCACTGTATCTAGCTCAACACTCAAAAGACAACTGTCAAGCCTGCAGTTGTCTTTACAGTGTCTTTGTATGTCTATTATAGGGGATGAGACATGGAGAGGAGGGTCAGACTGCTTGTCTGTTCATCCTGTTTACTTGCATTCCCTGGCAGGGCTCACTGGGTTTGAAATGCCATGAGGAAGGCTGTGTGTATGTGTGTTTAAATTGAGATGGCCAACCAATAAACGGGCAGTTCGTGTCACACCGCACCATTTGAGGGTGGAGGGTAGCCCAAGCCCGACCTTCCTCTGACTCTTCTTCGGTGTTTGCAGTCCAGTGTGTAACAAAGCTCTGTCTCTGCTGAGTTGAATGTTGATTTTGCTATCAGAAGTCTACCATGCCTTTTCTACTGGGGTTTAGACAGGTAATGCAGGAAAATAATAGAGCTCAGGATTCAGCACTTTTTTAATGAACTAATTTAACGTAATTTTTATTTTTATTAATTTTATACAATCTGCTCACTCAAGGGAACATAGTGATTTGCCTCTGTAGGTGAAGACAGCGTAATGTCAATGCAAACTATAGCTTGGGGTCATTTATAAAAAAAAATAATTTTGTTTTCTCCTGCATTTATACCAGATATGGCTTTTGAAACAAAGAATATTTCCATTTTGTTCATTCTTATTTATTTGCATGCTCTTTTGTAAATAGTAGAAATCAGCCTTAAAGAGCATCTGTGATAGGAGCAGGATGTCTTTAACAACACTAGCATCATTGGAGCATGTGCAAAGCCCTTCTCATATTTAGGCTCATGTTGTGTACACTGTGTTTGGTTTTGCAGAGTAGGCTGCTGTGTTTCGGAGTGAACAACCAGAGCTACTTCTGTGATTCGGGCCACTGCTGTGGAAAGTCCCAGTGCTGCAGCTATTACTATGAAGTGTGGTGTAAGTATCTCTCAAGATAAATTCTAGATTGCTAGTGTCTGAAATCCACTGCACAGTAAGGATTTTTTAAAAGGGACTGTTCACTCCATGAAAATTATCATCATTCACTCACCCTCATGTTGTGCCAAACCTGTATGACTTTCTTTCTTCTGTGGAACACAAAAGGAGAAAAACAGCCTCAGTCACCATTCACTATCATTGCATGTTTTTCCCCATACAATGAAAGGGGCTCTCAGTCCCTAACCCTCTGCCTAACATCTTATTTTGTGTTCTGCGGAACAAAGTTATTTGAACATCCATCTGTCAGCTATGGACCTTAATGTTATTAACTCTAAGTCTGCGTATGTATGTCCATTTTCAAGACACTATATTCTGACACGAGCATTTAGTCTGATTATTTAAGGGTATATAGTTCTACCTGCTTTTGTTCTCAACCTGTCTACAGTAGTTGTTCTTTGATGTCAGTAATTGTTTTGTTACCATAAACAGTAATGAGAATTAAGCGTTCAATCACCTAGCTTACTGGAACCAGATCTTCCATAATTTTAAGAGCAAACACAAGTGGCCTTCTGCGTCATAACAGAGACGCCAGTTAACGAGTTAGCTCCAATTATCTTAAACAAATCTCTCACAGAACCTTTCTCATCCGAATTATTAATTACGAGGCTGATTTCTGTGTGTTGGTTATAACTTCTGAATGATTGGCTGGCCCTGATTTAGTTGTTGTTCTGCCCTAGTCACACCCATTGGCAATGCTCCTGTGTTATCAAATTACCCCTCTGCCTCTGGTGTACCATCTATTTTAATAACTGGGGTCTAACCTCATCTTCACAATAATTACAGCACATCATCTGCTGAGTCAAGTGCTGCACTTGGGGTTTTTACATTGCCAAATACATGCGACCCAGACAGACACAAATCCATTGTAACCAGATCAGGCCAGCTCCTGTAAACAGCTGCCTTAAAATTTCTCTATTTGGAGAAGTAGAGCCCAGAAAAGGTCTCTGCTTAATTTTGGGCAAAGTTTCACACACTTGGATCTCACATGACTTTGACTTAAACAGCTCTCTCTGTTGGTTTATGAGTGTCCCACCATAAAGTCCAGCACATTATTCTCTTGTGATCTGATGCTACATGTAAGGTTCTGTAAACTGGTCTGTTTTGTGTTCTACTGCGTAATTTTAATTCGAAAAATTTAAATTGGTGCATGCATATACACTCACTGGGCACTTTATAAGGAACACCTGTATACCTACTTATACATGTGATTATCTAATCAGCTAATTGTGTGGCTGCAGTGCATAAAATCATGCAGATATGGGTCAGGAGCTTTAGTTAATATTCACATCAACCATCAGAATGGGGAAAAATGTGATCTCAGTGATTTTGACTGTGGCATGGGTGCCAGATGGGCTGGTTTGAGTATTTCTGTAACTGCTGATCTCCTGTGATTTCCATGCAAAACAGTCTCTAGAATGTAAAGACTATGGTGCGAAAAACAAAAAACATCCGGCGAGAGGCAGTTCTGTGGGCGAAAATGCCTTGTTGATGAGAGAGGTCAACAGAGAATGGCTAGACTGGTTCGAGCTGACAAAGGCTACGGTAACTCAGATAATCACTCTGTACAATTGTAGTGAACAGAATTGCCTCTCAAAATGCACAACATGTCGAACCTTGAAGCGGATGGGCTACAACAGCAGAAGACCATGTCAGGCACTTTATTATGACCATAGTGTACAGTGAGAGTACAGTTGAAGTCAGAAGTTTATATACACCTTAGCCAAATACATTTAAGCTCAGTTTTTCGCAGTTCCTGACATTTAATCATAGAAAACGTTCCCTGTCTTAGGTCAGTTAGGATCACTACTTTATTTTAAGAATGTGAAATGTCAGAATAATAGAAGAGAGAATTATTTATTTCAGCTTTTATTTCTTTCATCACATTCCCAGTGGGTCAGAAGTTTACATGCACTTTGTTAGTATTTGGTAGCATAGCCTTTAAATTGTTTAACTTGGGTCAAACTTTTTGGGTAGTCTTCCACAAGCTTCTCACAATAAGTTACTGGAATTTTGGCCCATTCCTCCAGACAGAACTGGTGTAACTGAGTCAGGCTTGTAGGCCTCTTTGCTCACACATGCTTTTTCAGTTCTGCCCACAAATTTTGTCAAATCGGATTGAGGTCAGGGCTTTGTGATGGCCACTCCAATACCTTGACTTTGTTGTCCTTAAGCCAATTTTCCACAACTTTGGAGGTATGCTTGGGGTCATTACCCATTTGGAAGACCCATTTGCGACCAAGCTTTAACGGTCCTGGCTGATATCTTGAGATTTTGCTTCAATATATCCACATAATTTTCCTTCCTTATGATGCCATATATTTTGTGAAGTGCACCAGTTCCTCCTGCAGCAAAGCAAACCCACAACATGATGCTGCCACCCCCATGATTCACAGTTGGGATGGTGTTCTTCGACTTGCAAGCCTCACACTTTTTACTCCAAACATAGCAATGGTCATATAAGGCCAAACAGTTCAGTTTTTATTTCATTAGACCAGAGGACATTTCTCCAAAAAATAAGATCTTTGTCCCCATGTACACTTGCAAACTGTAGTCTGGCTTTTTTATGGTGGTTTTGGAGCAGTGGCTTCTTCCTTGCTGAGCAGCCTTTCAGGTTATGTCGATATAGGACACATTTTACTGTGGATATAGATACTTGTCTACCTGTTTCCTCCAGCATCTTCACAAGGTCCTTTGCTGTTGTTCTGGGATATATTTGCACTTTTCGCACCAAACTACGTTCACCTCTAGGAGACAGAATATGTTTCCTTCCTGAGCGGTATGATGGCTGCATGGTCCCATGGTGTTTATACTTGCATACTATTGTTTGTACAGATGAACGTGGTACCTTCAGATGTTTTGAAATTGCTCCCAAGGATGAACCAGACTTGTGGAGGTCCACAATTTTTCTTTTTTCTGAGGTCTTGGCTGATTTCTTTTGATTTTCCCATGATGTCAAGCAAAGAGGCACTGAGTTTGAAGGTAGGCCTTAAAATACATCCAAAGGTACACCTCCAATTCAGTACACCTCCTATCGGAAGCTAATTGAGTAATTGTCTAAAGGCTTGACTTAATTTTCTAGAATTTTCCAAGCTGCTTAAAGGCACAGTTAACTTGGTGTATGTAAACTTCTTACCCACTGGAATTGTGATATAGCCAATTAAAAGTGAAACAATCTGTCTGTAAACAATTGTTGGAAAAAATTACTCATGTCATGCACAAAGTAGATGTCCTAAAGGACTTGACAAAACTTTAGTTTGCTAATATTACATCTGTGGAGTGGTTAAAAAATTTGTTTTAATGACTTCAACCTAAGTGTATGTAAACTTCTGACTTCAACTGTATGTACCCACAAAAATATAGGCAATTGCCTCAACCTCACAGGTGTTTATATGCATTTTCAAAATAGTTATGCAATTAAATTGAAAGTAGAGGAAGTTTGGGCACAAACATGTTTCAGTTGATCATGTTGTTTGATAAACCTGTATATTATGAAAGATAAATACTCACTGGCCACTTTATTAGGTACACCTGTACATCTACTTATTCATGCGATTATCTAATCAGCCAATCTTGTGGCAGCAGTGCAATGCATAAAATCAGCAGATATGGATCAGGAGCTTCAGTTAATATTCATATCAACCATTAGAATGGGGGAAAAAATGTGATCTCAGTAATTTAGACTGTGGCATGATTGTTGGTGCCAGACAGGCTGGTTTGAGTATTTCTGTAACTGCTGATGCCTTACTATGTCCTAGAATTTTTTTTCTCTCTCCCAAAATGTTTTCTCTCAATTTTGTTTTCGTCATCGTGGCAACATGAGAAATGTTTTCTTTTTTTGCTTGCTAGCTAACAATTAGCATGCTGTACCAGCCTCTGGCACCAGGTGCCACTATCAGTAAGCATGAAATCTTATGCTTAAGGTGACAGATAACAGCTGTGGTACTTTATCTGTTTGTTTTTATTCATGTGGGCGACCGCTGAAAATGTTTCATTGGGGGAACCATAACATGTTTTTCCCTGCTGTCCGTGATCCAGTCCAAATAAACCTGCGACCCACCAGTTGAGAAACACTACTTGGAGTGTTTTGTCTGCATGCTCTAAACCGCAAGGATTTTAGTAATACAGTGGCGAAGTGGTGATTTTGTTCTTTCGTTAAAGTTCATTAAAGTGCACGGGCACGTCGATCGCTCATCACAGCCAGTCCTGGGAAAAGAAGGCGAAGGCAAGCGAAAGAGATAAGAGACAGGAGATACCATGTGCCAGTTTCATTATGTTTGTCAACAAAGCATGTTATTAATAATAATAACAGTTAGTGAAGTTTTAAAAATAACAATAATAATCATTAGCAAATGCCATACTTTGTGTTTAACACTTAAAGCTAGGGTGTGTAATCCAGAGAGGCTAGCAGTTAGCAAGCTAGCTTTGAAAGCATAGTGCACACCCTAGCTTTAACTATACGGTCCTTTTCAAACAGAAAACAATATGTTGGTATAAGTTTTATACCAACATATTGGATTATTATTGGATTATTATTATTGCACTTAATGAGGTATTTCTGTTCAAATTGAATTCACTCTTAATTGGGATGTAAGTCCATTAATTCCTCATTCAGTTCAAGCCCCATTCTCTGTGCTGTGCGCTCAAATGTAAAAATAAAGTTGTGCTATAAATAAAGTTTCCTATTTTCTAATTTGAGTGTTTTGTGTGGTAACCTAAATTCTCTATCTCCTGTAGATACTGACCTTGGAAAAAAAAAAGAAAAACATCTGTCAAAATCTCTGAAATCTTTCTCTCTATCTCTATTTACCCTTTTTGTACTGTCAACAAACATTGGCTGGGCATCCCGATAACATTGCAACTTAAGCTTTAACGATCATCTTAACTGACGTTCGTTATTTTACGATGGAGTAATGCCCGTTTCCCAAATCGGCATGTAGATTGCTCATTATAAAGTAGAACTTAAGTGTTGTGTTGCCTCTTGAGGAGAAGAAAAATTTGAGAGAAGAAAAAATTTGGAGAGGAAATTTTTTTTTTGTTGTTGAAAAACAAATTGTAGGACATAGGCTCAGGGAGGCACAAAGACACCTAAAAAATGTTTTTCATCTAGTGATTTGTTTCTTTCACAGTGCGGTTCAGAGCTTCCGTTCATTATAATCGCATTATGAGGGTGTATGTAAACATAGCCAATAAGAGGAAATCACTCGCATTTGCAACCGAATTTCGTGCTATTTGACTAAAAATATATATATATTTGGCAACTGGCTGGTAAATGTTTAGATTTCACTCACCAGTGAATGAATTGTGAAGTATAGTGGTGGAGTATTCAGCAACAAGATCCTTTCACTGCGTATTAAGAGTAAAAGTTGTTCCAGTTTAAAGTGTCCAAAGATTTTTACACGTGACTCATTTTTACTGAATAATGTCTTTTTTAATACCCTTTCTGTTCTTTACAGTAAGTTGTTGAACAAACAACAACAAAAAAAGAAACATTTAATTCTAATCAGGCATAGCACAGATGACATGAAGCCAATCGAGTCTCTCTCGTTAACATGCGCTCATTTAAAGATGCTGCTTACAGAAATGCAGATTTCTCTTAAAGAGACAATACCGGGTTTTAGCACGTGTTCAACTAATCAATGTAAATACCTGTAATTAGTACAGATTATGCAATTAAACAATAAAAATGTAACAATATAATATTCAATATAATATTTATTGTATAAAAACATTGATTTGTTCATTTTTAAAAAGCTAGAATGTGACATGATGAAAAACTAAGAAAATATAATTAGTAAAATTCATATTTTCATATTGTACATAGTTAGAAGGCCACCTGTATAATTCACAGAATTAGCTGGGAGATCATTTATTTCATATGTAAGCAAAAGGGACATTATAACTGAAATATACCCATATGAATTTATATCAAATCGGAATCGAATTGTGTTGGTAGATTAAAGTAGATAAAGTTTATATTCAGTATTAGTGGTCGATGGTCATACCGACATCTGGAGAGCAGGGTGGCCAGTTGAATAATGACAGCAAATAAGATGAACACAAAATTACTGAAATGAAATAAACACTTATTTTACAAAATATTTATTTAAAATTAAAAATAAAATAAAAAAATTACTAGTTCAACTATCCATTGATAAGGCTTTCAGTAGATTTTGGAACTAACACAAGCTGGATGTAACACTTCCATTAATCAGCCAAGTGGACATAAAAATGACCAAAGTTCAGCCTGGCCGAGTTATCGATCGATCACTACTTAGTATTAACACTTTATTCTGACTAGTCACAAAAGTTTCAAGTACAATTGTAAAGTAATTTTTCTGTCCGCACTGAAATACTGTTTGAACTGACAAAATTGCAGCCAAACTGAACTTTGGACCAAAGACATTTCACTGTGGTCACTGGCTAACAAGCATGATGTGACGAAGATAGAAAACAAGTGACCGACAGGTGACACTGTTGGTAAGGACATGTGTTGTCATGTGTGTTCTTTCATCAGGGTTTTGGTTGGTCTTGACACTCATCGTCATTCTGGGCTGCTGCTGTGTGTGTCACCACCGCAGAGCCAAACACAGACTGCAGCAGCAGCAACGGCAGCACGAGATCAACCTCATCGCTTACAGAGAAGCCCATAACTACACCTCTCTACCCTTCTACTTCAGTCAGTACCCACTTCATTTCTCTCTCTATCACTCTCTTTCTTTCTCTCTCTCTCAACCATTCTCTTATCATTTGTCTTTCTGCTTTTCCAGCTAACCCACTTTTCTAAAAAAGGATAATTCACCCAAAACTGAAAATTTGGTTGTCATTTACCCTCATGTTGTTCCATGACATTTTGTCTTCCATAGAACACAAAAGGAGATGTTGGGCAGAATGTAAGCCTCAGTCACCCTTTACTTTTATTACATATTTTTTCCATACAATGAAACTGAATGGTGATTGAGACAAATATTCTGCCTCCCTTTGTGTTCCACAGAAGAAAGTCACATGGGTTTGGAAAAATGAGGCCGAGTAAATTGACAGAATTTAAATTTTTTTGTCTTAAATGAATAGTTCACACCAAAATTAAAATTCTCTAATTTATTCACTCTCATGCCATGCCAAATGTGTATGACTTTCTTCTGCTGAACACGTGAAGATTTTAAGAATATATGTTGGTCCTTTCTCTGCAAATAAATGGTGGAAATTTGAAAGTCCTAAAAGCAGCATAAAAGACTCCAATGGTTAAATCCATATCTTCAAAAGCGATATGTGTGAGTGAGAAACAGATCAATATTTAAGTCATTTTTTTATTATAAATCTCCACTTTCACTTCTGAAAGTCACATGTGGTGCCTGTTTAGTTTCACTTTCACATCTGAAAGTGAAAGTGAGTTTTTTTTTTTAGTAAAAA
This sequence comes from Myxocyprinus asiaticus, assembly GCF_019703515.2. NCBI lineage: Eukaryota > Metazoa > Chordata > Actinopteri > Cypriniformes > Catostomidae > Myxocyprinus > Myxocyprinus asiaticus. The sequence goes on along the minus strand of NC_059364.1, from coordinate 20,031,990 downwards.
AGGACTTAAATATTGAACTGTTTCTTACCCACACCTATCATATTACTTTTGAAGATATGGATTTTACAACTGGATACTTATGGATTACTTTTTTGCTGCCTTTATGTGATTTGTAGAGCTTCAAAGGTCTTGTCACCATTCACTTGCATTGTATGGACCTACAGTGCTGAAATATTCTTCTAAAAATCTTCGTTTGTGTTCTGCAGAAGAAAGTTATACATCTGGGATGGCAAGAGGGTGAGTAAATGATGAGAACATTTTAATTTTTGGGAGAACTATTACTTTAACCCTTAAATAATAAATGATAACTAAAGCTTTTTTTTTTTCTTTTTTTTTTTTTTGTATGTCATAGTGGATCAGAGGATGTTTTAAATGCAAGACATTAATCGTCAGCAATTTTCCGTCTTCCTCTCCTCCAGGGTTTCTGCCTGGTTACCTCTTACCCGCTTACGAGGAAGTCGAGAACAGACCTCCGACACCCCCTCCTCCATATAGTGCCTCTCAACCAGGCCAGTCCACCAGCACTGACCCCATGTGCTCTGAGCAACCAGATGAGCTCTGCCCTCCACTACAGTCCAGCCCTGTTGCCTCTGCATCAGAGAACTGTTCCCCAGGGCCCTGCATCGAGCAGCCACATTCTCCCACCACCCACTGCCCCGCCAGAAACGCCCACAAACCATATCTCAGCCTAGAGGAGGATGAGCAAATCCAGCAGGTAGCATGTGCTACCTCACACAGCCTAGTCAAACAAAGCAGTGAGGATCTGACTAAACCTGGAGAGCAAGGCTTGGACTGTTCTCCTGACAGCAAGGACAAGACTTCAGGCCGTCATAGGCACTTCACGGGTGACTCTGGGATTGAAGTATGTGTGTGCAGCCAGGGGCCCGGGGACAGAGAAGAGGAGATGAAAGAGCTAGTAGGCCATATGGATGGAGGGTTGCTTGAGGAGCAGGACTTCTGTGATAGCTGCAACCCCCGCAGTAGTAGTCCTCAGGGTTTAGGGGATGAGGAGCAGGGCCTGGCTGCCTCAGACGGGGAGCCTCAGCAACCCCCGGTCTGCCTCCATTTGCACACCATCATCGAACAGGAGGATCCACATCATGGCAACAAAATAGACCCTCAGAGTTGAGCACAACTAGTTCCAGCAGAGACTTGTTTTACACTGCTGTCTCTTTGCCTTTACTTTCTCAAAAGTACATCAATCAGTTTTTACTGTCAGCAATGTCACTTTGTGTGTGCGTGTGAAAGAGTGTGTTTCAAGAGGGTGTTAATGTGCAAATCCTTTATGGTTTTTATGGATTAATTGGATAATCTAATAAAGACATTAATAGGTCAGTTGCCTCAAAGAGAGGTCACGATCAAAGCCACAGGGGAAATTCTGTTCCCCGGTTTATAGGCTTATCGTGTTGACCCACAGCACTGAATGACATGCCTTTAGACTATTTTTTTTTTTTTTAGGCTGATTGCCTCCTGAGACCCAAACCCAAAAATGAAAACTGGGTCAGAATTTACTCACCCTCATGTTGTTTTTCTTCTGCGAAACACAAGATATTTTTAATGAATATTCCAGTCCTTTTTTTCAATGCAATATTCATTAAAATATCTACTGTGTTCTGAAGTAGAAAGTTATACGGGTTTGGAACAACATGAGGGTGAGTAAATGACAGAATCTTCATTTTTGGGTGAACTATTTCTTTAAGGTCTGATTAAAATGATCTGTGGTTGTTTTTTTCCCCCAAATTCTTACCTTTAATGTAATTTAAAATATTGCCCCTCCCAAAGGGACAAGATTACACAGTGCAAACAAAGGACAGAAAACAGGGTAAAGACTGCCATGACGGTCTCAACCAGGCAGTCCACTGATACTTCAGAGCTTTAATTGTCTTTTTTTTTGTGCTTTTTGTCTTTTTATATATATATAATTTTTTTAAAATGTGTGTCTGGAGGAGTATCACTGCATGATGCTATTCAGAAAAATAAAGTCACCTAATAGTGATCTTGTCGAAATATGTGCTCCCTACCTAGCAGTTAAACTGGGTAGGGTTGTCATTTTGTTTTTGTCTTGTTTTGTATTGCATGGTTTTGGCTTAATCCAAAACTAAACTATATTTCGCATGATTATTTGCATAGATCCATAAGCAGACGTCCACAGTTGTTGTTATACCACATGCTTTCAAGTAGTGAAATTTGAAGTTCATTATGCAAAGAATCTTTAAATGCAGGCTGTAAATACAACCCCAATTCCAAAAAAGTTGGGACAGTATGAAAAATGCTAATAAAAACAAAAAGGAGCGATTTGTAAATTATATTCACCCTTTGCTATATTGAAAGCACTACAACTAAACATTATATGATGTTTTACTTTGTAAATTTCATTTTTCTATTTTTTATTTACAGTAATTTCAAATCAGATCATTGCAGCACACTCCAAAAAAGTTGGGACAGTCGAGTGTTTACCACTGTGAAACATCATTTCTTCTAATAACACAAGCATTTAGGCACAGAAGACACAAGTTTGTTAAGTTTAAAAAGTGGAATTTTCCCCCATTCATCCATTATGCAGGTCCTCAGCTGCACAATTGTACAGGGTCTTTGTCGCCGTATTGTGTGCTTCATAATGCGCCACACATTCTCAATTGGAGATGGTCAGGACTGCTGCCAGGCCAATCTAGCACTCTCTGCTTATTCGGCCAGTATGTGGTTGGAAGTTGTCCTGCTGAAAATGCCGGGATGTCCCTGGAAAAGACGGTGCTGGATGGTAGTATATGCTGCTGCTCAAATTTTTTCATATCTGTCTGAATTAATGGTGCCAACACAGATGTGCGTGTTACCCATGCCATGGGCATTGACAAACCCCTGGCCCATACAGACACTGGCTTTTGGACCTGATGCTAATAACAGCTTGGATGGTCCTTTTTCTCTTTGACACAGAGAATACAATGGCTGTTTTTCAAAAACTATTTGAAATGTGGATTCATTGGACCAAAAAACATGGTTCTACTTTCCATCTAAGGTGAGACCGAGCCCAGAGAAGTTGGCAGCGCTTCTGGACAGTGTTGATGTATGGCTTCTGCTTTGCATAGTAAAGTCTTAACTTGCATCTGTGGATGCAGCAGTGTTGACTAACAAAGGTTTACTAAAGTAATCCCAAGCCCATGTTCATGATATCCATTACAGATGAATGATGTTTTTTAAGACAGTGATGTCTGAGGGATCAGAGATGACGCACATTTAGAAGTGGTTTTCGTCTTGCCAAGATTTGACCAGATTCCTTGAAACTTTTAACTATACTGTGCACTGTAGAGGGTGAAATGCCCAAAATCCTTCCAATTTGTCTTTGGGGAACATTGTTCTCAAAGTGCTGGATTATTTGCTGAAGCATCTGTTGGCAAATTGACAAGTCTTGAACGATCCTTGCTCTTGAAGGACTAGGCTGTTTTTGGAGGCTCATTATATATTATGACATAATTGCTTCATCTGTTTAACATCTCCTTGTTTCACATTGCCTTGTTATTTTAACTTGTCAAATTGTTATTAGTCTTAAATTGCCCGTCTCAACTTTTTTGGAGCATGTTGCAATCATCTGATTTTAAATTACTGTACATTAAAAAAACAACAACAATGAAATTCACAAGGTAATCATGTAATGTGTAGTTGTAGTGTTTTCAGTATATCAAAGGGTGAATATAATTTACAAATCACTACTTTTTGTTTTTATTTGCATTTTTCATACTGTCCCAACTCTTTTGGAATTGGGGTTGTACTTTTGTATATAGATTTAACCCATTTTGCATATTTACAGTAGGTGCCTTTATTGATTTTACTAGTTTTGCCATATGCCTTAAAGAGTCCAATGTGTGTGTGGTCGGATTACTGCATGAAATAATCAAGGGCCAGTATGAGTGGAATAATAGACTTAAGTACATACTAATGGGTAACTTCTTGTAAGGATCACTTGATAAGCCTTCCATCGAAACATATCATTTAAATATGTATGTTAATCATTTTTGCCTTAATTTAATTTCTGTATTCTCCCATAGTGCTTTAAATAGTTTTTGTATCTTAACACTGTAAGGGAACTCTTGCACCATTAGCAGTAAGGTGACATATATATATATATATATATATATATATATATATATATATGCTTTATTACTTAGAGTAAGCTTTTAATGTTTTATTGTAGCAGATCAGGTAAGGTTACTGTTATTGCAATGTTAGCATGTTCTTCAGAGTAGCACTTTTACATCTGGTTAATGAGATGGAAATACAGTGTGATGGCAGTAAGACTTCCCCAAGCTGCATTACTACACAGTCTGTGTGTTATTAGGTTATTTTAAATGGATTGTGCTTCATGCCACTGTTTATTTGACCTTTGGTTTGGATTAGTATTTAGGCTTCCTACAATATCAGAGACTTAGACTGGGCACAGATAACTCGTCGGCCCTGTAGATTTCCAAATCAGTGTGTTGCTGTGTGAACAGGGCTAATTTTCTTTAAAACATGATGTGCCAGGAAAATTAGGTTCCAACTGTGTCGGCTGGAAAAACTGGTTCTGGAGGCAGATTCCAACACAGACTTGGTGCCTTTGGAAACATTTCCTGAATGAAGCACTAGTGTCAGACCAGCTTTAATATAGAGCATTTGGAATAAATTGGACTAGTTACTGCATCATGGATGCATTTATCAAAGTACCATATTGATTTGATTTAGTCAAGCTTGAAGCTAATTCAGTTAGTGGAGATCAAGTCATCTGTTGCAACAAGGGTACTCATGTATTTCTTTCTCTAGCGCTAGTCATGATAGTTTTCTCTCACCATTCGATGTTTGAGACCAAAGGTATTGCTTAGAAGTTAAAGTCTCAGTCACAATGTTGGTTAGCTTACTGTGAATGAGACTGTGGGAGTTCTGCCTGAAAAGTTGTCATTGCACTGTTTTGTCACTGATGCAGTGAAATTGCATGCTTGAAGGTGACGAAGGCTTTGCAAGCCAATTGCTTTTGTTTATTTCTTAAGCTTTGATTTTAAGCCTGGTACAATGTTTTAGTTTTGTATCTGTAGTCACTTTCTTTTTATATATAAAACTGTATTTTCTGCATTTTATAAGGCTCAACCAAATTAATGAGTATCAAAGAATGTTCCATATGAATAAAAAAGTTTTAAAGCTAAAGAATTTCCTCTGACTATTTCAGTTCCAAAAATCCAAAATGCCTGGATATTACTGTTGGAAATAGAGTCATGTTGTCTCAAGAGATTCGTTTTATTCATGTTTGATTTGTGATACAGCAGCTTTGTATTTATTTTTTCTTGAAAGAAGTGCTTTGTAATAAAAAAATATTCACAAATGTCTGAAAATCAGAAGAGAAGAAATGAAAGAAAGTACAATTACTCAGCACTGGTTCATGTCTCCTCTTAGTCTGGCAATGACCTTAAATTTCTTGGGTTGAAGAACGACCCCAAATTTGCCCTGCAGGTCAGGCAGAGGCTGGCCAGCAGGCATCTCAAGCATGAACCTTTGCAAAATCCATGACAGGAAGAGAAAGAGCTCAATTTTTGCCAGGGCTTCACCGAGACAAACACGCACTCCTGCACCAAATGGCAGGTAGCTCGCTGATGGGCAGCACAAACCATCGCCTTCTTTGTTTAGAAATCACCCTATCGGATTAGAAAAGCATTGTATTAGGATTTTGCATTTGTTTTAATGGTATAATGTTGCTCTTAGATGCATCTTAAGAGGCCATATATTAGACAGTTCTGTGTGTTACCTGGGTCAAACAGCCCAGGTTTCTTCCATTCTTTCTCATCATGATGTAAAGACCACAGGTTAATAATGACTCGTGTCCCTTTCTGCACAGTGTACTCTCCCACACTGCAAAAGAGTAGAGAAGACATCAGTATTGTTCAAACTGTCTTGCACAAATCAGTACAGTAATTATGAGGTTAATACTTGGAGTCTTGGACCGCCACATGAGGGATGAGGAGTGGGGAGACCGGTCGAATTTGCAGCACTTCTCTTATAGTGGCCTCTAGATAAGGCAAATTTCCTCTGTCATTGAGCTGAGGGTGTCTGTCTTTTCCAATCTTATTGTCCAGCTCCTCCTGAATCTTTTTTTGCACCTATACATTTAATGCAAAGAACATCAAATATGTTTTGTTAAGACAAATGCATATATATAAAAGTGTCATTGATTCAGCGGTAAGCAGCTCTATTTACCTGTGGATTATGTACCAGGTATGCTATTGACCATTTCAATACAGTGGTAGTTGTTTCCACCCCTGCCCCAAAAATGTCCCCCAATGTCATTAGTAGGTGATCTTCAGTTAAACCAACATCCTGAGTGCTTGTGTTGTTATTCTCTGAACTGTGTTTGGCCCTCAGCAGTGCATCGAGCAGGTCCCGCTGGACGTTATCACTGTAATCCATCTGTAGATGGAGACAAATGTCACGTTATTGACAAGAGAAATTAATAGCCAAAAAATAGGCTACCACATTACCACATACAGTGTACTGTACCCTAAAACACAGCCTGTGCTAATTAAATATGCATACTAAAGACAAACAGTGAGGTCTTCTTTGTAAAAATGAAGATGTACAATTACCTTGTGCTCCTCATATTTCTTTTGAAGCAGTTTGTCTCTGATGGCAACACACTCTCTCAAGATTCTGAGGTCTTTATTTGGGAATATCTTTAAAAATTTAAAGATTTAAAAAAATAGTATTGTTATTTTTCAGATTTCTGATAATAAGAGAAAAGATGTTGTATGATTGCTTTTTAAAGAGATCTTAAAGGGTACATTTACTAAACAATGAAAAGTCTATCATTATTTACTCACCCTCATGTTGTTCCAAACTTGTATGACTTTCTTCTTTGGAATACAATAGACCAATAATTTGGCAATGTCACCTCCTTTGTCACAGACGCAAGTGATGGCAAAAAGACTGGCGCAAACAGTAAACCAAACCTGTAGTTAGCTGACCCAACAGTCCTCAAAAAGTTACTTTTAAATTGTCTGGTTAAGTTAAATGAGGTGCCGTGCTGTGCAAATGGCTCACAAAATCGCAATGGCAAAAACCGAGGGCTTCGCTTTATCTGATTCCATTAATAGAGCTGGACTGAGGAGATCATTTCAACTCAGGGCTTGGCAGCGAACATTTTATTACAGGTATGTTATTAACTCATATAATTTTAATAATAATATAGCTAAGAATATTTCTGTTTTTATGATGTCTTTGTTTCGTACTTTCATTTAATCGATGACTATAACTACCTGTGTTACTAGCAATAGTGTACCCAGCTAGCTTTGAACCTGAAGGCTAATTTTGCTCTATATTTGCTGTTTCTCAATGCTAAGAATACAGAGAATGGACTTGTGTTCATATGAAGACCAGTCTTGTCAAGCAACCTTGGAAGAATTAACTTGACGGAAGGATAGGAGGATGTAGAATGCATCTTTTGCAAGCTTTGAGATGAGCTGTGATCTTTCTGTTGTGTAATTAACCGTCACAGCACATTTGAAGCTAGTGAGAGAATTACTGGCATTATCACACCATTATGACAGCATCATCACAGCAGTGAGGTTTTGTAGGCCTAGTGAAACGTTAAATTAAAAAAGTCTGTTAACACTCCTACATGTTTTTTTACTTTATTAAAATGATGCCCAACAAAACAACAAATGTTGATGCAGTATAACGACTCTCAAGAGCCATCAGAGGACATTTATCATTGTGTTGAGGGGAAAATGCAACGATAAATGTCCTTTTGTCTGCTACAGTAGTACCGGGTTCTTGACCATAAGTCACCATCCAATGCATACTCGATATTAGGCCTGATCAAGAACACATCCAGGTAATTTTTATGCATTTTCGATGCTTGTGTTCTTGAGTACTGGAATTGAACTTCGTCAGAGGATGATGATGTTGAACGAGTCCACGAGAACGTAAAAACACAAAAGAACACACATTGAGAAACAGCCATTATCTTTAGAGGTATTTAGAGGAGCTAGCTAGTGCTTAGCTTAATTGGTCAAATCTAAAACAACAGTTTGCTGGCTTTCTGACACCACTTACTGCATATGCGCTGCAATTTTTTTAAACAATGGGATTGTCAATAGATGTTTGGCAGAAAGTTTGAGACTGCGGTCTCAGTCACCATTCACTTTTATTGTATGCAACAACAACAAAAAAAAAAAGCAATCAAATTGAATGGTGACAGACGAAAATACTGCCTAACATCTCTTTGTGCTTCACAGAAGAAAGAAAGTCATGTGGGTTTGGAACAACATGAGGGTGCGTAAATAATAATGACAGAATTTTCATTTTGGGTGAAACTTAAATTTTATTTTATTTTATTTTTTATTTTTTTTGATAAGACACATATTGAACTAATGTTTACCTGCAGCCATGGGAAAATGTCCACCAAGCTGTCCTTTGCGACTGTATCCACGATTCCCTGACTGTACTGGAGCATGAACTCAAACTCAGCATCCCCACGTTTGTACGAGGAGTTGAAACACAGGGCACATACCACATTTGTGACCGCACGCGTCAGCTCTGGGGCCAGATCCACTGCACTGTTCCGAGTTTCAGTCAACAAATCACACACAGAGCTCGCCTCTCTGCAAACTGTAGGTGGAAAACGAGAATATGGTGGCATTAACTGAAGAGAAAAAGATGAAAATAGTTCAAACAAAACTCTTCCATTGACTCCTCTCCCTACAAATTGTTCTGGATATTCTGTTTTTGTATTCTGTACATTTTTATTTTTTAGTTTTGGATATTGTGTTTTATATAATCTAGATCAGTGGTTCTCAACATTTTTTGGATGAATGCCCCCATACTTCATTCCCTTACCCCAGCTTATTTATTTCTTCATAGTTTTAACAGTGGTGTTTGTAGACCATAGTAAGACATGGAAGCATGGATCTTCACAACCATGGTTACATGTAGATGTAACATGACTTCTGTAAAACAAACTATGGCAGTTTTGTAATTATAAACAGTAGGCCTACCCTAAACACATTTAAAAACAATAAATACAAAATATAAACATTTATAATTTGTAACAAAAATTAATTATATTCTCCCACTTCCCTAATGTAGACTATTACAAATTTAATAGAGCTAAAGTAGTGATATGATCACATTTATTATTAATCTATTTCTGCCTAAAGCACAGTTAGTGTTACTATAGTAAATTCAAGGGTGGTCATGTAGAATTCTGTGCCGAATTGAAATGGTTTCTGAATCTCGTGCCTTGCTTCTCACTGGTTCTCGCAGCACTGTAATGATAAACGGTGTGTGTTTAAGAGCTCAAGACCGGTCTGTGAGAAAAAACGCCCCTGCTCTGCTCTGTCTATTGAGCCATATCCATCTACAGAGCCATACAGGTGCATTAGCTGAGGTTGTGCCTCTGCCTGTGTATTTGACGCTTCTAAACCAGATAGTTCAGATGGGTCACTAGACTTTAAAATCAGATGAACTGCGGTACAAATGCACATCAGCCTGTATAATGGAGAACCAACTGATTTACTCCAAGTCTAGATAAATGTTTTAATGCAAAGAGGAACTTGACAATTGATTTGATTATTATGAGTGATAAAGGCCTCCCATTTTTAACCTAGCGCCCCCCTCTCTACTAATTTGCTCTCAGCGCCCGCTGGCATCGTTTGAACGCCCCCGTTGAGAATCCCTGGTCTAGATATTGTGTGTTCAGTTATGCTGCACCATATTGTGTGATGTGATCTGTGCTATTTATAACCTGTTAATGATTTTAAATGTAATATAAGTGAAGACAGGGCAGTGGCTGTGATACTCACTTATCTTCTCAATAGAAAATGAACCTTCACCAAACATGCATAGAGCCCCATGCACCATTTTCCGATGGAAGTTCCATGTGGCACTGTAGTCAGAAAACACTATATCTTTCCCATCTCAAGTTAATATGTCTGTTGTAACCTTGAAGAGAATCATGTAAATCCTCATTAAAAAGGTAGCCCTTTTTAGTGAAGTTCAAATAATTAGAGTGATCAATGCAGTTTACTTACAGTTTGTGGCCTCCCTGCAAATATTTGCCCTTTTTTGATCAGGACCTCTTTTGCATGATGGTGGTTGTTCACAATAAGGACTTTGTGGGAGCCCATCATGAAGGAATAAAGAGCTCCGTATTTCTTCTGCAGCTGCTGAAAAAAGATGTGAGGAGGACTGTCACTCATTAGGCTGAGAATACTCCCAATGATGGGCAATGAGGGGAGGCTCGGCGGGGATCTGTCGCCTGGCAGATATCCATTCATTTTCCTTTTTAGATACAGCACTGCCAAAGTCAATGCAGAAAACAGACATGAACAAAAAAGCCATGGCATGATGTGGGGTTCAGACATTGTTGGCAACATTCAACCAAGTGTGCACCAGCTCATTAAATCAGCATTGCCTGTAAGAGCAAGCCAATGGCAGATTTTTATATGAATTCTTCAGTGCCACCTCCTTGACCCTGAAATAGTTTAGCTTCAACTATCTAAGTGTCATCAGTGTGGTTTTGGGTCCTCACATTCAGAAATGCATAAAACTGCACATTTAAGCATTTGTTTAGTTTTGCACAGGTTACTTTGTGCTTTTTATTTCTTTTTGTTTTATACATGTTTACAGAATTTAATTGAAATTTCTTCCAAAATATTACACTCTGGCAGATACCTTAGCCTATTTTGAAACTGCTATACTACTATTTGCTCACTTTGATATGATTGGTTACATAAATAGATCATGGAACAAAGAGGGATCAAATAACTTTATTTTATTATTTTAAACCTTTTAATATTAAACTTAAATTAACTTAAATAAAAACAAAGTTTATGTGAGCATTAAAAATACTGGTAACACTACAATAAGGTTCCATTTGTTAACATTAGTTAACATGAACTAACAACGAACAATACTTTTAAAGCAATTAATAATCTTGGTTTATGTTAATTTCAACAAATAGTAACACTTTTTTTTTAAATCAAAAGTTGTATATGTTAACATTATTTAATGCACTACTAACATGAACTAACAATAAACAATTGTATTTATTAACTAACATTAACAAAGATTAATAAATGCTGTAAAAAATATATTGTTCATTGTTAATTCATGATACCTAGTGCATTAACTAATGATAAAAAATGGAACCTTACTGTAAAATGTTACCAAAATATTAAATGCAATGGTGATATATGGATGATAAATCATCAAAAAGGACAAAGGCAAATAACTGGAGTGGACAAAAGTTGATTAAAGATTAAAAAAACAAAAACAAAACAAAAACAACAACAAGAAACATCTTAATTCCTCAGTAATTATAATAAACCAATGTCTTGCATTTTAATGTCTTCATGTACTGTTTTGAAATGCATTGCATACGGCACATCACACTATTTATAAATTTTAGATACATATGAAATATTATTTCTCTTTGCTCTTACAAAAAAATAAATAGACTCGTCCCTCCTTTTCTTTAAAAAAATAAATATCGAGGTTACAGTGAGGCACTTACAATGGAAGTGAATGGGGCCAATTTTTGGAGGGTTTAAAGATAGAAATGTGAAGCATATCATTTTATAAAAGCACTTACATTTCTGTTAAAACTCATGTATTATTTGAGCTGTAAAGTTTTTTAAATCATCATCTTTACAGTCACTTCAGTGTTTGTTGACATTATATTGTTTAGTTTGTTAGTTGTGAGGAGGACCAGAACACAAGTGACTCTGAATCCAGCAAAACACTTTCAACTTTTCAGCAATTTATGACACTTGGTTTCAACACAACACATAAGAACACATCTCCCCCCTTAAAAAAACACAAGAGTAGAACCTCACATTTAACTTATTTAATATGAATGGAATACGACTCTTTTTTTTAACTCTTTTGAATAACTCTTAGCTGTTTGTTTTGTTTTTGTTTTTTGTTTTTGTACGCCACAGGGTACAGTTTGTGAACACTACTGGGAGTTAACAGCGCACATCTTCAGCTTAGGGGAGGTGAAAGGCACTGTGTGCAAGTGATACACCCGGCCGGCTGTCCCGGACAAACCTGCTTGTGCGTGCCACTACACGGGACGAAACCGGTTCCACCTGGAGGTTGGACCTCGCAAAGGTGTTGGGTGTTGCCCAGCCCGCTGCCCTGCAAATGTCTGTTAGAGAGGCACCCCTGTCCAAGGCCCAGGAGGCCGCTACACCCCTGGTAGAATGGGCTCGTAGCACTACCAGGGGCGGCACGTCCTGGGCGTGATATGCCATAATTATGGCGTCAATGAGCCAGTGGGGGATCCTCTGCTTGGAGATTGCACTTCCTTTCCGCTGTGTACCAAAGCAGACAAAGGGATGCTCAGAGACTCTAAAGCTCTGTGTGCGATCCAAATAGATGCGTAAAGTGCGCACCTGACACCGCAATGTCAGGGCTGGGTCTGCCTCCTCCTGGGGCAGCGCTTGCAGGTTCACCACCTGGTCCTTAAAAGGGGTCATGGGAATCTTGGGCACATAGCCCGGTCGGGGTCTCAGGATCACATGAGAGTAGCCCGGACCGAACTCCAGGCACGTTTCGCTGACAGAGAACGCTTGCAGGTCTCCTACCCTCTTGATGGAAGTGAGCGCAGTCAGGAGGGCAGTCTTCAAGGAGAGTGCCTTAAGCTCAGCTGACTGCAAAGGCTCAAAGGGGGATCTCTGTAGACCCTGAAGAACTACAGAGAGGTCCCATGAGGGAACGAGGCGCGATCTGGAGGGGTTCAGCCTCCTGGAGCCTCTCAGGAACCTGATGATCAGGTCGTGCTTCCCTAGGGACTTACCGTCCACTGTGTCGTGGTGTGCCGCTATAGTGGTTACATACACCTTCAAGATGGAAGGGGACAGCCGCCCTTCCCACCTCTACTGCAGGAAGAAAAGCACCGATCCGACTGTGTACCTCTGGGGGTCTTCCTGTCAGGAAGAACATCACTTAGCGAACAGACGCCACTTAAAGGCATACAGGTGCCTTGTAGAAGGGGCCCTAGCCTGAGTGATTGTGTCTACCACTGTGGGTGGTAGACCGCTTAGGTCTTCCGCGTCCCGTTCAGGGGGCAGACATGGAGATTCCAGAGGTCTGGTCATGGGTGCCAGATTGTGCCCCGTCCCTGAGAAAGGAGGTCCTTCCTCAGGGGAATTCGCGGGGGGGGGGGCTGTCGTGAGGAGCATGAGGTCCGAGAACCACGTCTGGGTGGGCCAGTAGGGTGTTACCAGGATGACCTGCTCCTTGTACTCCCTGACCTTGCACAGGCTCTGTGCAAGTAGGCTCACTGGGGGAAATGCATATTTGCGCAGTCCAGGGGACCAGCTGTGTGCCAGTGCATCTATACCGAGAGGTGCCTCGGTCAGGGCGTACCAGAGCGGGCAGTGGGAGGATTCCTGGGAGGCAAACAGGTCTACCTGTGCCTGTCTGAATCGACTCCAGATCAGCTGGACCACATGAGGGTGGAGTTTCCACTGAGGGTAACCTGCCGTGACAGCACATCCACTGCAGTTTCAAACAGCGCCCCAGCCCGTTTTGGAGGTGTCTATCGTGACCACGACGCACCTGGAGACCTGCTCTAGGGGAACGCCTGCCCGTAGAAACATGAGGTCGGTCCAAGGGCTGAAGATACGGTGACAGATCGGCGTGATGGCCACGCGATGTGTCCCACGGTGCCATGCCCATCTCGGGACTCGAGTCTGAAGCCAGTGCTGAAGCGGTCTCATATGCATCAACCCCAGCGGAGTGGCCACTGCTGAGGATGCCATATGCTCCAGGAACCTATGAAAAAGTTTTCTGTTTGAACGCAGAAACAGGTTAACATTGACTGTGCATGCTTGTTCGTGAGGCGCGCCATCAACGAGACTGAGTCCAACTCCAAACTGAGAAAAGAGATGCTCTGAACCGGGAGGAACTTGCTCTTTGCCCAGTTGACCCAAAGCCCTAGTCGGCTGAGGTGCGAGAGCACCAGGTCCCTGTGTGCATCAGCATCTATGACGGGAGTCTGTGTAAAGCCCGGTTCAGTACTTGCAGGTCCAAGATTGGCCGCAACCCACTGCCTTTTTTCGGTACAATGAAGTAGGGGCTGTAAAACCCCTTCGTCATCTCGGCCGGAGGGAAAATCTCGTCAGACGTACCGGCGGGTGGGTCCTCGTGGAGGGGCGGAGCCTGAGGTGCCACACTGTGTCGTGGCCGTGCTGAGTTCAGGGACATCGAAGTACTTACCTGGCTCCTTGTGACCACCCCCGGAACAGCCTGGGATGGGGGAGGAAGAGGCCTGTCCTCATGACCCATGAAGACTGTCACATCGGGGGTGGATTTGTGCCACAGCTGGGTGCTCAGGGGCGGGGAGACTGCTGCTGGAGCTCCAAACCTGCCAAAATCGAGTGGTGGACAGTGGTCGTGATGACGGCCGTTCACACCGGGTATGTGACCCAGGGAACAAGGAAACCGCTCTTGCTGAATTCTTGGGTACTGCAGCGCAATTAAATGCAAATGTAACAAAAGATTCTCCTCCCGGCCCCCGACCCGGGGGATGGAGTGGTCTGCTTACCAGCCCCAGAGCAGTGGGTTTCGTCGTCCCTGGGTCGCCCGTCTCAGGGGTGCTTCGAAGCCTTTCGGGGTTCTTGGTGGCCGCGAGACGGGTCGCGTCTGCTTCCTGCAGTGGGCTCCACACCGGGGCCGGGCTGCAGGGGTGGGCTGCGGTGGAGCCGGTGCAGTCACCGCAGGGGGACGCCCTTGGCGACGAGCAGACGGGGTGTGGATCTTGAGCCGCGCCGGAGCAGGATGTGCCAGATAACCTCTGTCTGCTGCTTCACCGCTGAGAACTGCTGGGCAAAGTCCTTGGTGTCGCCGGACTGGCCAACTTGGGAAATGGGGGCAGCAAGGAACTGTGCCTTGTCGGCCTCTCCCATCTCGACCAGGTTGAGCCAAAGGTGGCGCTCCTGGACCACCAAGGTGGACATCGCCCGCCCGAGAGACCGCGCCATGACCTTCGTCGGTCGCCGAGCACAGCTCCTGCATCAATCCCTGGGCAGAACTACCCTCATGCAGTTCCTTTGGCGCATTGGCTTGGTGGACTTGCAGGAGAGCCATGGCGTGCAGGGTGGAGGCGCTTGTCCAGTGGCACCGTAGGCCTTGTCCATCAGAGACGACGTAAACCTACAGGCCTTGGATGGGAGCTTTGGGCGCCCGCGCCAGGTGGTGGCGCTCTGTGGGCATAGGTGCACCGTGAGCACATTTATCCACCGAGGGAATTGCCGAATAGCCCTTGGCTGCCCCACCATCGAGGGAAGTGAGGGCGGGGAAGCTGAACGATCAGGACCAGGCAGTAAAAATTGCCTCCCACAACCTTGTCAGCTCTTCATGCACTTCCGGGAAGAAAGGAATGGGGGCAGGGCGTGGCTTTGAGCGGCGCCGCGAGCCCATGAACCAATCATCGAGCCACGAGGGTTCAGGGGAGAGCGGAGGGTTCCACTCCAGCCCGACGCTCGCGGCTGCCCGGGAAAGCATGTCATCATCTCCGCGTCAGCCTGTGACTGGGCGACCGCACCCGAAGGGAGGAGCCCAGCTGAGGCTTCTGCGTCCGACTGGACGAGCCCGCTCTCCAATGCTGCGCTCGAGAGCTCATCACCTTCGTGGGCTCTGAATAAGAGGTCGAACTCCCCATGAGACGAGCCGGCGGACTCATCCGGAAGCCCGATCGGGGCAGACGAGTTTGTTGGGGAATGGGAGGTCCGTGGGGGGATACCCGGCGGAGGTGGTCCCATTGGGGTCCCCAAATCACCCCCAGTGCTAGCCGCGCTGGCCTCATACCCGTGGGTAGAAGGACCGAGGCGGGGAGCCTCTGGGGTGGCTTGCTTTCTTACGAAGGTAAGCCGCGACCGCATCGTTGCCATGGACATGTTCTCGCAATGAGTACGTGACCCATCCACGAACGCTGTCTCCGTGTGAGCAGTGCCCAGACACGAAAGACAGTGATCGTGACCGTCAGAAGGCGAGATAACGGGCGCAACCAGGTATAACACACAAACGGAAAGGCATCTTTAAAAAGACGCGTCTTTAAAAAGACGTTCCGTGTGTGCCACTCTTTTAGAGAAATATACTCTTTTAGAGAAATATACTCTTTTATTTATATATATTTTTATTTATTTATTATACTTTTATTTCTGCCGAAGTGCCCAGGGGCATTCTCTGCAGTGCACCAGTGCAGAGGGGGAAGAAGCTGCCGAAATGTGCCGTTAGATCCAGCAGAGGTGAATGAAAAGTCATGGGAATTCAGCTCAGTGAGCTCCGAAAAGAAAATCTGAATGAGTGGTTGCATACCAGCTCCTTTTATACCCGTATGTCTGGGGGAGTGGTATGCAAATACCACTCGCCAATTTTCATTGGCCTTTTATCAAAGACCAAAGGTGTCTCGGGCTCCCTAGTGTCACTACATCGACACAACGTCGAGTGAGTGACAGATAAGGAACATCTAACATCCTCTTTGTTCTACGGTCTCTCCATGTTCTCAATAGCTGAAGTTCTTCTGGGATCGGGTTTTATGCCATCCTCTGAAATGACATCTCCAAAAAAGGTAAGTGACCTCACTCCAAATTCACATTTCTCTTTGTTAAGCTTCAAATTTACTTTACGAGTCACTTCAAGTACCTCACAAAGTCTGACATTATGCTCCTCTTTGGTAGCACCGTAGACAATGATGTTGTCCATCATGGTTTCCACACCTTTGATGTGCTCGTAGATCATTCTGGTGGTTTTGTGATATACCTCAGGAGCTGAGAGAATGCCATATGGTAAATGCAAAAATCTGTATCTGCCCTCAGGGGTGTTGATTGTGCAGAGTTTGGACGATGCCTCGTCTAACTTCATCTGCCAGAACCCCGAGGGGGCAACTAGTTTGCTAAACCATTTTGCTCCTGCAAACTGTCAACTGACATTATTTCCTCTCTGGTATGTAACTTGAAGTGTTCTCTCTTTATGGCTTTGTTTAGATCTCTTGGATCTAGACAGATTCTGAGTTGACCATTTTTTTCCTACTATGTGTAGTGGGCTAACCCATTCTGTGGGTTCTTCTATTTTTGTTTTTACTTCCAGCTTTTCCATGCGGAGAAGTTCTTCTTTCAGCTTCCCTATTAGGGCAAAGGGAACTTTGCGACATGCATGAATAACTGGAGCCACCTGATAATCAACATTAATTTTATGTACACCTGGGAGGCATCCCAAGCCCTTAAATATGTCAGTGAATTTACTGAGGAGCATTTCCTTTTCCATGTCCTTTAGCACATTAGCCACAAAAACTTTCTTCACTAGGTTGAGCCTTACACATGTATTTAGGCCCAGAATTGGCTGCATATCTTTGCTTACAACCAACAGTTGAGTTTTGTAGTGTTTTCCTTTGTGCATTATGGTTGCAATGCAGCTGCCAATCACTGGCACATTTTCTTCAGTATAACCAGTGACTTTTATTTTGACTGTGTGTGTTTTGGGTCTCACATTGAGTGTCATGTAGTCTTTTTCTAAAATCAGGTTCACTTGTGCACCTGTGTCCAACTTGAATGGCACCACTGTTCCATTTACTGTTAATGGATGCTGCACACTTCTATTGAGTCCACAGGAAATGTCTCTGCATCTCCTTCTACAGTGTGCACTTTCATTTTTTGACTTCTTGTTTTGCAGCATTTTGCATAATGTTTTTCTTTACCACACTAGTTGCAAGTTTTCCAAATGCTGGACATGCTCTGGGTTTGTGGCGGCTGCCACACTTTCCACATACATATTCACTCGTTAAAGTTCACGAAATCACATGTTTCACTCAGAGTATAAAGCTCCGCTAAATACTGATCAAAACTGTCGCCCTCCTTTTGATTGCAGGAGAACATTGTGTATCTTTCAACTTAAATGATATTGCATAATATTTGGGTGTAGTGTTTCGATGAGAAGATGACGTTCATATTTCATACAATGTCATAATCGGACAAGACCATTAGCTTGTAAACTGAGACACAAGTTAACATGGACAAACTGCTGGATTATATGCACCATTTCACACCGAACACACACTCATGTGAATACAAAGATGCCCGCTTAAATTGTCGCTGTCTAGTAGCTCAAATGATTAGTGTGCTATGGTCAGTGTTGGGTATGTTACTCTAAAAAAGTAATTAATTACCAACTACTAATTACATCTTCTACCATGTAATTAGATTACAGTACTAATTAATCTTTCTGAAAAGTAATTGCATTATTTATTACTTATTAGTTTCTAAAACCCTGATCAACCTCGACCAGATGAAAAATACAAGGATAGACATGAACAGAAACTGTTCTTTTAATTCTTTCAAATAAATCATATAAAATCAAATAAATTATTCACGAACTGGCCAAAGAATTTAAGGGGGCTGCATTAAATTAGAAAACATTCATTTTAACATTAGACTTTAAATTTCGATTTTAAATTCGCTATTGTTTTATATAGAATTGTTCTAGAGTCTACAGTATTTAACGCAATTACATCAGAAGTAACTGTAATTAAATTACTTAAAAATTAAGAGTAATCCCATACTTTACATTTTTCAATTAAAAAGTAATTTAATTACACTAATTAAGTACTTAGTAATGCATTACACCCAAAACTTGCTATGGTGTCATGCTGATCATATTATTGATGGCCGAGTTCGAATCTCCTACCTCGGTTATTTATTTATTTTAATCTTGCGTACTTCTGCCATTTGATCTAATAATACCACTTATTTTTATCTGTACAATGATGCCAGCATCATGTAGTAAGTTTACATTTAATGGAGAGCAAACTATAGAGTCAGAAGCATGATTTTTGGAATCGACGAATTCACCAGGGGCACGTTCAATTTCAAAATGGTGTGCACCGTTTTGCTACGGTTTCTGGGTTGAACGACATGTTTCCTCGAAACGGTGTGAAACGGTGTGCAACGGGCTTTGAGGTACGTGTTCTCTCATTTGGTGTGTGTGTCAGAGGTTTGAGGCATGTTCAGCCCCGACAAAACGTATCAAAACGTTTATTTAAACAGAAACGGTGGTGCATTGAACACCCTGTTGTGTTACGCAAGCATTGCAACTATGGCAGCTGAGAAGGCCATTCTTTGCGTTCATTTCAAAGATTTTTCTGAGCCTCATGAAATCGGTTTAAATACATGTTTAATACTACAAAATACGCTGGATGTTACAGTCACTGCCCTTGCCGTCCAGAATAGCAGAGAACATCCCAATCGAGTGAAGGGATGTGTGGAAACTGTGGTTCCTAATTATGGTGATCCAACATTTGCCTCGCATTTCAGGATGACATGGCAAACATTTCTTCTTCAGTTGTCAAGGGGCCTGGGTAGCTCAGTGTTAAAATACGCTGGCTACCACCCCTGGAGTTCGCTAGTTCGAATCCCAGGGCGTGCTGAGTGACTCCAGCCAGGTCTCGTAAGCAACCCGGTTGCTAGGGAGGGTAGAGTCACATGGGGTAACCTCCTCGTGGTCGCTATAATGTGGTTTGTTCTCGGTGGGGCGCATGGTGAATTGAGCATGGTTGCTGCGGTGGATGGCGTGAAGCCTTCACACGCACTATGTCTCCATGGCAACACGCTCAACTAGCCACGTGATAAGATGCGCGGGTCTGACTGTCTCAGACGCTGGAGGCAACTGAGATTCGTCCTCAGCCACCCAGACTGAGGCGAATCACTATGCGACCACGAGGACTTAGAGCACATTGGGAATTGGGCATTCCAAATTGGGAAAAATCCAAAAAAACTGGTTTTTTTTTTCTTTTTTTTTTTTCAACACAACATCATAATGGCAACAACTTTGTAAGCGATTTTATCACACTAAAATCATGTTAACATGCATATTGTTGTTGTCTTTTGGCAATAATTTTGAAATAGTTAGTATTTTAACGTTTAAAGATTGGACCCCATTCCTTTCCATTGTAAGCACCTCACTGTAACCCAGAATTTTACTTTTTTTAAAGAAAAGGATGTGCAAGTCAAAATGAATTTGTGTAATAGTCAATATTATGCCACAAATGCTGTCGATTAAGCTTAAATTGTATTGAACCCGGACTTTCTTTAATTTTGTTCTTTCTGTTTTCTTAAGAGCTTGCAAAAATAATATTTAATTGCCAGCAGTTGTTGCTGCATGCTGTGCTGTTGTGTATTTTTGTTAGATAATCTGTGCCTTGTCTTGCCTTTACTTTGGTGAATCAAGTTAGTTGTGTTTTTCGTAGTTTTGAATCTTATGAAATAAATCTGGCTTTATTCTAATCCATCCTCGCACTTTACATTGTCCCTCGCGTGCTTCCGTAGTAAACAGTGATGGCTTCTTCCGAGACACAACCTCGCTTCGGTCAATCTGTGAAAGGTTTATTGTCAGATAAAGTCAGTTCTTGCAGTGGAGATGTGATCGCTCTAACCCGCCAAGTGTTAAAGGGATCCCGGAGCCAAGAAGTAAATATCGAACACGTTACATAACTCGATAATGTTTTGACTGCAAAGGCGAAATAGCCTTCTGGCTAGCTGTTTCCCTCTTACAACAATAAACGTAAAATATGTCTACCAACCAAGTAAGCTGCCTAATTAGACATCATTAGACCATATATTAGGTGTCATATATTATTATGTCTGAATATGCTGTCAAAGGTTTTGAGACTTAGTCAGTGTGCGACTCAATGTTATACTAATGCAGTTGACAATTATTGGCCTTATTAAAGTTTTAAATGAAATTATGATTATTTTAAATCTCTTAATATATTAAATACATTGATTTATTAGAATTAAAATGTGTTTTTTCTTTGCAGCTACTCAGTCAGGCAGCGAGAAATATGGTTATTCAAGAAGATGCAATTTTGCACTCTGAAGATGTAAGTTATTGATATATTAACTAGTTTCATAAGCCTATATTATTGTTGTTGTTGTTATTAGTTATATCCTATTCCATCTATGTACTTTAATAAAGAAAGGAAGAGTAACTTCTAAAGTTTATTTATGCTTACAGAGTCTTCGGAAAATGTCTATTATAACAACACACTTGCAATATCAGTAAGTATATGAGTGTGTGTGTGTGTGTGTGTGTGTGTGTGTGTGTATATATATATATATATATATATAATTTGTATTCAGGGACGCAACTACACATTTATTGAGGGGTATGCAGAAACATCAGTGTTGAATATTATGAAATATTACAATTCAGAACACACAAAAAAAAACATTAAAATATATTAAATAAAATAATTCAGTAAAACTTAATGTGATGCAATTATTTCATTCAAACTTTTATATTTAGAATTTAATTTAGAATTTTTATACAAAAAGTCATGTACATATATATTAATTTAATTTGATCTGCATCGTTATTTTCCATCCAAACAGAAAAAGAAAGAAAATAAAGAAGAGGCTTAATAGTTCACCATGATTGATTCTGAAGCAAGCCTCTCCATCACACATTTTTTTGGATTTAGTCAATAATTGGTACAGGTGTTGTTTAATAATTCCTGAGGTAATTTACTTACAGCACATTCCATGGTTTGTCATGTCATGTTTGACAGTGAGACAACAACAGGCGAAGGTTGGAAAGTGCAGCAACATTAGTTCTGGTTAGTAAGAGGAGCCCAAGTATAGGCTGGACATGGCGAAGGGTCAGTTAACAACTTTAACAAGCTTTCTCTCTAAATGTAAAGCAATTGAACGCCCATTCCCAAACATAACCGTGACAGAAAAGATACTCGGAAATGAACTATATTAGCTGGCCATCTGAACCTCTCGGCAGCGTTAAATATCGGTTAACTTCAAGACTTTCTTGAAGAATTTCAGTAATAAAGTGATAAGTTAAGCCAACCAGGCTTTCTTCATCCTCTTGGACATTGTTTTCTTCATTTTAATGCACCATTTTTCATTTTCCATCTTCCTTTTTCTGTTCTGCGCACCAGAACGCATCCCCCCTCTGATCATTTTTGTCATGTGACAGTTAGAGCATCGTCGGTAGACAGAGGGTGAGCGGTAGCTGTGAGGGTAACCTCTTGATCAAATCAAAGAATAAAAATGCATACTTGAACCCATTTAAAAGGCTAAGAACATTTTGTTACATAAAATAAAAGTTAAATAAAATACATTCATTATTGTTTAAAATGGTGCTTTTGGTTATTTGTAAGGTATTAAAGGAGATTTTAAAGTATGATTTTGGCGCCCCATGCGTTAAATATGTTGCATATCCCATGTTTGCACCGTTCATCTTCATTAACACCATGTATAAAGTGAATCGTGATGGAAAATGGCCAGGGCAAAGAACAGAGAATTTGTTGCAGTTTTCAGTTGTGAATGAGGAAACACTAAAATATATCTTTACTTTTTTCTCTAGGCAAGAAGCCATTCAAAAGAAGTAAGTCATAATCATTAAAATATTTTAAACAATTGCATGATTTTTTTTCAAGGTTGTTTATTCACCTTTTCTTTCTTTGTCCACTTTACAGTATAGAACACTCAAAAAACCTGCAGGACCAGCTAAGACATTTGATGAAATAATAAAGCTGTGGACAAAGCTTCCATCTTTGATTTTTCATTGATTTTCAGTTATAGATACAAACATTGTAAAGTGTACATGGCTCATATTGCATAGTAGTTACTCTTTCAAAAGGTGCACAGACCAACCTCCTCCTGTGCTCTTGTGACCTGCTCTTGGATGGCTCTTGCAAAACAGCTGCAAGACCTTTGAGTGAAGGCTTTTCTGTTGGAGATTGTTTCCAGTCTTCATATTTGTCTTTTTGTAATAATGTTTTTGTCTCATTTTTTAAGCATTGATTTAAAAGAACATTTGATTTTTTTTTTTCTTGTTTTAAAGAAGTTCTCTATATGCCAAATATACTGTATGTTGTTGTTAAATTATGTATGTCTTGTTTTATGATGTTTTTGTTGTGCCATATATTGACTTAAATATATTTGTATACAATTTCACTCAAAACAATTAATTAAGAAAGGATATCTTTTGGTCTAAGCTTTGTTCAGCTTCATTAAATTTATGTGGACAAGCAAGGCAAATGGAAGAAACACAAGTCCTTTGTGGAAAGTGCAGCACAGGAATACATGATAAAGTGAATCCAACATTCAGTATCAGCAACTCCTCTGCAAGGGCAAGCAGATGGATGTCCTAGAGCGAGGCCTTGAGCATAACTCTTCAGGATTCCAATACAAAGTTTTGACTTACAGTATGTCTGTAAGACATGTGTGCATGTACTTTTACATGACAGTCAAAATATAAGCGTGAGGATATAAGTCTACACTTGTTTCGTTGTAACACATCAGATGGAATCAGTTACATTTATGATATCTTTATAATAAAACTTTTCCATAATGACAACAGGCAATTATGAAAAACAATCTTGCAAAATTGTTTCATGTGCAGCAGATCAACAGCTAATAAATTCCAAACATTTATTTTGAGTGCTTAATAATTGGTCTTGCACTCTGCACGTCAGACCATTCAAACTCACAAGATCAAGGGAGCTAGTAATGCAAACCTTGAGCTGAAAATAATGTTCTGTACCTCCTTAGTTCCACTTATCAGTGCCCAAGGTCTCTAATAATGCACTCTTACAACCTACAAAGAGATTGTGAAAAAGCAAGTGTTGAGTTAAGCATTAGTATTACTCTGTGTTATTCAAAAAAGATTATTCCTTATGACTTAAAACATCCAAAATATGAATATTCTTTTTTTTTTTTCTTTTCTTCTGTTGAGTACTATGTGGAACATTAACAGCTTTCTTGTGGGAAGTGATTTTTCCTTTTTCAGTTTGTATATCACATTGATTTTTGCTTAATTTTGTAAATATATTTAAAAAAGTAATTTAGGTTTAGAAAGTTGGCATTGAGAGTTGCAGTGTGCATCTAATGTAAAGAAATGTCTCTAATTATAACTAATTGTATAGAAAATTATAAATATTTAGAGAATTACGCATGGTTGTAATGCTCTTGTGTCCTTTAAACCTGCAACGTCTTCATGCACACATTTATTTGCCTCATAATTGTAATGTGTACTGCACGACTACATGCGAACATACCTATATATGTAATGCGTATATGTTCTGTACAGTAAGCACATATCATGACTGTTGTGAATCCATATTTTTTTTTATAAAATTGCCCAATGTGACAATATCAAGAAGGGCAGTCCATATCTGTCCAGAAGTACTATTTAAAGGGTTTTGGCTCCCTCTACAGGCAAAAAGTAGCCAGACAAATGAACTAAGAGCAAATAAATGATCTGTGAAGATGTTTACAGTGTTTCGTGACTACAGGAATCCCGTAAATATAAAAAGCAAAAAATATATTATAAAATAGCTTTTAAATATTTTATTTTCTATATTTACCAATATGTATTTCTACTACTGACCACCTAATCTTTGCTCAAATGTAAACAGCTTGCTAATATCTATGATACAGAAATGAAAAGAGCAAAAAAAGATTGTCACTAAACTAAGCAGCTCGTTCTCTCCTACTCTGAAACTTAACAGACTGATTGCTTTGCTGTAAAATCTAGGTGCTCTAGTCTAGATGAGCATAACAGACACTGTTTTGTGTTGTGTGGCATTCAGTAGGCTATAACTTAAGGCCTATATGAATCCATACACTTTACATGTTTGTTTATGGGGTAGAGCAGCACACAAGTTTACAAGCAAGTCAAAACTGTAGCTTACTCTTGGATTTGAGTTGATACACAAATTAGCTTAAATAATTCAAATACTTAGTGCATACCTACTGTTCAGAACTTTTACTTTAAATTCTCCTCCCTGCCCAGTAGGTGGCTATATGAAGATTGTGAATCACCAAAAACAAAAGAAGAATGTGGAAGTGAATGTAAAAGTGGAGATTGATAGTAAAAAATGGACTTAAATATCGATCTGTTTCTCACCTACACTTATCATATCACTTCAGAAGACATATTATACCACTGGAGTCTTATGGATTATTTTTATACTGCCTTTATTTGCTTTTTTGAGCTTCAAAGTTCTGGCCACCATTCACTTGCATTGTATGGACCTACAGAGCTGTGATATTATTCTAAAAATCTTTGTTTGTGGTTAGCAGAAGAAAGAAAGTCATACACATCTGGGATGGCATGAGTGTGAGTAAATGATGAGAGAATTTTCATTTTTGGGTGAACTACCCCTTTAAGATTTTCTGTTCTTAGGGATATAGACAGTTTTTTCAGGTTAGCCTATGTATAATAGTTCCCCAAACGTTCCCGTAAAGGACAGCATGTGTGGCATAATGCTGATTACATTTCGACTCGTCCCTCCTTTTCTATAAAAAAAAAGAAAAAAATGTTTTTTGAGGTTACAGTGAGGCACTTACAATGGGAGTGCATGGGGCCAATTTTTTAAAAGGTATAAAGGCAGAAATGGGAAGCTTATAATTTTGTAAAAGCACTACATTAATTCTTCTGTTAATACTTGTGCACTACTTGAGCTGTAAAGTTGTTTAAAGCACCGTTGTTATGGTCATTTTAGATTTTTAGGGTTTACAGTCATCATCAGAATCAGAATCAGCTTTATTGCCAGGTTTGCTTACACATACAAGGAATTTGTCTACAATACAGCAACAATTTTTATTGAACATTTTGTCATTTCAGGTCTCCACACTAAACCCCTGTAACGTTTTTGTTTCTTTTTTTTTTTTTTTCTTCTTCTTCTTCTCACAATTAACCCCGAAATCTTCAATACGTTAATGCAATGTATTGGCCCGTAGTTTTACTGCCAAAATTCAGTTGGCCGCTAGTGACCACTCCCATCTTTTAGCTACGCCTTATTTGAACCATTGATTGGTCTTTAAAAACACCCACTACCGCTTTTAAGGCCGTAAGGACCGCCTCTCCTCCAACGTTCTGTACAATATCATTGGATACGCTTTTCAATAGTCCCGCCCTATTTTGCATACATTACTTGATTGGTCAAAAGTAACGCCCGTCAAGAGACATCTGTACAAACAGTAGTTCTCATAGAGTGCTGGTGTGTCATCGCGGTGCAGAGAGGCAGCAGTACGTGGTGAGTAATGTTGTCGCTTGTTGTCAGAAAGGCTATAGAGAAGATGAAGGCGGATTCTGACTCCCTCTGACCGTGGCATCCAACATTCATTCACTAAAGTCTGCCCACT
Source organism: Myxocyprinus asiaticus (assembly GCF_019703515.2). Taxonomy (NCBI): domain Eukaryota; kingdom Metazoa; phylum Chordata; class Actinopteri; order Cypriniformes; family Catostomidae; genus Myxocyprinus; species Myxocyprinus asiaticus. Next base: position 20,005,813 of record NC_059364.1, on the reverse strand, counting down.
GTCAACATGGCAGAGCAATGCACCGCAGTGCCCACTTCTAATATGGCGGCGCTGAACCGGGCTAGATCATTGACCGTTATGTTCTTAATTGTCAGCAGTTGTGTGATCAGCTGCACTAGTGGCACAGATGCACCAGAGGAGACTGTCATCATTGGCCTCAGACTCGAGGACACTGACGAGGTGTCATTTATGGACAGAGGTTATTTGCGTGTCAGCGAGCGATCTCATGTCAGGTTAAGAGTCTATGGGCAAAACATTAATAACGAGACGTGGTCCAAACTCGCCTTTACGGAACACGAGCGCTCGAGTGACAGCAGCGGCGGCAGCAGCGCACCTGCGGAGAGCCAGAGCCCCAAAGACGCACCTGCCTCTCATCCCTGTGGCATCCGAACGTCTGATATAATCGTCCTCCCCAACGTGGAGGTAAACAGAAAGACCTCTGGAGTTATTGAAATAGAAGTGAAACCCCTTCGAAAAACAGAGAAGAGTAAAGCGTATTACCTGTGCATCGCGACCGCTGCGCAGGCGGCCTCATCAGCTGCCCAGGACTCGTGGTCCGAGAGCACCTGGGTTTATCATGACGGGCATGACACCAAAGTGCTCGTGGTGGAGGAGAAAAAGTTCCTGCTGCCTTTCTGGCTGCAGGTGATTTTTATTGCGATGCTGTTGTGTTTGTCTGGCATGTTCAGCGGGCTCAATCTGGGACTGATGGCACTTGATCCCATGGAGCTCCGGATAGTCCAAAACTGTGGGACAGAGAAAGAGAAAAATTACGCAAAGAAGATCGAACCAGTCCGAAGCCAAGGAAACTACCTTCTTTGCTCTTTACTCTTAGGAAACGTTCTGGTCAATACCACTTTGACAATACTGCTTGATGACATTGCAGGATCAGGGTTGATAGCTGTAGTGGTGTCCACTATAGGGATTGTAATCTTTGGAGAAATTGTACCACAAGCCATTTGCTCCAGGCATGGTCTCGCTGTTGGTGCAAACACAATATTCCTCACGAAATTTTTCATGATCCTTACATTCCCAGCATCTTATCCTGTCAGTAAACTTCTAGACCATGTTCTGGGACAGGAGATAGGCACTGTGTACAACAGGGAGAAGCTACTGGAGATGCTCAGAGTGACAGATCCGTATAATGATTTGGTGAAAGAGGAGCTGAACATCATCCAGGGCGCTCTGGAGCTCAGGACAAAAACCGTGGAGGATGTCATGACACCTCTGCGAGACTGCTTCATGATTGCCAGTGATGCCATCCTGGACTTCAACACCATGTCTGAGATCATGGAGAGTGGCTACACGCGCATACCGGTGTACGAGGGTGAGAAGTGTCATATTGTGGACCTGCTGTTTGTGAAGGACTTGGCCTTTGTGGATCCAGATGACTGCACTCCGCTGAAAACCATCACAAAGTTCTACAGCCACCCTCTGCATTTTGTCTTCAATGATACAAAGCTGGATACGATGCTCGAGGAGTTTAAAAAAGGTAAAATTGTATACAATTGGACATTATGTTCATAGAGTTATGCACTGTAAAAATGAAAAGATACTTGAGGCACCACTTGGGGTTCCTCAGATGCCACACTTGTGGAACCTTCTGGAGATCCTCCAGACACCCTTTCAGTTCCCTGAAAAACTTGCTTTTAGTTCCTGCAAGAACTCTAAATAACTTTAAGGATTGCCAATGGTTCTTAAGTAACCCCATCGTAAGGGAAAGGCTTCGAGGCTCTTGAAATATATATTGAAGTTCCTTGAAGACATAAGATATTTGGAGCTCATTTTAAGGGTTCGTGGAGGATCTTCAGATGGTTCTACCGGCATGGCTACTGAGGAACCCCAAATGGTGCCTTGAGAATCTTTTTAATTTTTACATTTTTAATTGTTGAACAATTCAAGTAGCCTATAATTATTAATTGTGCAAATGTGGTCATTTTCTTTTTACATTAACCAATTACAATACTGACAACCCATCTAAAGTAGTAATGCCAAACGGGTTATTTGGAAAGATTTTGATTTTATTTAGTTAAATCTACAAGACAGGACAATATTAGGACTTTTTTTTGTATCAGTGGTTCTTAACCTTTTAAGACTCCGAGCCCCTCAAAACTGCAGAACCTAGGAGTGTCATTAGATTAAAAAACATATCAATTAATTTAGTGATTCCAGATGTTTTAGGAACTGTCAGTTTATGTTGTAGGCCTACATCATGATTTTAGCACATTTCAGCATTTAAATGAAGTTATCATATTTTAATAACTAATTTCAAGTCATCTTGAGGCCCCTTGGAAGTTTGCTGAGTCCACCTAGTGGTTCAGTTCCTTTTAGGAAAATTCAGTATAAAATAATTTACACACTTAAAAGGATAGTTCACCCAAAAATTAAAATTATTTCACCATTTACTCGCCCTCATGCCATTCCACATGTGGATGACTTTCTTCCGCTGGATACAAACAAAGATTTTTAAAGGAATATCTCAGCTCTTTTGGTCCTTACAATGCAAGTGAATGGTGATCAAGCCTTTGAAACTCCAAAAATCACATGGGTCACTTAAAAGTAATCCATACAACTCCAGTTCTTTTTTACCATAAATCTCTACTTTCAAAATTTGAAAGAATGTGAAAGTGAAAGTGGAGATTTAAGTAAAAAAGGACTCAAATATTGATTTTTTTCTCACTCACACAGGGGTGCAAACATGGGATATGCAACATATGCAAAGCTTAGGGGCGCCACACGAGGGGGGTGCCAAAATCATACTTTTAAATCTCCTTTAATACCTTACAAATAACCAAAAGCACCATTTTAAACAATAATGAATGTATTTTATTTAACTTTTATTTAATTTAATTTTATGTAACTTAAAATTTTCTTAGCATTTTAAATGGGTTCAAGTATTCATTTTTATTCTTTTATGTGATTTGATCAAGAGGTACCCTCACAGCTACCGTTCACCCTCTGTCTACCGACGATGCTCTGACTGTCACATGACAAAAATTATCATTCTGGTGTGCAGAACAAAAAAAGGAATATGGAAAATGAAAAACGTTGCATTAAAATGAAGAAAACAATGTTCAGGAGGATGAAGAGAGATTGGTTGGCTTAACTTATCACTTTATTACTGAAATTCTTCAAGAAAGTCTTGAAGTTAACCGATATTTAACGCTGCCGAGAGGTTCAGATGGCCAGCTAATATAGTTCATTTCCGAGTATCTTTTCTGTCACGGTTATGTTTGGGAATGGGCGTTCAATTGCTTTACATTTAGAGAGAAAAGCTTGTTAAAAAAGTTGTTAACTGACCCTTCGCCATGTCCAGCCTATACTTGGGCTCCTCTTACTAACCAGAACTAATGTTGCTGCACTTTCCAACCTTCGCCTGTTGTTGTCTCACTGTCAAACATGACATGACAAACCATGGAATGTGCTGTAAGTAAATTACCTCAGGAATTATTAAACAACACCTGTACCAATTATTGACTAAATCCAAAAAATTGGGCAAAAAAATAAATAAAAAATGTGTGATGGAGAGGCTTGCTTCAGAATCAATCATGTTGAACTATTAAGCCTCTTCTTTATTTTCTTTATTTTTCTGTTTGGATGGAAAATAACGATGCAGATCAAATTAAATTATATATATATATATATATTATTTTCATTGCTATGTACATGACTGTTCATATAAATAATCTAAATTAAATTCTAAATATAAAGTTTGAATTAAATAATTGCATCACATTAAGTTGTAACTTTTTTTGTTTGTTATTGAATTCATGATTTAAATATATATATATATATATATATATATATATATATATATATATATATATATATATATATATATTATTTTTTTTTTTTTTTTTTTTTAATGATTATTTTGTGTCCTAAATTGTAATATTTCATAATACTCAACACTGATACCCCTCAAAAAATGTGTAGTTGCGCCCCTGCACCCACACCTATCACATTGCTTCTGAAGATATGGATCTTCCATTCTGGCTATACCCTTCACTTGCATTGTATGGACATACAGAGCTGAGATATTCTTCTGAAAATCTTCGTTTGTGTTCAGCAGAAGACAGAAAGTCATACACATTTGGGATGACATGAGGGGGAGTAAATGATGAGAGAATTTTCATTTTTGGTTGAACTATACCTTTATGGTTTGATGAAAATGAAGGGGTATGAGTTTTACTGATAGGACAGTGGGGGTATATAAGACTAAGTTTGGGAAACATTGCTCTAAAATAGGTTTGAAACGATTAGTCGACGTTATCGACAACGTCGACAATAAAAAGTTGTCAAAAAAATGTTTTGTTGTCGAATAGTCGTTTGATCTCATTTAACGTAACATTAAACTCTAATGAAGATGCACGAGAGCAGCACTGCAGTTCGCACCTGACTGAGGAGAGGAAGAATTACACGGCTCACAGTCCAGATGCACTCTAAACTTTCCAAACAGCTTCAGGTGATGTAGATCGCAAAGTATGAGGGAATAATAATGCAAAAATACCAAATAAGTAAATACAGAAGCACTCTCGTTGTGGAATAAATGGAGCTGGAGTTGCCGCTCCACTGAAGCAAAACTTGCGTGTCAAGCGTCTTTAAAGGAAACACCCTGGCGTTACATCTTTAATGCAGATATATTTAATGCGTTATAGCTTTATTAAAGTTCAAATAATACGGAAGCAGATCCTGTAAATAACTACAAACTCCAAAACTGTAATTTCTCTGTGCGGTCAGCGCCTCTTCTATCAGTTGCGCGAATGTCCCGATCTAAGGGGGAGAGATTGAAACTGCACCCGGCTGATGCACACTCTGGCGCAGGGATGCGCGCACGCTTGCTGCAGCTAGATTATAACATGATGGCTCGCAACTTATTGAATCATAATATATGTGTCACTGTGCATTTCTTATCGTGAAGAAAATTGGCAATATGCAGCTTTATTAATAAGAGAGAGTTTGTTTTTTTTGTGAGTTAAAGATGGATTGAAGCGTGCTAAGTGACTCCAGTCAGGCTTCCTAAGCAACCAATTGACCCGGTTGCTGGGGTGGGTGGAGTATTGTTAGTAAGCATTTTAATACAACCTTTTAAGTTGGGGCACAAGTTGAATAATTGGTTAAGAGCTAATGATTAATCGTTGCAATAATCGTGAATAATAATCGTTCTAATAATCGTTAGATTAATCGATTATCAAAATAATCGTTAGTTGCAGCCCTACTTTAAAGTAACTGACACACACCAGAGAATGGCTTTCAGTATTTGATTTCAAGATGCTTAGCATCAGTAAGTAATATTGTTGGTTTTAATGTAAGATGACATGTGAAATGTTACTATTAAAGATATTACCTGTTGATTTAATGGGTTGATCTGTACACTCCGAGGTTTGGCACAGGCCACTGAATTAGTGGAAACGGTTCAAATGGAGTGCGTTGAACTTGATGTGAAATCTTGGCACTGGCTGTCAGTGATGCAAACCTGTGGCTTGCATTGACTACTAGAGCAGAGTTCATGAAAAGGCCATATCCACTCCTGTCTGACCCTATATATGCTTGTTCAGCAGATCCAGCTTTAGATATAATCCAAGTTTTATTTGATGACGTTACAACTTTATATCACAACATGAGACCATAAAGTTGTTTTATGATTGCTGTTTGAAATGTATGATTTGGGAATCACTTGAAATGGGGATCTTAAGCTACAGACTAATCAGCCTGGCTTGTAATTTTCACTGGCTGCACTAAGCAATCAGATCAAGATGTATCTACTAGAGGCTGTGAAATCCTTTTTTTTTTTTTTTTTTTTTTTTTTTTTTAAATAGCAGTATCAATTGTCTGGAACGTTATGCCATTACGCTCTGCAGAAGAATGCACTCTTATTTTTTTTATCCCCTTTTCTCCCAATTTGGAATGCCCAATTCCCATTACTTAGTAGGTCCTCGTGGTGGCGCGGTTACTCACCTCAATCCGGGTGGTGGAGGACAAGTCTCAGTTGTCTCCGCTTCTGAGACAGTCAATCCGCGCATCTTATCATGTGGCTCATTGTGCATGACACTGCGGAGACTCCGCATGTGGAGGCTCATGCTACACTCCGCGATCCATGCACAGCTTACCACGCACCCCATTGAGAGCGAGAACCACTAATTGTGACCACAAGGAGGTTACCCCATGTGACTCTACCCTCCCTAGCAACCGGGCCAATTTGGTTGCTTAGGAGACCTGGCTGGAGTTACTCAGCACATCCTGGATTTGAACTCGTGACTCCAGGGGTGGTAGTTAGCGTCAATACTTGCTGAGCTACCCAGGCCCCCTTGATGTATGTTTTTATATATATATACAGGTGCATCTCAATAAATTAGAATGTCGTGGAAAAGTTCATTTATTTCAGTAATTCAACTCAAATTGTGAAACTCGTGTATTAAATAAATTCAGTGCACACAGACTGAAGTAGTTTAAGTCTTTGGTTCTTTTAATTGTGATGATTCTGGCTCACATTTAACAAAAACCCACCAATTCACTATCTCAAAAAATTAGAATACATCATAAGACCAATAAAAAAAACATTTTTAGTGAACTGTTGGCCTTCTAGAAAGTATGTTCATTTACTGTATATGTACTCAGTACTTGGTAGGGGCTCCTTTTGTTTAATTACTGCCTCAATTCGGCGTGGCATGGAGGTGTTCAGTTTGTGGCACTGCTGAGGTGGTATGGAAGCCCAGGTTTCTTTGACAGTGGCCTTCAGCTCATCTGCATTTTTTGGTCTCTTGTTTCTCATTTTCCTCTTGACAATACCCCATAGTTTCTCTATGGGGTTCAGGTCTGGTGAGTTTGCTGGCCAGTCAAGCACACCAACACCATGGTCATTTAACCAACTTTTGGTGCTTTTGGCAGTGTGGGCAGGTGCCAATTCCTGCTGGAAAATGAAATCAGCATCTTTAAAAAGCTGGTCAGCAGAAGGAAGCATGAAGTGCTCCAAAATTTCTTGGTAAACGGGTGCAGTGACTTTGGTTTTCAAAAAACACAATGGACCAACACCAGCAGATGACATTGCACCCCAAATCATCACAGACTGTGGAAACTTAACACTGGACTTCAAGCAACTTGGGCTATGAGCTTCTCCACCCTTCCTCCAGACTCTAGGACCTTGGTTTCCAAATGAAATACAAAACTTGCTCTCATCTGAAAAGAGGACTTTGGACCACTGGGCAACAGTCCAGTTCTTCTTCTCCTTAGCCCAGGTAAGACGCCTCTGGCATTGTCTGTGGTTCAGGAGTGGCTTAACAAGAGGAATACGACAACTGTAGCCAAATTCCTTGACACGTCTGTGTGTGGTGGCTCTTGATGCCTTGACCCCAGCCTCAGTCCATTCCTTGTGAAGTTCACCCAAATTCTTGAATCGATTTTGCTTGACAATCCTCATAAGGCTGCGGTTCTCTCGGTTGGTTGTGCATCTTTTTCTTCCACACTTTATCCTTCCACTCAACTTTCTGTTAACATGCTTGGATACAGCACTCTGTGAACAGCCAGCTTCTTTGGCAATGAATGTTTGTGGCTTACCCTCCTTGTGAAGGGTGTCAATGATTGTCTTCTGGACAACTGTCAGATCAGCAGTCTTCCCCATGATTGTGTAGCCTAGTGAACCAAACTGAGAGACCATTTTGAAGGCTCAGGAAACCTTTGCAGGTGTTTTGAGTTGATTAGCTGATTGGCATGTCACCATATTCTAATTTTTTGAGATAGTGAATTGGTGGGTTTTTGTTAAATGTGAGCCAAAATCATCACAATTAAAAGAACCAAAGACTTAAACTACTTCAGTCTGTGTGCATTGAATTTATTTAATACACGAGTTTCACAATTTTAGTTGAATTACCGGAATAAATGAACTTTTCCACGACATTCTAATTTATTGAGATGCACCTGTATATATATATATATACAAATAGCCTATAAATCTCAGTCTTACAATTGAATACAATTTGCATTTATTATTTGGCAGCTCCTTTTATTCAAGTGACTTAAAGGAACAGTTCTCCCAAAAAGCTCCAAAAAGAACATAAAGGCAGCATAAAAGTAATCCATATGACTCCAGTGTTTTAATCCATGTCTTCTTAAGCATTCCAATTGGTTTTGGTTGAGAACAGACCAAAATATAACTCCTTTTTCACAATAAATCTTGGCATTGATTAAACCACTGGAGTTGCATGGTCTCACTTTTGGGTGAAATATTCCTTTAATGTGCATTCAGTGTATACGAGTGTATACAACATTATGCACAGTATGAACCCATAATCTGGGCGGAGTAAGCCATGCTTTACCAGTTGAGCTTCACAGGAACCAGGTTATAACTGTGAGATATTTTTGTTCAAAATGGGTGTAAATAGGCTAAATCAGTTGTTTTAATTTAAGAACCGATATTGATGACATTTGCTAATTTTTTCTTCATTTCTGCACTAGAAGGTAAATTTGTTTAAATATTATGCATTCGACAGTGTAATTTCCTCACAGGATGTCACCCTGTTGGGTAGGTGGACCATAGTAGTGCAGTGGCCCAACATTCCACTAATGGGTCAACAGGAAATGGACAAACAGATTTGGGCAACAATTGAGGTATGTGTTGTATAGTGTAGAGTTTGAGTCCATCAGCAAAGCCTGTCTTAGAAGCCCCTACATCTCCTATATAAAGGACTCCGTATCACCCACATAAGCCTTTCTCTCCCTTTCTTTGTTGTGACTCAGCCTACCTTTCAAACCATGTTTACTCAACACAAAAGTAGTGATATACTGTTATGGTGAAAGCATGCTGTCACCTGATGTGTCAAAGGGCTATGAAGGTGGACTCTAATGGTCTATCTTAATATATTATTTATATCATCATTCTAGTTCCCTCTTATGCATCTCAATTTTGCATAAAACTATTTTCATTTCTGTGAAATTATATTACTGTTAAATTGTACAACACCAATTCCGAAAAAGTTGGGACAGTATGAAAAATGCTAATATAATAAGAGATGTTAAACAGGTGAGGCAGTCGTGTCATAGTACTGTATACTGTATAAGGAGCATCCAAAAACAGCCTAGTCCTTCAAGAGCAAGGATCGTTCAAGACTTGTCAATTTGCCAACAGATGCTTCAGCAAATAATCCAGCACCTTGAGAACAATGTTCTCCAAAGACAAATTGGAAGGACTTTGGGCATTTCACCCTCTACAGTGCACAATATAGTTAAAAGTTTCAAAGAATCTGGTCAAATGTCAGTGCGTAAAGGGCAAGACAATAACCACTTCTGAATGCTCGTGATCTCTGATCCCTCAGATTTCACTGTCTTAAAAAAAAAAAAATGTCATTCATCTGTAATGGATATCATGAACATGGGCTTGGGATAACTTTAGTAAACCTTTGTTAGTCAACACCATTCTCCGCTGCATCCACAGATGCAAGTTAAGACTTTACTATGCAAAGCAGAAGCCTTACATCAACACTGTCCATAAGCGCTGCTGACTTCTCTGGGCTCGGTCTCATCTTAGATGGAAAGTAGAACAGTGGAACTGTGTCTTTTGGTCCAAAGAGTCAACATTTCAAAAAGTTATTGAAAAACACAGCCATCGTGTTATCCGGGCCAAAGAGGAAAAGGACCATCCAAGCTGTTATTAGCGTCGGGTCAAAAAGCCAGTGTCTGTATGGGCCAGGGGTGTGTCAGTGCCTATGGCATGGGTAACTCACACATCTGTGAGAACACCATGAATGCAGACAGATATGTAAAAACTTTGGAGCAACATATACTGCCATCCAGCACCGTCTTTTCCAGGGACATCCCTGCATTTCAAGTGCATGGCTGTGTAAGCAGAGAGTGTGGGTGCTAGACTGGCCTGCCTGCAGTTCTGACCTGTCTCCAATTGAGAATGTGTGGTGCATTATGAAGTGCTTTAGATGGCAACGAAGACCCCGTACAATTTTGCAGCTAAAGACCTACACAATGGATGAATGGGGGAAAATTCCACTTTCTAAACTTGTGTCTTCAGTGTCCAAATGCTTAATAAGTGTTATTAGAAGAAATGGTGATGTTTCTCAGTGGTAAACACTGGACTGTCCCAACTTTTTTGGAGCGTGTTGCAATCATCTGATTTGAAATTACTGTACATTTAAACAATGAAATTCACAGGGTAAAACATCATATAATTTGTAGTTGTAGAGCTTTCAATATAGCAAAGGGTGATTATAATTTACAAATCACTTTTTATTTTTATTAGCATTTTTCATACTGTCCCAACTTTTTCAGAATTGGGGTTGTAGCATTTTGCCCTCTGATGTGCTTTGTTGATCTGTTTCACGTTGTGGTTTGTTATGTAAAGAGCTTTGATTGTGGCTTTTTTAGTCTTGGCTTCTGTAGTCTTTAAAAACTACTCTTGTCAGGAATGAGAGGTATTTGCATTCAAAATGTTGTGGGGCTGGAATGCGTAATCCTGTAAGCGGGGTCAGGAATTCACAGGGTTAATTGATGTTTATGTTGACAAAACAAGTCGCATTTGGTAGACTTAAACATAAATTGTGTTGTAAACAAGCTGAAATCACCAATTTCCAGTAAAGGGTCTTTTAAGATTTATACATTGTTGGGAGTGGTTAACCGATACAAGAAAAGGTCCATGGTGTGAAAAAAGGTCTAGAGCTAAAATATTAAATCATGCTCCAATCTCCCTGCTGTTCACAAAAAAGCACACCTATACTGTACACTTCAGTGTACAATGTCTGCCCCAACATCTATCCGAATTTCAGGCTCCAACAGTGCAGTATTGTTTTTATTAATATTTTAATATGTATTTAAAAAACTTATGCAGGTGCTAAGTTTTACCATTTACAATAAGATTGTATTCGTTAACATTTGTAACTACAATAGTTAACATGAACTAATAATAAACAGTGTTTTTTACAACATTTATTAGTTATTTTTTATTTGTTTGGTTAATGTTAATTTTTACATATACTATGTATACGTTGACATTAATGCAGTATGTAATGGATAATCCATGGCTAGGTGTGCGTTAAACAATTTTGCATAAAAATCCTTTAATGCATACCTGGCCATGGATTATCCCACTTATACCATGGTCACTTACCAGCATTGATTAGTTAATGCAGTCATTGATTTTTGCAGTGCAAATTTAGACTGGAAGAATAACAATAACGGTTAACTTTATCTATGGGTCTATAGATCAAGAGTTCTGCCAGTTCTAAATCTGACACTGAGATAAAGTAGTGCGATAATATTACATTTATTTGTATGAATTAAAAAAAAAAAACTGTACGAATAACTAGAAAAATCGACAGTGCACAATCCAAAAATAATAATAGCCACAATGTTGAAGGGTTGGCATTCCTAACAATATGTAATGTTTAATTTCTATTCTTTGTTATTTACACATTTAAAGAGTAAAAACCAGCATTGCGGACTTGACCATTGTAAAAATGGCACTTACATGGGGAGGAATCATCCAAAGCACTCTAAAAGCCTGCAGACTTTGACCTCTGAGACATCAGTATGGTATCTATTAAGGCTGAGCGATTGATTGAATTAAGAATGAAATCACGATATGGCCTTGGGCGATTACTAAACCGCAAAAGGCTACGTTTTATGAAACAGTCTCATTTAGCGATTCAGTTAGCGATGCGTGAACAAGCGACGCCCTCTTGCGGGTGTGTGCAGAGCAGCACAGCAATGGTAGATAATGTTTATTACAATTCAAATCGTCTTGCTGGACACTTGATTGGTCCCAGTTTGCTGCTTCCCCCCTCTGGACAAAACATAGCTGAATGTCAAACCATACTTTCCTTATAATTCTTATGGGTGAGTAAGAGGAAAGTGCAGGTGCATTCCTAATTACTGTATCTCCAGGTTGGACTCAGTGATATAGGGCTGATGAACACTGGTGTCTCTTCCAGTTTTTTCCTGTAGCGCTTCACATTTGATTTAAAGAAGCCATTGCATGATTTGATAATTTTGTGTTTTGTAATGTGACTGTCAACGCTGGCTCTGAGACTCATCAGATTTGCTACACTGTATTCACGTCCAGAGGTCGTTTGAACTGGCATAGAACTCTCGCAATGTCTCATTACGGAGGACAGCAGAGGAGGCACATTTAATATGGAACAATGATTAAACCTGACTGGAACGATTAAACCTACCTGTGCATTAAATGATTTGTATAACATTAATTACTTGTTTCATATTGCTTCACCTACTTGACATATTTCATCCTTGTTATGATAGCCAACAACTGCACAAGTTGAGCCTGAACTAATTTTTACACCAACTAACACTTAAAATGGTTGTTATTCTCATCTGGATCACTCGTTTGGGTAGTTTTTACATTGCTTCTTATGGAAACCAAAACCAGAAAACCAATCTGGCAATCAGGATCATCATTGCGCCGCATCATTCGGCAATTATTGGTCACTGTTAGTTAATGATACCTAATTCATTGTAATATTAATGAATACAACCTTATTGTAAAGTGTTTTTTTGTTGTTGTTGTTTTTTTACAATATTCTACTACTCTCTTATTCTGTTGCACATGTCAATCAAGTTATTGTAATGTGTGTGTTTAAATCTACCAGTCTGAACTTAATAATTTTAAATAGATAATTATTTAAAGGCATTGTAGTAGTTTTAATGTGTTCATCATGCAAGGTTTTAGTCTGATTCTCAGGTATTAGGCTAAATTGTTTGGTGGGCATTTCTGGCCCAATAAGTTTCCCTATATATAGATGCTGTGATTTATTTTTTTGGACTCTTTTTTTTATTTTTTACAATTGTTAGTGGTTTTTAATCATGTGTTTGAAATCACTTTTTATGGGCAATTTTACTGTCTATGTGGGTCATAGGTGTGCCACAGGGGGAGAAAAGTTAATTTACTGTTAACCACATCAAAATTTCCATTTCCAGGTAAAATATTAAGACTGAATTAAGTATTTGCCTTTGGGAACCTACTGTTATTTTACTGTTTATAAGAGCATCAGATAAAAAAGGACCATCGCCTTGATAAGTGTCTGCGGCATTTGTAAGATTTCCCAGTGAGGCATCCCAGACGTGCCACCCACAGTCTCACTGACTATTTATAGGGAAATTCCATTATGGAAAATATCGAAGGAAAAACCTCATTCCATAAATAAGGTGGGAATGTACAAAATGTGTCTGTGTGTGTTGTCTAGAAAGCATGTGTTTACTCAGTCATCTTGGTTCTGCTCACTTGATCCCAAATGTTTAATGTAGACCATTCTGGAAAGCATTCCATAAATCTATCTTTAAGTAGTTTTTTGTGGGAAACTCTAAAAGAATGTTTTATGATTGACATTCATGTCTCAAGCATAGAAGGGAAGTGACGGGCCTTTTTCTCAGACACCAGTGGTCATATTTCTTGTCTTGGCATCTGGGGGAGAATTATGGGCTATATGTCTCGAAGTGCTACATGTATACTATGTCTATATGTCAGTTACTACTGATTTAGGGTGAATTCAATTTGAACGTGTACCATCACTCAATGGCCGTTAAGTAAAAACAAATAAATATGTAAATATTTAAGGGTAAATTAAAGGAGCTGGCAGACGACATGGCACATTCTTAAATTTGACGCAATTATTTTCTACGAAGGTACGCAGACACCGGCAACACTCAGCGGCAAAATTCTGCATTGCCACAGAATGTAACTTGCATAGTTTTCCATTAAATTCGACCATAATCATTATCGAAGGACAAAAATTATTTACTCTAGCCATCACTGGATGATATATTGTGTGTATGTACTGTATCTTTTATATAGCCTACACAATGTATTTTCAGTCACAAGGATGTTGTTTTGTGGTTTGACAGCTTTAATGAAAGACCTATTCAATGCCACATACAGAGAAATTGCACAATAAACACTGCCATTTCTATTATTCAGTTTGCGCAGTTACACCAGTTTCACTAACCTGCAAACACTTCATTCTTGAAGAAGTACAAAACCCTTTGTAACTTTGGACTACCATCTGCTGCTGTTAAAAGAACATGATAATCAAATTTAATCAAATTTTCTCACTGTTTTAAAAGTCAGACTTTGTGGTTTTAAATGGAAACAACCCTATATTTCCTTACTGAATCAGGCCTGAATGCCCCTTGACAAAGCACAGGATAAAGTCAATCCAGTCAGTCATTAACTCAGTTTTCGCTGCTTGGAAAGAGCTGCCCAATAGGTTTTCAAAGAAACATCTTCCTCTATCTTTCAGCTGGCATTTACTGGCATTTATGGAAGAGTTTTATATGGACATCCTACATAACGGATTGCTACACTAACGCCGATGAGAGCATCGCCCAAGTAGAATGGAAACTTCATTTTGGATCTAATATTAGCTGTGGCTCTGGAAAATTCCTTTTAAATGACTACTAGCTGAGAAACAGGAAAATAATTTTCTTTAAAGTTTTGGTTGACAGTGCTGGGCAGGAATTTTTTAAGCAGCTTATCGAGGAGGTCCTGGGAAAACAGATGCGGAACCATGAGAGATTTGCTAAGAAAACGCGATGGATTGTTGTCCAACTCACTCCAAGGGCCTCTTGTTTGAACAGTTTGTTTGGTCACAATTGTCAAAAACGAAATACCAAGCATGCGTGACATATTTTATCTATAAACCAACAAAACTGCTATTCTGTGGGTGTTTTTGCATTTATGGTTGAAGACGATTTAGGAGGACCACCATGTTAGATTAGATCTGAAGAGAGATACGTCATAATTGCAGTTTAACTGTATGTAACATTGTGTTTTTTTTGTTTTGTTTTTTTTGGCTCTGGCAGGAAAGTCCCATTTGGCCATTGTCCAAAGAGTAAATAACGAAGGGGAGGGAGACCCGTTCTATGAAGTTCAGGGCATCGTCACACTAGAAGACGTCATTGAGGAAATCATAAAATCTGAGATTTTAGATGAGACAGACTTGTACAGTGAGTATCTATCCATTTAAAACAATTTCCCATGTATTTAGATCTCACAGTTCAGGTGCAAACATCTAACATTGTCCTTCTGTTATTCCCAATGAAAGCTGACAATAAGACAAAAAAGAAGATTGTTCATAGGGAGAGGAAACAGGACTTCTCAGCTTTCAAACCCACAGATAATGAGTTGGGGGTGAAAATATCACCACAGCTTCTGCTGGCCACACTGCGTTTCCTGGCAACTGGTACTAATTATTCAGCATGTTGTTTTTTTTATGATTATGAACACAATCACAAATGTATAAAGCATTCTTAAACCTTTTTCCTTCCCTCAGAGGTGGAGTTCTTCAGCTCTGCTCAGATGTCGGAGAAAATCCTCCTGCGTTTGCTCAAACATCCTAACGTCATCCAGGAGCTCAAGTATGATGACAAGAACAAGAAGATGTCAGAGCACTACCTCTTTCACCGCAACAAGCCTGTGGACTACTTTATCCTCATCTTGCAGGTCAGAGCGTCCTCAGCTGTATTGCAGTGTTATGAGCTTGAGTTCTGACTGAGTGAGTGGTCACAACTTGTGGTCAACCAATATGGGTTTTTTCAATGGCCAACACCAAAATCTAGAGAGCAGGGTGGCTAATAGCTGAAATACAGTACTGCAGATACTGTATATACAGTACATAATATAGTTTAGTAATGGCAAAATATTTGTGGACAGTTCGCTGAAATGAAATTAACACTTATTTTACACAATATTGAAGCATAAAAAATTGAAATCCATAATTGTTTATTATCCACTGACAAGGCTTTCGGTAGATTTTGTAACTGACACAAGGCCTAGTTGACACTTATGTTAATTGACCAAGTGGACACAGTTATCGTCCGATGTTGATAAAATAGCAAAATATCGCTAGACTATTACTAGTCACAGTCTCTGCAGGCCTTGAGCTAAGAATAGAAAGTCATGGACTATTTAGGTGTAGTGAAATGTTGAAGGTTAAAGGAAAAGTTCACCCAAAAGTGAAAATCTTTTCATAATTTTCTTAATTAGTATTTTTGTCTTGTTTTCCAGTATAAATATCTAAATATTCTTAAAACAAGATATATTTACTTGATAAGGAAAATAGCATAAGATATTAAGTCTTGTTTTCAGAGAAATCTAAAAAAAAATTATTAAACTTTATGCAAAAAAAAAAATAAAATAAAAAAATAAAACAATCCGCCAATGGGGTAAGAAAAATACATTTGTTTTCTTTTTATTTTTTTCTCCCAATTTGGAATGCCCAATTCCCAATGTGCTTTTAAGTCCTCGTGGTCGCATAGTGATTTGCCTCAGTCCGGGTGGCGGAGGACGAATCCCAGTTGCCTCCGTGTCTGAGACCGTCAACCCGCGCATCTTATCATGTGGCTTGTTGAGTGCGTTGCCACGGAGACACAGCACATGTGGAAGCTTCACGCCATCCACCACGGCAACCACGCTCAACTCACCACACGCCCCACCGAGAACGAACCACATTATAGCGACCACGAGGAGTTTACCCCATGTGACTCTACCCTCCCTAGCAATCGGGCCAATTTGGTTGCTTAGGAGACCTGGCTGGAGTCACTCAGCACACCCTGAATTCGAACTAGCGAGCTATCGAACTCCAGGGGTGGTAGCCAGCGTATTTTACCACTGAGCTAATTTGTTTTCTCTTTTAAATAAATTTATTTTATGTAAATTAAATAATAATAAATTAATGTAAATATTTGTTTTTCTTGATTTAAGCATAAATTTCACAACATTTATTTAGATTTCTCTGAGAACAAGAGAAGATATCATATGCTATTTTTTTTGTCAACTAAATGTATCTTGTTCTAAGAATGTTTAGATATTTTTACTGGTAAACAAGACAAAAGCCGTTTTCCAAATGGCATATTTGCACCCTTAAAGGGCACTTCGGGAAGGGGACGTCACTTGAAGGGTCATTCAAAACCAATTTTTTTCTTAAAGGGCCCTTTCACAAGACTTTTAGCAAATGGTACATTCAAACTGTAATGCCATGCTCCCTTCAGAGTGCCCACATCAAGAACTCTGTCCTTTATAGTGAGTTGGGCATAGGGATGATTGGATTGCGCCCAAAATAACTAATTAAGAAAATGACTTTTTGCAGTGCAAATGTGTATGATTTTCTTTCTTCAGCAGAACACAAACAAAGATTTTTAGAATCTCTGTAGTTCCATACAATGCAAGTCAATGGGTTCCAAAACTTTGAAGCTCCAAAAAGCATATAAAATAAGCATAAAAGTAATCCATAAGATTCCAGTGGTTTAATCCATGTCTTCTGAAGTGATCCAATTGGTTTTGGGTGAGAACAGACCAAAGAAAACCAGCAACTCCTTTTTCACTATAAATCTTGACATCTGAAATCTCCTTGGCAATCATGATTTCAAGCTCGATTACACTTCCTAGTGCCAACTAGCTCACTGCGCATAGGTCAAGCACTAGGAAGTGTAGTCGAGTTTGAAATCATGATCATGCCTAGAGACTGCAATGGCAAGATGTACAGTGAAAAGGGAGTTATATTATTATATAACTATTCCTTTAACAGTCAGACAGAGAGCAACACAAAAGCTCTGTTCCAAAACCTTGTGAGCTGCCTACCTAGACAGCATTTTAAAATGTGATAGTCTTTGATCAGTATTTCATTTCAGCCATTTAAGTTAGGATGCTGCCTTAGAAGGCAGCTCACTAGGTTTGGAACAGAGATATGATAACCAGATGGCATGATTCATTGAACATCACAGCTCTTTCTCTCTGGCCCACAGGGGAAGGTGGAAGTAGAGGCTGGAAAAGAGGGAATGAAGTTTGAAGCTGGTGCCTTCTCCTACTATGGAGTACTGGCTCTAACCTCATCCCCAGGTCTGAACAATGGGTTATCTCATTGCACATACAAACAAACACACACTTAGATGTTGAAAATAATTGATCTCATAATGAATAAATGAAGTCCGTGTTCTGCTCTGGTCATCAAAGTAAGTGGTCATCTTCCAAAAGAGAGGTGGAATCTGATCTCCAAAGTTATTTTTTACACTCATCCTTGTGGTTGATTTCTTTATTTTATATGACTCTTTCCACCAAATCGTGCATGATGTATGATTCTCTACAGATGTATTATTGGATTTCCTTAGGCATGTAGAATACTCTAATCCCTATAATCAATCACATTATGCAAATTCACTTTATGCAAATGATTACTCTCTTATTTCTTGATAGAAATTCTATGTAAATCATGTTTTCCTCCCCACAATTTCCTTCTGTCTTGCCCTCCTTCTCTTTTCCCTTCTCCCTTCCTTTTGCTCTCCAGTTCCCCTCTCCTTGTCTCGAACGTTTGTTGTGAGCAGGGCAGAATCGCTGGCAGGATCTCCAGGTACCGCACTCGTTTCTCCACCCTTTCATCCTTTTCTCGGAATCCCTTACTCTATTTTTCTCATTGATACACATCCAGATTGAGCATATGACTTTACTTG
This sequence comes from Myxocyprinus asiaticus, assembly GCF_019703515.2. NCBI lineage: Eukaryota > Metazoa > Chordata > Actinopteri > Cypriniformes > Catostomidae > Myxocyprinus > Myxocyprinus asiaticus. The sequence continues at coordinate 19,987,357 of NC_059364.1, read as the reverse complement.
GGGAGGTTTTGTGCTCTATCAGAGTTCAGTATTTCTAATTTTGTCCAATGTCCCAGTTCCAAAGTGCATTATTCTCTGTCCAAGGTCCTAGTTTTATATTACAGTACAAGTTTTTCCACTGTCTGATAAGAACTGCAGATAATAGGAGCCAATATGCAAATGACTGATAAAATATAAGCATTCACCTTAGACAGGTTCTGTTTGCTTGTTTTGCTTTCTGTTGCTTTAGTTTTCAGACTTCTGCAGTGATTCCGCACACAATCCTTTCAGGTTTTGAAAAATGCTTATATTCTTCAGCAGTTATTAAAAGAAATGACATTAAGAAATCCATGAAGTCCAAGAAAGTATTTTTATACTTTTATATTTCATATTTTAAAATAACTTTAAATAATAACATTACATTTTAGAGTTCTTGACAGATCATTAGTTATGTTTATTCAAGTTCTGATTTGGCTGTGTCATTTTTGATTATTAATTATTAGTTATTAGATAAGTTGTAAAAGCATTACCCAAATATATATGTAAAATATTTTGTAAAAATAATTTGAAAAATTCACATTAAAACATTAATTATGTTTAGACATAAATCTTTTACAACATTGCAAATATCAAAATAATTTTACAGACTAGTTTTGATCACTATACATTTACATTCTATTTGTGAAGTTTTTTTAACAAATTTCCATATAAATCACAATTTTTATGTAGGTCACATACATTTTCATACTCAAGTCCTCTTATCTAAATTTGAAGAAATCCACACGGTTAGCATCTGACCTTAGGATTATATACATTCCAGTAAAATGACTGTTGCACTGCTTCCCCACGAACACCCTTTGAACTCTTTCTTTAAGAAGTAAAGCACCTAATCGTATTTTGATTAAAAACTCTTTACCGTGCATTACATGTAAGTTATTAAGCAGATGTTCTAATCTTTATTCTTATGTCACTTTCTGACATAGTTTGGAGTATTTACCTGATAAAGTGAGACATGGAAGCAGGCGTCTGCTTTGAGTTTTGCTTTGAGTATTAGATTTGATTTGTGTCTCTAAAAGGTGACTAGGTACTGATCGTTGCATTACATAATGGGTTTTTCCCTTACTACTATGTTGAATATTTTGCTATATAAACAAGTCCTCTGTGGGGTTCTGGCAGGGAAGATATTAGCTTGAAAGATTTAAGTTCTTTATTATTGACTAATTGGTTGTTTGTCCCTTATTATTGATTATCTGCTATATAAACAAGACCTCATTGAGTTTCTGGCAGAGAAATAGCTAAGTCATATTAAACAGCTGCTACATCTCAAATTTGGAAAGTAAATAAATGAAGCTCAACTTTTGTGTCTGAATACACAACAACATTCCAAAACAAGGTTTACAAGGAAACACAGGGAATGCAAAGTGAATGAAATATCAGACAAGCATCTTTATAGCTTGTTTACACCACAGCAGCACCAGCAGATGACCACTGACCAGCATGTCACCTTTATTTGCTATACAGAAAATAAGTCACCTCCACGACCATTCGGTCTCAATCACTCCGACTCCCTGAACAGGACTGATCGGATGGAGGTAGTCACCCCCACACTGGGCAGCAGCAACAACCATCTCAACTCCTTCCTGCAGGTCTATGTGCCAGACTACTCAGTGAGAGCCGCCTCTGATCTGCTTTACATCAAGGTCTGAATACTACTAATCCTTCACTTGTTATTTAAAATGTTTAGAGTGGTAGTGGTACCTCAAGCCCCCTAGAAAATTTACTAAATTTTAAGACAGATTTAGCCTCCTAAAGGAATATTCCAGGTTCAGTACAAGTGAAGCTTAATCGACAGCATTTTTGTCATAATGTTGATTACCACAAAAATTTATTTCAACTTGTCCCTCCTTTTCTTTTTTCTTTTTTATCTTTTTCTTTTCTTTTTTTTTTCTTTTTTATCCCCTTTTCTCCCAATTTGCAATGCCCAATTCCCACTACTTAGTAGGTCCTCCTGGTGGCACGGCTACTCACCTCAATCCGGGTGGCGGAGGACAAGTCTCAGTTGTCTCCGCTTCTGAGATAGTCAGTCCGCGCATCTTATCACGTGGCTCATTGTGCATGACACCGCGGAGACTCCACATGTGGAGACTCATGCTACCCTCCACGATCCACGCACAACTTACCACGTGCCCCATTGAGAGCGAGAACCACTAATCGTGACCATGAGAGGTTACCCCATGTGACTCTACCCTCCCTAGCAACCGGGCAAATCTGGTTGCTTAGGAGACCTGGCTGGAGTCACTCAGCACACCCTGGATTCAAACTCGTGACTCCAGGGGTGGTAGTCAGCGTCTTTACTTGCTGAGCTACCCAGGCCCCCAGTCCCTCCTTTTCTTTAAAAAAAAAAGCAAAAATCTGGGTTCCAGTGAGTCACTTACAATGGAAGTGAATGGGCCCAATCCGAAAACATTAAAATACTCACTGTTTTGAATGTATACTCACAAGACATAAACAATATGTGTTAACATGATTTTATTGTGATAAAATCACTTGCTAACCTTTTCTGTTTAAAGTTATAGCCAATTTGATAACTTCCTTGCCTTGACGACGTAATGCTGTAAACCCCAAAACACTAAAATAACTGTAAAAATTATGATTTACACAACTTTATAGCTCAAATAATACATGAATTTTAACAGAAGAATTACTGGGGGCCTGGGTAGCTCAGCGAGTAAAAATGCTGACTACCACCCCTGGAGTTCGTGAGTTCGAATCCAGGGCGTGCTGAATGACTCCAGCCAGGTCTCCTAAGCTACCAAATTTTCCCGGTTGCTAGGGACGGTAGAGTCACATGGGGTAAACTCCTCATGGTCGCTATAATGTGGTTCGCTCTCTGTGGGGCACCTGGTGAGTTGGGCGTGGATGCCGCGGTGGATGGCGTGAAGCCTCTACATGCGCTATATCTCCGCGGTAATGCGCTCAACAAGCCACGTGATAAGATGCGCGGATTGACGGTCTCAGATGCAGAGGCAACTGAGATTCGTCCTCCACCATCCGGATTGAGGCGAGTCACTACACCACCATGAGGATTTAGAGCACATTGGGAATTGGGCATTCCAAATTGGGGAGAAAAAAACACACAAAAAAACAGAAGAATTAATGTAAGTGCTTTTATAAAATTATAAGCTTCTAATTTCTGCCTTTTAAACCCTCAAAAAAATTGGCCCTATTCACTTCCATTGTAAGTTCCTCACTGTAAACTGAAGTTTTACTTTTTACTTTTTTTTTTTTAAGAAAAGGAGGGTCAAAATACTTTTTTGTGGTAATATTATGCCACAAATGCTGTTGATTGAGCTTAACTTGTATTGAATCCCATGTATTCCTTCAAGTTACTATCTTACCAGTAATGTGCTGTTGCGCAGAAAAACTGACCAAAGCAACATGCATACATATATACAGTATATATATATAATATTTTTATTTTTGTATTTTTTGCATATATTTTTTATTTACATACATTCATATTTATTTAGCACAGTGGTTCTCAACGAGATTTGCTTCATTACCCATATTTTACACTGGACATCAAGTGATGACCCAAGACTTATTCATTACACAAAAGTAAACAAAAATGTCCTTAAAATCAAATATTAATATGTATTAATATTACCATGAACTGCATAGGCCCAACATGGGACAGGAAACAGGAAAACTGACAATTTTGTAATCACATAAATATCAGAACTGATTTACAAGTCAACACATGGAATTCACATTGGCTTAAATATTGTATTAGTATAAAGCCATATTACCAACATTTGCGGCAAAATATGAGAGGGTTTGATTGGTCACATGGTTATTGACTTCAGCGGAAAAAAAATGTTTGGTCCTCCCTTTTAAAAGTTGATAAGCCTATTTGTTTTTCTAGCTTAACTGTGAGAGACTGTTAACAGTAGTTTAATTGTATTTATTTTGTTTTTAATTTAGCATTGTTTTTTCCCTGCTTTCTGTCATAATAGCCCTGCGACCCATTTTATGGTTGCGACTCGCAACCCACCAGTTGAGAGCTACTAATTAGCAGATGATTTTATCCAAAACAACTTGGAAATAATACAAAATTACAAAAGCAAACCAGAATAACCTTCAAATATTTACAAATCCGAGTCCACATCAATATTTTGAAATTTAAAATAAACAAAGTTTTAAGTTAAAAAAAAATGCATTAAATAAAATGCTATGGTTTAAAATAAGTACAAAAAATGTCAGATTCTGTGCTATTTCTTGGTCACTAATCAAATAAGAAACACTGTGATGATGCCAACTCCTTTGTATGAAAGGTCATATTTTCTGTCTTCCTTTTGGAGCTCACAAGATGCTCTTTGGAACATTCTCAAATCAAGCTGGAATAACATGTATCATCAGGTTTTGCATAAACTTGTGTAAGTCCAGGGCTCCAGGCCAGCTTGAGTGCATGCTGTCATTAAAGCAAAAATACTAAAGAAATACTAAGAAATTCATGTTGATTTTTCAACTGTTCAAATTTTCCCTCAAATTATTATGCTAATAATATCACTGGTCACACTTTATATTAGGTGGCCTTAACTGCTATGTGCTAACATTAAATAAATACAAGACTATGTAACTACATTTTGTTCTGCAAAATTCCCACATTTGCTATTACTGATGTTGAGGTGCGGGTATGTTTTGGAGTAAAGTTAACAGTGTAACTACAAATGTAATTATATGCAAGTTCTTTAAATGTAATTAAAATGCAACAACATGTATGTACATAATAAGTACATTGTATCAAATGGTTAAGTACATTATAGTTAAGGCCACCTAATATAAAGTGGGTCCATACACTGATATATAAATAGAACTGGAATAGGTCATTCATTCTTTTCCCCTTTTTGTCAGGTGACCCGCCAGCAATATCAGAACGCCCTGATGGCGTCACGCATGGACAAGACACCTCAGTCCACGGACAGTGAGTTTACTAAGATTGAGTTGACCTTCACTGAACATCAGGATGGACCATTGGATGAGTCTGCCTCTCTTCTGATCCAACAGCAAAGCTCCATCAGTGCACACAAAACTAACCACACTGCCCACAACGATGGGGCTATTTAACTACCCTCAGCAAAGAGAGGGATGACAAAAGAGGGAGAGAGATTGTGAGAGCATGTGCTCTGCTCAGTTAGCCTCTCCCTTTCCACGTAGTGAGTGAGAGGCCTTCATGTACACTAGGCAGCTTCACTTTGAGTCCTTTCATCGCGGTCCATTTAAAGGGGATTGGAACGTACGCATAGATTCTTAACGTTAAGGACTGCACATTCCCACAAAGCATGCACTAATGACCTTAACACCTTTTGTAGGCAGCGGATAAGTCGGGGACCACCACCAACACCATTTTGCTCACTCACCCACTGATCAAAGATACCATGCTTAGGCTGCCCGTCACTCGAGATGGAGATGGCTACAGCACACTTAAAAGACAAGTCTCACACTCTTTCACTTGGAGGTTTCCGTTTGAAGAGACTAGTTGCAGCTACAAAGAAGCAAGAATTCAGTCACGAAAACCAACTCTGGGACTCTTGAAGAGGTGAAGACCCACACCTCGACCAGATACCAGAAGGACAAAGATATAATGGTGCCTTCAGACAATACTGAGTTACTCTTTGCTTTGTCAACGAAGCAGATATAGAGGCCCTTGAGGGCCCAGATGACACAAAGCTCTCTAAAATCTTTCGTGCTGGACTCAGGAAGCTCAAGCAGATGAGAGAAGAGATATCGGCGACCAGGAAATTTCCAACACCAGTAAACACACAAAATTTTCCATAGAGTTAAAAACACCAAGGCCAACACATCTTTTCAAGGAGAGCCAGAGCTTAAGGATACATCTCAGCCTATCAGAAGACCAAGACTGAGAGGCCTCATGACCAAAGACATTTGACAAGGACAGCAAATAACGGGCATCACATTGTGATTCACTGTGGATGTAATGATATACAAGGTCTGACATCTAAGGTCTTACAAATTTGGTCAGTTCACAGCAACCTTGGACACGACGTGCATAAGCAGACAAAACAGTGTTTGCCTGGATGTGCCAAATACTACTTTTTTTTTTAATTTTTTTTTTTTACATAAATTTCAGCAATTTCCATGTCAAGAGTTTGTTAGTCTCATGAGCAGATATGCTATGTACAGCATTTGCAGTACAAAGAAATCAAATGTGTTTACATATCAGGGCCTTTTTCATCCATAATATATATACAGTTGAAGTCAGAAGTTTACATATGCCTTAGCCAAATACATTTAAACTCAGTTTTTCTACAGTTCCTGATATTTAATTGTAGAAAACTTTCCCTGTCTTTGGTCAGTTAGGATCACTACTTTAGGAATGTGAAATGTCAGAATAATAATAGAGAATATGATTTATTTCAGCTTTTATTTCTTTCATCACATTCCCAGTGGGTCAGAAGTTTACATACATTTTGTTAGTATTTGGAAGCATTGCCTTTAAATTGTTTAACTTGGGTCAAACTTTTTGGGTAGCCTTCCAAAAGCTTCTCACAATAAGTTGCTGGAATTTTGGCCCATTCCTCCAGACAGAACTGGTGTAACTGAGTTAGGTTTGTAGGCCTCCTTGCTTGCACACGCTTTTTCAGTTCTGCCCACAAATTTTCTATCGGATTGAGGTCAGGGCTTTCTGATGGCCACTCCAATACCTTGACTTTGTTGTCCTTAAGCCATTTTGCCACAACTTTGGAGGTATGCTTGGGGTCATTACCCATTTGGAAGACCCATTTGCGACCGAGCTTTAACTTCCTGGCTGATGTCTTGAGATGTTGCTTCAATATATCCACATAATTTTCCTTCCTTATGATGCCATCTATTCTGTGAAGTGCACCAGTCCCTCCTGCAGCAAAGCACCCCCACAACATGATGCTGCCACCCCCACGCTTCACGGTTGGGATGGTGTTCTTGGGCTTGCAAGCCTCACCCTTTTTCCTCCAAACGGTCATTATGGCCAAAAAGTTACATTTTTGTTTCATCAGACCAGAGGACATTTCTCCAAAAAATAAGATATTTGTCCCCATGCGCACTTGCAAACTGTAGTCTAGCTTTTTTTATGGTGGTTTTGGAACAGTGTCTTCTTCCTTGCTGAGCAGCCTTTCAGGTTATGTCAATATAGGACTTGTTTTACTGTGGATATAGATACTTGTCTACCTGTTTCCCCCAGCATCTTCACAAAGTCCTTTGCTGTTGTTCTGGGATTGATTTGCACTTTTTTGCACCAAACTACGTTCATCTCTAGTAGAAAGAATGCGTCTCCTTCCTGAGCGGTATGATGGCTGCGTGGTCCCATGGTGTTTATACTTGAGTACTATTGTTTGTAAAGATGAACGTGATACCTTCAGGCATTTGGAAATTGCTCCCAAGGATGAACCAGACTTGTGGGGGTCCACAATTTTTTTTTGAGGTCTTGGCTGATTTCTTTTGTTTCTCCCATGATATCAATCAAAGAGGCACCTAATTTGAAGGTAGGCCTTAAAATAAATCCACAGGTACACCTCCAATTCAGTACACCTCCTATCAGAAGTGAATTGGCTAACTGTCTAAAGGCTTGACATCATTTTGGAATTTTCCAAGCTGCTTAAAGGGACAGTTAACTTGGTGTATGTAAACTTCTGACCCACTGGAATTGTGATATAGTCAATTAAAAATTAAACAATCAGTCTGTAAAATGTCCTAAACGACTTTCCAAAACTATAGTTTGCTAATATTAAATCTGTGGAGTGGTTAGAAAATTAGTTTTAATGACTTAAAACCTAAGTGTATGTAAACTTCTGACTTCAACTGTATATATATATATATATAAATATTGAGAGAGAGAGAGAGAGAGAGAAAAGAGAGAGAGAGAGTAATTTTTTACTTAAATCCTGATTGTGCTGAGGTACAGTGTCACCTATTTTAAGGTAAAAAGAGAATAAATGTCTCACGACTGGTTCCATTTTTATGTACATCGGACCACTCTTTATTAACAGGATGTTTTGATTTTCGATGCTTTTGCTGTAATTGCATAACTCTTGGTCACATCTACCTTTCTTCAGATAGATGTTAGCTGTATTTATAACTTCAAAGAAACTTCTTAAGGCTCAGTAACTATGTAAACCATAACTCATATCTCATCTTCAAACTCCATAACCTCTTGATTTCGATTGCTCTTTTATCTTATCTTATTATCTTTCTTTATAGTAAAAAGCTATGCATGTAGGACTCAATGTCAAGGGATTGTAAAAGTGGTACTTTTATTGATTTATCAGTTTAAAAGAGAGAGAGAGAAAAAAGAAAATAATTCACCATGAATGTATTTATTTTGGTTTTATCATGACAAGATCACATTTATGTTCTTGATACAAAAGGGAAAAATTCTATGGCTGATGTTTTATCTGTCGTTCAATGTTTGGGTTCATGACTCTTTTTTTTTTTTTTTTTTTTTATCAGATTGTCCCAAGACGCTTCTGTAAACTTGCTGGATGACAGGGCATTCACGTCTCAAGTGTTTATGTAGCAACCTCTCAGTGCAATAGTGCAACAGCTATGCAGGGACAATCATGACCATAAATAATATGCTCACAAGTAGGACATGCAGGATGAAATATCTGAAAATAAACTAGCAGAATTTAATAAAAGAGGCTGAGCGATTATGTACAGGAAGTCCATTAGACTTAAGGGATAGTTTGCCCAAAAAAGAAATCCATTTTTCATTTGATGACAAAATTTTCATTTTTGGGTAAATTATCCCTTTAACATAACATCATAGAAGGACTGTTTAGTTAACCCATGTGCAACCTTCCAGACATTCTTGTCTTTTTCATTTTTGTTTTTTCGATCATTTTGTGTTAATGCCAACGGCATACATTTTGCCAAAGGTGTGTATTTTTTGGGGAATTTTGATATTTCAACCTCAGTTCTTATAAAACATCTATAAAACACTGTGTGCACAAAGTAGTTACACTCAGGACCTTAAGGACAAAAATGTCCCCATTGAAAACCTTTAAAACTAAATATTTGATCCCAGTGCCATTCAAGCATAAAATCATGAATTCTATGATATTATGCTTTCATTCTGGAGCCCTGGCTTCAAAATTTTTATTTTTTATATTTCCCACCAGACAGCGGCATTTTTCTCATGTTTAGCCTATGGAGCAAATACATGTTTTTTTCCTATTTTCTGTTTGCTGTATTATAGAGCACTGCAGGCCAATTAAATGATGCAGCTAAAATTGTGTGGGTGTGTTGGTATGGATGTCTGAGTGTGTTTTGTATGTATGTATTGAGAAGTGTGTGTGTGTGTGTGTGTGTGTGTGTGTGTGTGTGTGTGTGTGTGTGTGTGTGTGTGTGTGTGTGTGTGTGAGTGAAAAATAACAGTGGCATTATGTAAACAAACTGGCATTTAAAGGGTTAAATTCCTGAAAATGAATGAATATTTGGTAGTTATGATCAGGACTGATGTTGGTTAAAAAAGTCGGTGAAAGTGGAAAATAATATTAATATATATTTGTATGGCAGTTTTTTGACACAGACATTTTTTCCTCTAAGGTCCTGAGTTGTTGTGTTTTTTTTGTTTTTGTTTTTTTTATCTGACACTGCACAAAATATAATGCAACAAAATCAGTGTTGTTGTTAATCACTGACATATCCCAGACTGTGATAATCAAAAAAATTATTCCCCTTAGTATTTAGTATATGGAAAATAATTATTTTTTTATTTTCATAAAAAAACAACAGTGGCATTATATAAATCGACTGGCATTTAAAGGGTTAAAATCCTGAAAATTAATGAATATTTGGTCCTTATGATCAGGACTGATGCT